>NW_004955489.1:3603924-3791114 GCF_000276665.1 Chinchilla lanigera
TATATATATATAAAGTTTCCAAACTCTTGGCTCCTATACTCTTTTATTTTACCCAATTTTACTTTTTTATTTATCCCTATTTTACAGATGACAAAAGGAAGATTTTCATCAACTCAGCCTCACGACTGACAGGAGGAATAAATAAAATAATGTATTGAAAGCCTGACATTTGGTAAGCCCTCTCCCCTTATTACTTTCTGTTATATAAAGATATTCCTCAGTGGGAAGGAATATATGTTCCAAGTTATTTTTCCAGCAACCTGGCACTTAATCTCTGTATCTCATACAAAGTCAGCAGTCTGATTCCTATGGGACCCCTGACATAGGTGCTTTGATAGAATATAGCTTTCTGAGTCCATTTTCATTAACTGACCAGAGGTGGGAGGAAATGGTACACTAAGGAAAAGAAGGAAATAAAGCAGGGACAGAGGCCATGAAATAAAATACAAATACCAATAAAACTCCATCTAGTTAAATAATTTAATTTCAGGATAGTGGAGTTTCACTTACCATAAACCAGCAAATAAATTGTAGAAGAGGTCTATCTGGGCCAGAAGACAGTGGGAGGTCTCAAGAGCCTGGGAGGCTTGGATCAGGGAAGATTTTGAAGTTTAAAACCGAAGATTGAAACTCTGTCCTTCAGTAGGGCAGCACGAAGTTTTGGAATCAACTTCTACAACTCGAGAGACGAAGTCATACTGATCCCAGGAGGAGGAGGGAAAGGAGCCCAGGGTTGAGAGGAGGCTTGGAGTAGTACTGGGAGGGGGAGCCACAAGCACGCAGGGGTGTGCTGGGAGCAGAAACCCACTCCTCTATGAAACTGGTAAGGGAGTCCCAGGCATCATACTCCTGAGAACTTTGGACAGCTCTGCCTCACATCCTCCATGAGCAAGTCCAGATTTGAATTGCTTGTGACTTTTTGTATTTGGGGCAGCTGTTCACAGTTTTAATTCTCTACGGAGCTTGGCGCCCATTGCTGAAGACATGTGGAGTCACCCTGGGGGTGGGGCTAGCTCATAGTCTAGAGTGGCCTCTGTCCCTCCTCCACTTCCTTTCTTTCTCTCAATGGTGACCTGGCCTGCCTTTATTCTACTTTTTTCAGTGGGGTAAAGCTGCCAGAGTCCATATCAGATCTCTTGCATGGCACCTGAGCACTCTCCCCCCAGCAGCATCTCTATCAGGTCATTTAGCCTTTTGTAGCCCCAAACCATTCCCAACCTTTTGTGAACACTGTGGCAATTCCAGTGGATTTACTTTCTCCTTCTCATCTTGACCACTCTTACATGCTTTTTAGTTTTGCTTCTCTATCTTATTTTTTACAAGGCCAGAGGGGAGAAGAGAGGACAGCTGGTGGAAGTTAAAGGGCACTGCAACAAACTATATCTACTTTATAGTCACTCCTGACACTAATAAGATGTAAATGGCATTCACCTGCCTACAAGTGGGCCTGCAGAGACAGCCTAGAGCAGAGTTAACTTCCAGTCGGAATGGCATACAGAATATTGAAGAAAAGTGTGACCCTGAGCCCTTGGCCCAGCGCAGGATCCTGAGGTCCTGGGGCACACACTTCTCCTTCTGGGAGAAGTTCCTCTTACAAAGAGGAACTGGCCTGGGGAGATTCGAGCAGGGACTAGCCCTGAATTTGGTGTAGACAGGAGGCACTTTGGTGAGCCCCAGACTGGGTAAATGGTAATATCCCCGCTCCTGGAACAAGTTTGCAGTGGGAAACCCTGAAAAGGATTTTACCCCCTCTGTGACTAACGGGGTAAAAAAGGGCACTTCCTCAGCTCTGCAGCCTGTACTATCACATAAATTGAAACAGACAGAATTACCACTGATACAAATTAAAAACAAATAAAAAGGGTACACAGAGCTGATTCTGAGAGTTCAAACTCCATTACCAGCTGATTTACTGAGCAGTGACCTGTGATTGTTGGGGGAGAGCGGCAGAGGGAGGAGCCCCTGTGAATCCCATCATCCCCACTGCTGCCTGGCACACCAGTCAATAAGCTATTTAATTTAATGGGAAATGGTATTGACCAGCTGGGGAATGTGACTCACAAAAGAGGCAGCTGCAAGGAGCAGATAAAGTCTTCAACATGGCCTCATTCTGCAGGTGTCCACCCCTTGGCATCTCCTCTGTCAGAATAGGAGGAGGGATCTGTGAGATCTGGGGGTGCTGGGGTCCCAAAATATCAGTATTTTAGGAGGGATTACTAACACTGAGAGATGGAGTTCACAAAAGGTAGATTAGAGGTGAGATTGGTAAGAAAATGGGAAACAGATCTTCCACACCAAGGCCAATGTCATCTAGGACCTTTATGAGTGGCAGCAGGCAGCTGGGAGGAAGTCACACCATAGGGGACCTGTCAGTGCATCCCGGAGGATGGAACCAGTAGTTTGTTTTGCTCTTTTGTATGGGGGCAGGGAAGGACCTTGATGCCCCGAGAACCTGAAGCACTTTCCCCCAACAGAATTGAAGCTGTGAAAACAAGTGTCAGCCACACCACAACAGCAGCAGTGGGGAAGGCAGGGGAAGCTTTTGGGAAATGGATTGAGTGTGTAGAAAGTCTGAGATGGGGAGAGCCTAGTTCGTATCCCCCCAACACACAAATGCGCAAGCGCATGCGCAAGGGAGCAAGCCTTAGAGAAGTGACTGATAGAAGGTAAGAGATAACCACGAGGCATCGAGACCCTCCCACCCCAACCAAGCTCGGTGTAGTCCCCACTGCTCTGGAGAAAGTGCATATTACAAGAGTGTGGACCATTCCCCCAAGGGTACACTGTGGAGTCCGAGGCAGAAACGCAAACAGCTGAGTTTTACAGCATAAGAAGGAAACAGCTATTCAGCAGAGTTGTTTCCTAGACTAACATGACTTATTTAATGGGCAAGTAGAGAGTTTACATGTGGACTAAGTATTGTTCTAAGCGTTTTCTAAGTATCTATTCCTCTAATCCTCAAGACAGCCCTGTAAGACAGGTACTACTTTTATGCTCACTTTTGTAGGTGTGGACACTGAGGCCCAGAGCAGTTGAGTAACGTTCTCAGGGCCAACTCAGCCGGGAAGCAGAAGGGCCACAGCCCGCAGGCATCCTGGACCTGGAGTGTGCACCACGTGCTCCCCACTTACAGTGACACTGCCACCACGGTCACAAGCTCAGCAAGCGCAGGGCATGGCATTGTCTGAATGGCAGGAGAGCCGGTTCTGAGCAGCCAAAGGTAAAAAGGCCTGAAAGACTGCAAGAAGAGGCAGACACAGGACTGTGTGAAATGCAGTTTCTCAGGCACACACGAAGGTCTGTGTGCCACCAGGCAGGAGGAAGGCAAACAGGAGGGACTGCAGCCAACTGGAGTAGACCAGGCCTCTCTCAAAGACTGGCTACGAGTCCAGCACCAGCACCCAAACCACCAGGCTTTGGTGGCTACAGGACACATTTGTCTGTCTTAATGGATTCATCTTGTAGGGTTTGGGACGTGTGCCAGAGCCATGTGGTCGGTACTAAAATGGTGATCACACCCACCATGCTGTAGTCACTTCATGAATCCCAACAAGAGAACCACTGCTGCCCCACAGCTAGAGTCAAAACTCAAACTCAGGGCCATCTGTCCCCAGAGCCTTTTCCTCATCCACGCAAGAGAATCCATATCCATCCATGGTGCAATCTCATATGTTAGCTTCTTAGTATTGAGAGATTGTTTAGTCTCTAAACTATCCAGTCTCCTCATCTATTACACAGAGGCAACCTCTATTTTTGTGAGGATTTAATTATTGAAATGCATTCATTCATTAGCAGATATCTATTTCAAAGCTACTTTGTACTATGCATTGTTCTAGGTATTGAGAATACATCAGCAGGTTGGCTTGATTGGAAACAGGTTCACAGTACACGACCTGTGAGGTTGTCCAGAGTTCTCTGTCCTGTGGAGCATTACATGGTAGGATGAGAGCTCTGACGTTGCCATTAGGAAATTTTTAATGATTGCCTCTTATTTGAATTGTTAAGTGAAGCCTGATGGAACAGAGGAGCAGATGGGGGAGCTTGGAGCATTGTCTTCACATGTGGGCTTGCCTCTGGGAAACAGGTGAGGACTGCACCCCCAGGGCTCAGGGCCATCATCTGCCTCTGCCACAGCGGAAGTCCCAGACAGATACATGGCCTTGGAGTATTTTGTGGCAGAGCAGGGCATTGGCCATTCCCTCTCTGGGCTGGCAGTGCCATGGAGTGTGTGCAGGCAGCTGAGCAGGTGGCTTCTCCTCTACCCTTCTCCAGGGAACAAGTTCATCCTGCCACAAAGGGCTGCAGTTCGCACAGCAGTCATCCATCAGCTGTGGGGGTGGTGGACACGAAGGAGGTGGGATACCTGGATGGACTTCAGTACCTGCAGGACACAGCATCTCAGTCCAGGTCTGGCACCCACCTGGCCAGGGCCCTTGAGTGCCTGAGATACAGGATGGGCATCTGGGTGCCTAGGAAAGTCTGCAATCAAGCCCTGCAATGAGTCTGTGATTGATGGTGAAGCCTTGGACCACAGGTAAAAGTCACCATGACAGACTGAGAAAGCAGCTATGGAAGAAAGACATCTATAACACTACTTCAAAGAGCACTTTTTTCTTGCCTTTTGAACAAAGGTCCTACATTTCATTTGACTCTGGGCCCCTGTATTCATTTACCAGACCTGCCACAGCTAAATTGTATAGGCTGTGTGGTTTAAGTAACAGAAAATTACTTTCTCATTGTGTTAGAGGCTGGAAGTCCATGAGCAGGGTGTCAGTGGGGTTGGTTTCTTCTGTGGCCACTTCCCTTGGCTTATAGGTGGCCGCCTTCTCTCTGTGTTCTAATGTAGTCTTTCTCCTGTGTACATGCATCCTTGGTGTCTCCTCGTGGGAGTGGATGCCCTCGTTATGAGGAAGCCAGTCAGATTAGATTAGGGCCACCCTAATGACCTGACTTGAAAAGGCACACATCAATAAAAACCCTCTGACTATAGTCACATTCTGTGGTACTGAGGTCTAAGACATCAATATACGAATTTGAGAGTAACATGTGTTCAGCCCATAGAAACTCCTCAAATTATGTAATGGACATTGTAAAGAAGTAGAAAAAGGCTATTCTTATAGAGCTTGCTTTCATAAGCAAGGACATAGACTTGAAATTGTAAATAAGTAATATAGTGCTGTGCTATGCGGGACTATAGCACAGGGTAAAAAGGCTAGAGGGAGAGGGACAGGACAGTGTTATGTAAGATGACCAGAAAAATACCTCCGATGCACAACATTTCAACAGAGATCTGAAGGAAGTCAGGAGATGAGCAAGATGTACTTTTAGGTGGGGAAAGGATAGTTACTAGAACAGCATGGGGAGCATGGTAAGTCATCAGTGTTTGTTGGCTGCAGTACCGGAGTTCTTCTTATTACCTTCCCTAAGCAGTGACGGGCCACCCACAGCCCCAGAACCCCTCCCAGCCAGGATGGCTCTGGCAGAGTCCACTCCAGAGATGTTGTAGGTGGTCACCAAGCAGGCCAGCCATGGCTTTCTGCATCACAGACAGCAGAATCCCACCTCATAGAGTGTAAGATCTGCTTCGAATATCAATCTCCATACGTCCGCAGCACAAAATCTTCCCTCACAGCCATTCACTTCATACTCCCCCAAGTGATGGAGAACCTCCCTCTAGCAGCTTAGATCATAGAACTCTCACAGACACTCTTCACGTTGAGTCAGCCTTCCTCCCCACACAGGAAGCTGCTGCTCCACACCCTGTTTGCGCCGAGCCCTCTGTGGCTCAGGGGCAGAGCAGAGCAGTGGAGCATTTTCTCACGCATAGGTCAGGATAGCAGTGCAGGGACTAGCCAGTCCCAGCTGTGTCTAGAGCTCCTGTGGTCCCCCACATGGCACATTCTAGAAGCCTAAAGAATCCCTTCAGACCAATTTCTATGGCAACAGACAGTTGTGTTCTGAATGTCAGTTGCATCTCACGAGCTGATAAAGTAGGGTCTCTGGGAGATAACGGCTGGAGCTAAATCCGAAGGGAGGAAATCTGAAGTGAGTTTGAAGCCAGGAAACATGTAGGGTATAGAGAATTTCTTCCAAAGGCAGAGATGTGCCACAGCTTCCAGCTACTAATACAGGACAAGAAGTGGGGTCCAGAGGAAGAGACTGGCAGTGGGTGTGGAGGGCTTGCCTGTGGGGTTGCTCCCTGCACTCTGTTTCATCCTTTTTCTCATAATCACCAGAAATGGGTTGCTAGGGGCTGGGGATTTAGCTCAGCAGCTCAGCACCTGCCTGGCAAGCTCAAGGTTGTGAGTTCGATTCCTGGTACTGGAAGAAAAACAATACAAACAAACAACAACAACAACAACAACAACAAAAAGAAATGGGTTGCTGATTCTCAGGAAAGCTAGATGACTGACTTGAATTTATTTTTGGTGGCAAAGAAAGAGGGTAGGAGAGCTTGTGTAACCTTCCCCCAATCCTGACACACAGGGCTTGGAAGCAGGAGGCCCAGATTAGTGCTCTCTCACTGTGGCTTTTGTCCACCTGCTGCGGGCCAGCAACTGGACTTTGTAAACCATGGTTTCTCCACAATAAAAGCATAATGACCACCTGCCTCCACCAGAGCCCATTTTGAGAGTCAAATGAGATAATAACTGTGAGTATGTTTTGTAAATGGTAAAACATTAAACCAGCATTTCCCATTATGTTTTCTGTAGAACATTAATTCCATAGGATGTTAGGAAGATTTTTCAAAGTAAAATAAAACCAACAATAAAGTTAAAAGATTGTTGTTTTTTTTAATTGTGAAGTTTGTGAATATCTTTCCACTACTAAATTGACTGTGGAATCTTTTATTGCAGAGTAGCTTGCATGACTAAAGTTCCCAGGACACACTTTGAGAACTATTTCCCTAGAGAAACAGAAGCAATGATTCATAATGTTCTGGCTGCTGTATGAATAATAGTCATGTGCAGAAGAGAAGGAGAACAAGAAAAGGAGCCTGGGACCTGTTGCTCCTTGGGTGAATCTATGGCAAAACAAGATTTGAGGACTCAATACTTTCTTAGAAAGTGCAAACCACATGCAATTGAATTGTATCCCTTTAAATCTACCAACAATTTACACTGACTTTATTTGGAAATAGGGTCCTTTACAGAGATAATGAAGTTAAAATGAGGTCGTTAGGATGGGCCCTAATCCAATATGACTAGTATTCCTATGGAAAATGGAAATTTGGACACAGCAAAAGGAGAAGCCATATGAAGATACCTGCAGAAACCAGAGCAGTGTGTCCATAATCCGAGGAAAGTCAAAGACAGGTGGCAAACTAGATTAGAGGCATTGAACAGATTCTCCCTTATGTCTTCAGAAGGGACCAACCCACCTGGGTATGGTGGTGCACACTCGTCATCCCAGGACTCTGGGAGGCTGAGACAGGAGGACGGTCAGTTTGAACCCACCTGGGCACCTGGACAACTGAACAACTGAAAGTCTCAAAATAAAATATTTTTTAAAAACCTAAGAATGTAATTCAGTACAAAGTCCCTGAATTCAATACCTTATACTAAAGCAGAAAAGTCTCCATGCTCTAATCTTGGACTCCTAACTTCCAGAACTGAAGCACTGTGTTCCTGTGTATGTACTACCAAGATTGTGAAACACCATTAGAGAAGCTAATGTACTAAATCCCTTGTGAAGAACCTGGAAGCATCACGGTCTACCAGGACAGGGCAAGCTGCAGTGCCCAAGTTGGGCTCTGATAAGATCAGAAGACAACTCTCTAATGCCTGTGTAGATGTTTCTCCTTAGCAACTGAGGCCTGATCCAGCAGGTCGTTAAATAAATTGGTTGGTAAGTGAGGACCTGTATATCACATGTGCATTACAATATTCTGAATGAAGAAATGGTCAAAGGAAACTCCAATCTGATGACTGTTTTTACTGACATAACTCTTACCTGTAGTATCGTAAGATATAACAACTTCAAAGTACAATACTGGACAGTACAATGAGCAAACATTACAGTACTGTGTAAACAATGTGTACTGCACAAAAGTGACATCAAGGTTTTATAAACATATTGTACAAAACTGTACCCAAAAAAGACAGGTTTTAGGATGGAAGTCCAAACTGTCGTTAAACAGGTCAATTATTAAATGAGGAGTATCTGTATTTTATCTCTTGGGCATAAACCAAACTGTATTTGAAAAACTAAGCAGCTCTGAAGAAAGCCTGAAAATGGCCTGCCTTCCTGGGGAACATTTATCCCCACACAGAGGGGGATAGAGCAAAAGGGATAAAGGGACGGTATACGTTTGTAATAGTTGAGGTATTTAGTCCTCTTCAAAATAACACACCCTCCCAAACCATGGCTGAGGTACAGCCGTGTGTATCAACAGCACAAACACTCTGTTGGGTCCAGATGTAAAATGTAATCAAGGTGGCCAGTGCCTGGCACATGAGGGCTGCTGAGAAGGGTCAGGATAGCACAGCAGCTCAGTGGGCCAGGCTCGTTTCTTACAGGGATGCATCAAAAATTACAGTTGGTTTTAAACAATCCGTCTTCCAAGAATTCCAAGGCTTAGTCCAAGAGCTATTTGACAAGGCATTTTTAAGACTGGTTTTATTCTAAGATAACCAATTCTTACAAATATTTAAACAACATCGACACTCTTCTCTAGGACTTCTGACAAGGTCAAATATTTGCCCTCTGCTGTGACATGTTTCTGTGCCAACAGCGTCAGTTCAGAACCCTTACACTGCATTTTCTGCCTCATGACTTCAGAGAGTCATTAGCACTCTGCTATTTCTTTCCAAATTCTAATATGTTTTGTGGAGCGAACACACTCTTTTTCATAAACTCTGACAAATGGAAAAATAATGTGGACAGAATAACAGTTTCTATTTTGCTCAGACTTCCAGAAACTTCCAAACTAAATTAAATCTTCAGTGTCAACAAATTATTAGAATTTTGCTTCCTCTATTTTTTGAGTATATGATTCTGGCTTTATATCTATGTTTAGAGGTTTACTTTATCATTATCTCTTTGAGGCACATCTTAGATCTTTTTCCTGAATTCCAAAATCCAAATATCCAACTGTCTACTTTGAGTCTCTGCCTGAATATCCACAATACCTCAGGCTCAAACCAACCTTCAATATCATGCTTCTGTCCTTCCTTAACAGTGTACAAATCATTTTGCATATCTGTCTTTTTTTCTTTTTTTTTTTGTTTTTTTGTTTTTTTGTTTTTTTCCGGTATTGGAAAACAAACTCACAACATTGTGCTTGCCAGGCAGGTGCTGTGCCACTGAGGTAAATCCCCAGACCTTGCATATCTGTCTTGTTGAACATCACCTCCCTTGGGGTTGGGGATTTAGCTCAGCAGCCAAGCGTCTGCCTGGCAAGCACAAGGTCGTGAGTTTGATTCCTGGTACCAGAAGAAAAACAAAACAAAACATCACCTCCCTATGCCACAAATTTGAGAGAACATCAGATGATTTCTGCTCTTTAACTATTCATGTTTGATCCATTCTGTTGACCTTGACTATTTCCCAAATCATTTTGCCATAATCCACATACTGAATCTACTTGCTTCATGTCTTGCTGGATTACTGCAACATCCCTGGATGTTTCTCTTCCTCTGATTCATTCTTTTGAAAAAAAATAATAAAATTAACACAGTTGTCTCAGTCTGTTCCTGCTGCTATAACAAAATACCTTAGACCAGGAAACATCAGAAATGTATTAACTGATCAGAAATTTATTGCTCATGGTTCTGGAGACCAGAAGTCTAAGATCAAAGTGCCTATAGACTTGGTGTCTGCTGAGGGTTGGTCTCTGCCTCCAAGATGGAGCTTTGTTGCTGTGTCCTTACATGGTAGCAGGGGTGAAGAGGAAAAGGCACAAATATACTCCTGTAAGTTTTTTTTATAAGGACACTAATCACATTCCAAAGCTTCCATCTCTTAGTAAGTTCATCTTGGCATTTAGGGTCCCTTTTGTGAATTTTGGACAGACATATATATTCCAGCCATAGCATCAGTGACAGTACTCGGTATAAAATCCTTTGCAGGCTTATTCTAGTGGTAAGAATAGATTAGGTCCCCTCCACATGGTACACATGGGCGTCTCCCATGGTGACCTCATCCCCCCACAAATCCATAGCCTCACAAAGTGACGGTGGTCCCCATGTTCATAACCTTGGCAAGTGGAAATCAATCTGAAATATTGCAGTCCCTGAGCTTCTTTCTTCTGGCTCAGTGGCACTACTGTCAAATATATAATATATACATATATATTGTCTTTTTTGAGACAGGGGCTTGTTATGCAGTTTAGGCTGTCCTTGAGCTTACCTTGTAGCCCAGGTTGGCCTCAAACATACAACGATTCTCCTGCCTCAGCCTCCCAAGTGCTGGGATTTCAGGTGTGTGCCACCATGCCCAGCATCACCATCAAATGTTGCAACAACTCTCACTTAACCAGAAATAACCATTGTCTTCCCAAAATAAATTGTCAAAAGAAAAATAAACCACAGGCTTTTGAACTTGATGTTTTTTCCTTACATGGTATCTAGAAACCCAATTCACCTGGATACCAGCTGGTCATTCTTTGAGACTCAGCTCTGGGATCACTTCTTCCTTGGAGCTGGTTTTGCTTTCTTTCTTTTTGTCTCCCTGAGACTTATGGAGCTGTCTTGCCCATATGCCTCCAGTGCATCTTATCCCTCATTCTACTATATCCTGCCACACTGTGTTATGGTGCGTTACATTTTCTGTGCCTACCACCGCCACTATCACTAAATTTTAGATTCTTTGAAAGTAAAACTGGTTTATAACAATTCTGTCACCAGAATTTAGAACAGTAGCTATAACACAGATGAATTTAAGAAAGTTTGTCTAGGAAATGAACTAATGAGAGCCTTCCTGGAAATGTATGAGTTATAACAGATGAATTTAAAATAATAGCCTTTAAAATATAAGGCCATACCTAGTATAGCAGATAATAATTACTACTAATTACTTGATTGTGAAGTCCTTTGTGCCTATGAATATTCATACAACACTTATTATATGCTCCCTACCTATGTAAATACACATAATTAATTGAACTTTGCCAAATGTTTTACATAACAAAGCCTTAGGATGTACTCAGCCACAAGCCACAAAAGCACATTACCTGCTTCTAAAATGCTTGTCTCTAGATACAAAATAAGACTCTTTTACACATGGTGAAACTAAGACACAGAGAGAATAACTTTTCCAAGGTTGCTCAGTGGTAAGATCAAGATGCACATGTGGGAGCTCTGACTCCAGATTCACAGCACTTTCCACGTCTACTAACTGTGAAGGTTTGAGGGAAAACCTAGAAGTTATCTCATAACGTTATCTCAGGAAAGCCCGAGGAGGCCAGAGCAGAGACAGAAAAACTCATGGGAGAGCTAGGATGGAGCTGGCCTGAAAGCACAGGCGGTCCACGAAGAATAAGAGAAATGAGTTTCAGAGTAGGAAATGCCACAAATAAGACACATGCTTTGACGAGTCATAGCATTAAAAAAGTAAAAGGAACAGAAATACTGAGGGACAGCAACTGTGTAAATAGGCGTATTGTACTTTTTGCCAAGGTTTTTTCTTCTAAATTCTGTTTTTTATTAATTTTTCTACATTGTGATCATGTTGCATATACAATATAGAGGCCAACTTTTTCTTGAGACAGGGTCTGGTCTCACTTGGTAGTGCAAGGTGGCTTTGAACTCAAGCCACTTGAACTTAGCCCAGGCTTGCTTTGAACTCTCAGTGATCCTCCTGCCTCAGCCTCTTGGAGTGCTGGGATTATAGGTGTGCGCCACCATGCCTGGCTGAATCCCACTTTTTTTTAAAAGCTGTATACTAATAAATATTGCTTGTTATTATAACTATGTATAAGCATTATTTTAATGATCCCATGATTATTAAACAGATGTATGGTAGTTGGAGTATTTTCCTGTTGAATACTTAGTCATATAAAATCTTTTGAATTAGAAATAATTCTAGAAAGAACATGTTTTTCTACTAAACTTTTCATATTTACTGTCACTTCCTTAAGATAAAACTGCAAAGGTAGAATTCCTAGGTCTAATGTTACTAATTTATTTTTAAATCCTGCCCTGAGAAGTAAATTAATAATTTCTGGAACTAGGACCTCACTGGTAAGGAAGCTGAGACCTCTGTCCTCAGGAGTTTACTTTCTAAAGGAAAATGAATTAGTAAGGATAGACAAGTAGTAAGCAGGAGAACTGCTTTAATTGAAAGGGAAACAAACAAAATCTGGGGACATCAGTGAAGAGAATGACAGTCTTGCTAGGGAGAGCAAGGGAATACCCCACGCAGGAGGTGACTTCTGAGATGGGTTTGTTAGATTAATTTTGGACTGATAATTTATTTTGTGAAGAGAGCAGTTGCGCCTGATCAGGTCAGTGCTGTGGTAAAGGTGTCACTACTCACCTGGAGGGAGAAGGCTGAGAGGATAGTTGTAAAGATGCACTTCACTTCACCACTGGTAACTTGATCATTCTGGGGAGTTCACGAGTTGCCTAACTGCAGTTTGAGGAAGGATAGCACTTTGCTGGCCTTGCTCATGCTGAGATACGAAAGAAACCATTTCCATTTTGGAAGATCCAGCAGCAGCACTGGTTTTATTTTCCATCACTGGAAGGACATGCATGAGCCTAGGTACTTTCTAAAGAAAAGAGATTTACCTAGCTTTCTATCTGGGGTTCAGAGACAAGGCATTGGGTGCTGGGGAGTGTGTCATGGTGGAAGTTTGTGAGGGAGGGAGGTTGTGGGATGAGACAGGCAGTGAGAGGGAGGAGGGACCAGACTTGCTCTTTTTATAATGACCCTCTCAGGGACATTGACTTGGAGTCCCAGAGAACCACCTTCCAATGGTGATGCCCCCATGACATAATAAGAGAGTCAAAGGAGATACCCAATGGTTCCACTTATTAAGCATTTAGCTATATATATAGTAAGTAGTAAGGTCTTAAGTGCATAATAGCCACTTGAAAAAAGAATGCACATTACTTAAAGGCAAAGAAATTGTATTTTATTCTTAAATAACCGCGATTACATAGCCATCCATTAGTGTGTGCTTGTACAGAGCCTTCCCAACCTTGTGATCTCAACAAGCAGGGCCACCTCTGTGTCCTGCTGTTTGTCAGAGGAATAACCAGGCACTACTGCATGATGTGATGCTGCATCGCTGGTAGGGATGGGAAACAGGAAACAGTACAGACGTCCCTCAGAATCTCCATGTGATCCAGCAATTCCAGTTTGGATAGATACCTAAAAGAAATAAAACCAGGGACTCAAACGTGTGCATCAGCTTTCACAGCACCATTGTTTGTAATAGCCTAAAGGTGGGAGCCACGCAAGTATCTATTGACCATTAGGTGGATAAAAGAGATATGGCATATGTTTGTGTGTACATGCACATATGTTGTGCATACTACAACATATGGGTAACCTTGAAAACCCTATGCTATGTGAAACAAATTGGTCACTTAATCTTGATATTGCAGTAAGGGAAAAATACTGTATGCTTCCACTTTGCACAAAAGTATAAATGTAATTAATGCCATCGACCTATTGAAACAATTAAAATAGTAAATTTTGTTAGGTGTATTTACCGGAGTTAAGAGCACAATGACATGGAATGGAGTGTCTGGGGTCTGACAGTTGTTGCATGTCACCATTCTTCCTGCAGGTATTTGAAATGTCTAGTGGAACTCCTGTGAGTTGCTGCAGGGTCTAGGTTATCCTGGATCTAGTTTGGGGACTTCCAGGCCATGCTGTCGATCATAAGCTTATTCTTTTCACTTATTGACGGTTATGGGCAAAAAGGCCTGGCTGAGGCACTGTGCCTAACGGCTTTGGGACCTGGGAGAGTCACTGGACCTCCCTCGTGCTCAGCTTCTTTTCTCAACAAAGATAAAGGTACCGTCTGCCCCCTGTGCAGACTCTAACCCACCAAATAAAAGCTACTGTCATGTCCTACACACCACTCAAAGGACTCAGAAATGGCAGGCTTTCCACGTGCCTCAATTAAAGCCCTCAAAATGGAAAGTTAGATCCGGAGCCCTGCAGCCCCTGCTCATTGCCCTCGGTGCCCTTCTTTCCTCCCCGAACTTCTGTATTCCTAACCACCCTATCTTCCCTCCAAGGTCTTTCCCTCACTGTACCTTCTGCCTGGAAAATTTTCCTCTACTCTACCGGCTTTACCTACAGTGACCATTTCCTGCTTATCCTTTCATTTCCTGTCTGCCATGGCACCCAGTTGAGAAACATTCTCTGATGGCCCAGGTAGCCAACTAGAATTTCTACTTTGTGGTTCTTGTTTCTTGGCTTCCTCACCTGGTTGCAAGCAGCTGGAGGACAGGCACTGTGTTCCCATTGCCTGACACAGCTCCTGGGACATAATATCTATTCAGTAAGCACGGGTAGCTTCCTTGAAGGGAAGGGTCAGCACTGGCACACCCGAAGCTGGCATGAGGGGAAAAGCCAGACTGCAACGCTATGCTCCAGCTTCATTCCTCATCCATCTTGCTGCCTGTCTTCCCCTCCACCTCACTCTCCTCTCAGTATTTCCTGCCCTGTGCTGTGTCTTGCAGCTGTCACACCAGAGACTGATGAGCAGTTTCTTTCTGTTCTGGTGATCCTGATGGCAAGAGACGAGTTTCTGTCTTGGGGACAGAATGATAAGAATCTGCATATTTCAAAAATATCTTTGGACAAACACTAATCCAATTCTCCCCCTCCTCAAAGCATAAGAAAGCATTTTGGCTCCCTTCTGTGTTAATCCTTATGTGAAAAGATCTTTAACAGCAGTTCTGAGCTCCTCCTCTTAAATTTCCAATGACAGTCAAGACTGCCTAGGCAAAGTACACCCAAAGAGGCTCTTGTGTGCAAGAACTGGATGAAGCTCTGCACCCAAATGCTCAGTGCTTCTTGATAAGACCCTTTCACCCAAGATAGCACTGTCCACGTTTTACTCATAGGGAACTTGGCTCACAGTAGGTAAGTAACGGTCCTGAGGTTGCCCAGCTCAGGACTATGTCCTCACTGGAGCAAGAAATCCTATCTTCTTCCATTCTTCCTCTCCCCGACCCATGCACATCTCATTCCAACTTGCAGAAAAAGAAAACCTTGCAAACATTTCCCCGTCAGAAGCCCAATTCATTTTCTCGGGTGCTGGGGCTTACGAGGAACTGAATGCCTATGATTTTGTCTGCCACTTAACTGAGCTTAGCTGGAAGCAATCTGCTTAAAGTTTAAGCATCAACTTATCACTTTGTTAACTGTGCATTCATTTTCAAGGGGATGGTTAACTTTAATGGCAACGGGGAATTGAATCATGTGGCAACAGGTTCCGTGACATGTGGGAGCCAGAAGGGAAGTGAGAGGCCTTCCCAGTCAGATGTCGTGTGGAGAGGGAGCTGGTGTAAAAATTTGGATTAATTGTCGGCCTGCAGTCTCCTGCAGGGGACAGCATCCTACTCTGTCACTCTATGATTGACACCAAGAATCCACTCTGCTCACAGGCAGGATGGTGCCTGAAAGGAACAGAAGAGGGAAGGAGGCAGTCAGAATCCTCCACGGCCACCAGAGTCAGGGAACGCACTGGTGCTCTGCATTTGCTGTTGGGAAATCCCATTACCCACCTTATCGAAAGGGAAACTGGAGCTCATCAGGAAAGCAGCTGGTCCTAGGGCCCATTGCAAGTCAGAGCTGGATTAGATACAGCTCTGGTTCCCACAGAACGCCTTCCAAGGGTCTCTTGACTTAGGGTGGCAGCAAAGTACAGCTGGCTTATCACCATTACTCAAAAGCCAGTTCACGTTCAGCACAAACACCCTCTGATTCCATGGGTGTGGCTTCACAGTCTCTCGAGAAAAAGCAAAATTTTCCCTGGAGAAGATAGACAGGCTCATATCTTCTCAAATCCCCATGACTGTGTCTCCTAGTCACCTTTTAGCACTCTAGGATGCAGCCTCCTTGTTGTTATATGTCCTTACTCGGGAGGGAGAACCTAGCAGTTTTAATTTACTTGATGTGTGAACCAGACAGAAAAGAAAGGGAGTTCTGAAGAGTACTATAAACACAGGAAGTCAGCCTGCCTGAGAGTCCAGAAGCTTCAGTTTCCACGCTTATAGCTATTTAGACGGCCTTGCTTGGTGTATCGGAGGTGCCACCTCTGGCTCCTTTCCAGCCAGCCAACCCGCTCTTCTGGAGTATCCACCCTAAGTGAGGCAAGTGACTGTGTCTGTTTGTTTGTTTCCATCATTTTGTGGACAGATCTCCTAAACCAGTGGTTCTTAACCAGGAATGATATTATTGCCTAGCAAATATTCAGCTGTGTCTGAAGACACTTTTGTTTTTCACAGCTGGGGTGGTAGAAACTTTGGGTTCTAGTACAGGGAAACCAGGGGTGCTGTTAACAGCCTGTGGCAGGCAGACCATCCTCACAGGACAGAATAATTTGTCTCTAAATGTCAGTATAACTGAAGCCGGAAACCCTCGTCCAGACATGGGAGTCTCAGCGGACCTCCCCTGGGCTCTCTGCGCAGTGGTGGTCACATGATAGATTTTATGGTGGGGTGGAGGCAAAGCTGGAGGTCATGACTGGCTCTGCTCATGGGCTGGGGTCGAGCTCTGTGTCCTTCTCCTTCCACAGACTGGCCCGTGCTCCTCACATGGCAATGATCCCAGAGTTCCCAAGAGCAGCAAGACAGGGAAAGTGCCAGCACTGAAGCAGATACTTGAAAAATGCGTGTGTCAGGCTTGCAAGCTCTCTGTGCTATCTTGGCACATGACAGGTCCTCAGGACCATTCACTCCCTGATTCTCATTCAAATAGCGTGGTGCTCACTTTCCTCCACCCTATTGATTTTTCTTTCAAAACCACAGTCCCCTCTGTAAATGAGTCTACCCCTTATTGGAACCCTGGGAGTCGCTTCTGGGGTTTAAGCCATTGCTTGGCTCCACCTGTGTGATTAATATTGGAGCCCAGAGCAGAGTCACAGCCCCACGCTGGCTGTTTGGGGTATCGCCGGATAAGCCAATTCCTAAGAGGAATGTCACCCACTGGGGCAGCAGCCCCCTCCTGAGATAACTGTGCTTTTCAGCTAAAGAAGGCCTGGGGCTTCTGATCTCCTCCTGGGGCCCTCGCCCGAGTCAGGCGCAGCGATGGCTCCTGCTGGAGCCCCACGCCTCACCTGGTTAATGGTGCTCTTTGCACAGGAAGCAGGCCAGGCCACCAGGGCGCCTTGGCCCGCCTAACCCTTTCACTCTCGGTTCTTGGGGCTGTGCCCTACTTCTTTCTCTGCCACACTACCCTTCCCAGGTGACCAGGCCAGCGTTGCAGGTCCAGGCAGAGGGGAACACTTACTGTGTGTTAGGTGGTTAACAAGCACAGTCTGTTAATGCTCCCTGATTGATTTCTGGATGTTTTTTCCTTCTGGACTGCTGGAACTCCACTGCAAAGGCTGGCGTGAGGAGACAAATTGTTTACTTAGTTCTTATCCCTTGGGCCACTAGAAAAAAGCCTAGGAATTTCTAAAACGAGCATCCAGGTAGGACATGCCAAGCCAGCTCTCTCTCCCCTCCAATCTCATTCTCTGGAAGAGGAAGCAGCCTGGCCTTGGGCCTGAGCCACCGAGCTGGAAGTCTGTTTCTTCCCGGAACTGGTTCGGTTTCTCACTGCCAGGGTTCTGTGACCTTGAGCCCTGTATGGAAACCCGCAGCGTCTGTTTTCTCCCTTGTAAATAAGGGTAATAGTCTCTCAGAGGATTGTGAGGCTCCTGAAATGCTCTGTGGAATTTTCTGAGTAAATAGGCTCATTTGGTAACACTGACACAATGGAATTAGACCTTTTCCACGATTAGCAATTCTGCCAATGTCGGGAGCAACATGGCTCCTCTGTCTTCCTCCACACCAGAGTTAGGATGCCAAATACGCTAGGTCTCACAGGAAAACAGGAATTGCATCATTTTCCCTTGAAGATGAAGGTTAAAGAAACTAATCTTGGTTCACTCCAAGAAATAAAAAGCTTCATTAGCACTGGAAATTTTTAAGTTGAAAAAGAATACTTTTTAACACACAGGTCTTAAAAATCAAGATAATACATTCATAATAACACATCTCCTATATGATCGTGTACAGTTTTCAAAGTGCGTTCTCTGCAGGCATCTAAGAGTAGAATTGGTAGTGTTTCATTCGCTCAAAAAGATCTTTACTGAACCTCCACAGTGTGTGAGTCACAGTTCAGGCCCTGAGGATAAAGCAAAGAAGAAGGCAAAAAGTCCCAGCTTTGTGGAACTTACATAGCTCAAGGAGACAGATCAAGAAGAATTTAAAAATATAAAAATGGAACAGAATGTCAGGTGGCATGAAGAAAATAAGTGCGGGTAAGAGCACAGGCACTGTGCTATGGAAGGTGAGTGTGGGGCTCCATTTTAGCAAGGAGGAAGAGGGAGGGGGCTTCTGACTCTGATGTTCGACCGGAGACTTTAAGAAAAGAAGAGAGAAACACATCTGGACTTCTGGGAAGAGTGTTATGACATGAAAGTAAGTGCAAAGCTCCCGGGGCGAAAATATGCTTGGTATGTTTGAAGAACAACAAAATCATTCTAATCCCTCCTGTTCCGATTAAATGCTTTCTCAAGATCCTAACCAGAATTTTCTGTCTCCCTGAAAGCAATTCAGTCCCTCAGTTACTATGTATTTGCTCTTTGCAGGTAATAGAGAACAGCAACCTAAGCTGTGGTTATGTGGAATCACATTTCTGGTCAAAGCTGGCTGAAGTCAGCCCAGCTGTCATTTCGAGGCAGGGCTCTGAACTCAAAAGTGAGTTTGGGATCTTTGATTCTAGTGAGACCTCCTGAGGCTTGGCATCTCGTTTGTCTTCACAGTTAAGTAACAGTGGCGGTTCCTGTAAATGCGACGGGTGAAAGGAAGGAGCCACAGAAGACTAGCCCATCAGGCTGCAGGACTCCGAGAAGTCACCCACGGAGAACTGAGAGCACCGGAAGGCAGGAACGTGGAGAGGCTTTGCTGATGCAAGAAAGCACCGGTCCTGGCTGCACAGGAACTGCTTTCCTGGGCAAGGAACTGCTTTCCTGAGCAAGCCCGAGCCAAGCCAGGCAAGGGAAGGCCACTGCGCCGCGCATCTCCCCAGCAGCTGGGACAGAGTCCCCAGGCACCCAGCCCAGCTCCCCACAGCAGACGTCCAGGAAGCACCCCTCCTGCTTTCCTGAGTCTCACTTCAGTGCATCTTGGCACCAGGAGAACAACAGGGTTGGTACCCCTGACTGTTTCTATCTTAAACTAGTTAGTCAAGGACTGGCTAGAAAGCGGGGAGGGAGAGAGAGAAAGTGAGAAAGACAGAGAGTAACTGACTTGTGAGCTGGCTCTGCTGAACTGCTCTTGGTCTGAACTCAGGCCTTTCCTCCACTCCCAGCCAATCACCCCAATAACCTATTTCCGCATAGGAAGATTGAAAAGCAGACCAATTTATATTTTTCTGTTTTTTGGAATTGGCCCATTGTCAAATTTCTGGCAATGACAAGCTGTGTGCGTGCACCATTCACCTGCTTCTCCCTGGGCCACATGCCTCTCTTCCAGCCCTCCTCTACCCTTCAGACCTGTCCTCCCTTCTGCCCACTTCTGTCTGTGTAGAGGTCAGGGAGAAGCTACACACACAATTGACAGAGACTGGATTCCCACAGCCACACTTAAAAAAGCTCTCAGTGTCCCTGCTGCCACTCAGGAAATGTGGAAGAAGCAGACAGATGTTGGGGGTGGGGCAAGTCCTGCAGTGACTTGGACAGAGGCTGGTGTCCAGTAGGCGTTGCCCTTCCGCCAGCTCCTTCCCAAGGCTCTCTTTCTCCGCTTTCTCCTTGTGTTTTCAAGGCCACGAAAGACACACACTCCTTAGCCCTGGGTGCTCATTGCCTCAGCTTCCCTGGTGGCGGCTTCCAGAAAGCTTGCCTCCAGGAAGGGGACTGATAGGGCCAACGAAGTGGGGCCAGGCATCCGTAAAAGGCCTCCAGCCAAAAGGCTGGTTCCTTCCTGCAGCTGTCTCCGGGACTCCAAATCTCTCCCAGAGGAGGCGCCTCACTTATTAACATCATAACTCACGCAAGTTGCTTGGAGTCACCGTGCATGGAAGATCGCATTCTGCAAAGTGTTGAAGCTGCAAAGTCACCAGCCCAGTCGATAGACTTTTATTTTAACGATGTTTGTGATCAATATTTAAACAGGATTGACCCAGCCCGCTGCTAGTGCACCTCTCTCCTCCCAGCTGCCTGGGAGAGATAAAACATTTACTTGAGGGTGGGGGTTACAGTGTTCCAGGCCAAGGCGGTGCTTGAGGATAGATGGGGTGAAGGTGCCATAGGAAGCATTAGATCCAGTGCTAATGGGCCCTGGAGTCTCAGGGCCAAAGGGGCTGTGGCTTAGAGATTCTGGGCAGATTATGAGAGAATAAGGAAAGAATTTATGGGAAGATCTGGCCACTAGTAAAATAAACTTTAGAGCTTAAAAGATTTTCTTGAAAATAGCAGTGGCCTATTTAATCTGCCTTTTATTGAAAGTTAGTAGCTAAGAGCTGGGCTCTGGTTCAGATGGCTAGAGTATACAGCTTGTCATATACTCTCTCTGAATCTCATTAAAATGATTCTTCCTGGAACTGTAAAGAATAAAGAGACACAATGCAAAACAGCTGAAATATTGACTCCATATAGTAAGTGCTCAATTAACATTATGAGATTATTGGTAAAGCAAGGACACAAAATCCGATTCTCTTTGTTTCTAACACAGTAATTTCAAAGAGTTACATGAACTATGTACAAAGTTAGGTAATGTGTTGGGACAGAGTATGATTGATTACATGATTATCTAGTCCAGTCTCCCTGAAAGAAAACCTGAATAAAGAGAAAGCATAACTGGCTGAAAAATCTGGTAAAACTGTGTGGAGAATTTGAATTTAGGCCCAGAAAGGCCCAGAAAGACAGAGGAGATCTCTAAGAAAGTAGTGCATGAGGGGAAGTAGTATACGTAGAACCTCTACATAGACGTGACCTCTTGAAATGAGTACTTCTGCACTTCTGCACAAACTGAGTACCTCTGAAATGCACATTTCAGTACATAGTTTGGGGTTTGCAAGGGAAATGTAATCTAACGCAGGACACATAATTTATAGAATTAATTTATAATAGTCACCCAAAGAGTCATATACCAAAAAAAAAGTGCGGGAAATCTGTCCACACACTCAGACCAAAAGAATCCAGCTGAGGGCCTGGATCCCACAGCCTGGATCCTGCGTGAACCAGTGGAAAACCTAGAGCCCATAACAATGTCCCCACAAGTCCAACTGGAGACCAACAGCCCACAACAATGTCTCTTGCAGGCCTGTTTCAAGGATCTGTGCTAAAAAGGCCCAAAGGTCAGTGGTGGAAGCTAGAAAGTCTGTGCCAGTGGGATGAAGGATCTGTGCCAGCAGGTTGAGGGATCTGCACTGGAGCCAGAAAGCAATAGTCAAAGTAAAGAAAAGAGCTCCCCTGAAAACTATCACAGCCATTCTCAGCAACAGTGAGGCCCCAAGCTCTTCCGATGATGAGAACAGCCAAGTCTATATCAGGAAAGCCAACACAACAAGCTTCACCAGGAGGTTGAACAGTACACCATCCTCCCCTCCAGAACCAAGAAGTGATGCTCAAAGTAAGGACCAGAGCTCCCCCAAAGTGAACCATAGCCAGTCTCAGAGAGACAACAAAGTCCTGAGCTCCTTCAATGATGAGAACAGCCCCATTCATATCAGGACAGCCAGCGTGACAAGCTCCTCTAGGAGAACCAACAGCTCCCTACAGCTACCAAACTTCTTCCTTTCCAGTTCTGCCTTTTATGCTGTCAGAAACAGTCCTCAGATGGGCCTCCCACACCCAGCACCACACTGGCTCAGTTCAGCTGGGTGTTACAAGCTGACCACCGGTTGTTAATCTGCCACAATAGGTAAGATTAAACTCCCAATGCACAAGATACTTAAGAAAATGTGTTTTCTAAGAAGAGGAAGTTAGAACCCTGCTTTCAAAAGGAGTCTGTATTAAGGGAAGGACCGCAAAGGATAGCAAGGTCTCACAGGGTGACCAACTTATTCAGTTCACCTGGAACTTTCACATCTTAACACTAAAAGTCCTCACTACCAGAACCCTCAGTTCTGGGTGAATATGACAGTTGGTCCCTTTAGGATGAAGAGGAGCAGAGGGCTGGGCTTCTTAAAAGTCAGAGGGAGCAAACTGCAGACGAGACAATGACTGCTAACATCCAGTGCAGCAGAGATCAACCCTGAAAAAACCTATCAGCTTGGACCATTTGAAGGTCCCAGAGGACAGATTAAGGAATGCTGTGACTCCACAGTCAAAGGTCTAGACCTGACTGTATGCGCCACCATGTACCGCTTCCACAGAGGAGGGGCTAGGTGAAGGTCATCTCTTAGGAACCTGATTTGGCCTAAGAGTTTATAAGAACACACAGAAGAGTTAATCGGTCCAAAGCCAAGCACCCCTGCCCAGGAGGGGCAGCACGGGGCCTTCAGTGTTCAGTATTTTCCACCTCTGTGCAGGCAGTGAGAGGCTTCAATCTGCTGGGCTCTGGGGTTTGGTTCATAATGATCCGGATGTCACATGGATGTCCAATGACTGACTCTGCCATTGATCGTGGAGCCTGGGACATGGATGATGGATTGGGCCACCAGAGCAGCTGCCTGCGGGAAGTCTGATTTTGTTCAGATGAGCTGCTCCAGACAGCCCTTCTCCCGCTTCCTCTCAGTCCCTCTGCATTTCTCTCCCATGAAATCTGTCATCTTCTCTCTGCTTCCTTTTTCACCTTCTTTCCCTTCCTTTCTGCTTAATGCTCTCCCTTCTTTCTCTTTTCTTCTTTCCCTCCTTCAGCTCTTGCTCTCTCTCTCTTTCCCTTTCCTCCCTTCTCTCTCCCTTTTTCTTCTCCTGGCTTAATTCTCAAGGCCCATCTTCATTTTGTTGGGACTCGGCAGGAGAGGGCACACAAAGCATTACAATACTCTCTTTAAAGCATGGGCTGAAATCCAAAAGTCCTCTTAGCACATTCCTAGGGCTCAGAATCATATCCACTCTGATTCTGGCACAGGGAATGACCTAAACCAAGGAAAAAGAATGCTCTAACATGCATCACTGAAGAAGCCAGGGAGCTCAACAAATTTCTTACTGGATCACTTTCTGCAAGGTGTAAGAAACAGTATCTCATGGCTGTAGCTTCTCAGACCCTTGATTGTAGGAGACTGAGGATTTTATTTCCGGATGCAAAACAGATGTACAGAATGGCTTTACTTACTATTTGAAGGGCTGAAGTGAAGCCAGCATGGATTATTTTTAAAGCACAGATATATTTTTAAAGTCAGATCAGTCTGGATCTTATTAAACTCAACTCTCTCCCTGTGTGTGAGTAGGCAGTGAATGTGTCTAGATGTTTTTATCTGAAATTCTGTGTAGTCATCTCTCCACTAATGCCCACGTTTGGCGTCTGTGTGTTCGACTGCCCTCATCAGAACTCACGGTGCTGGCTTGGAGGGGCCAAACCCAGACAACATACTTCTGCGTCAGAGTCTGTGTTGTCTCAGGATGGGTTTGAGTGGGATTTGTGGATTTATCAGTGAGTCGCTTGTGAGATCAGAGCTAAGAAAACCGAAGTAAGAATTTGATTTGGTTTGCAACACACGTTGTGCTGCCAGTGGCAACAAGCCACACATGCTGTCATTTACGCAGAGTGATTCTGTCCCATATGGATTGCTCTTATGGCATGGCTACTCCCCAGTTCACCACAGAGACCATCAGACACCGTGCTAGTGCACTTGTGTCTGTGTATCTGTACATGCCTACACACCATAGAATTTAGAAAGGTATTTCAAGAGCAATGTATTTTGAGTACTAACTGACTTTGGTTTCTCTTTCTTTTTTTCTTTCCCATGCAAATCCTCTACTGCATACATGTGTGGCTCTTGTCCCAGAAGCATTTCCACAGCAAATAAATCCCATCTCACACATCTTGCTTGCCCCTGCCTCTCTGCTGAAGACCCTTCATTGTGTATGTTATTTCACTTTACCTCTATTCTGACAAAACCTGAAGGTCACCTTTTAGAAATACTAAATACTTAATCCTGCCTCCTGAGCCTACTTCTGGCCTCCATTGCCTCCTTTTTCTCATTCCTGCCTGTGTATGTCTCCTGAGATATAAGGGCCAAATGAGTTCCTTTCCTCCTAAAATCATTTTCTCAGAGAATCTTTGTGCTTGGGGACTTTGGCCAAACACATCAGGACGGTGCTCCTTAGAGCTTGGTTTAGGTTTTTCCAAGTTTCCAGCTACACTCAGGCTTTCAGAACTGCAATATTACATCTCGAAGTTATTGTCTAAAGTCAAGCCTAATGTATTTTCCTGTCAAATTGATCTTTCATAATGTATTTTGTACATCTCAAATTCATTAACCATGACACAACCACTTTAGTCTTCTCCCCACTTGCCATCAGACCCAGGACTGGAGCCTTGCTCCAGACTGGCTCTTTACCTTGCTACAGTCCCTCATCAGTTCATCCTCACCAGTACCTCCAGAGGTTTGGACAATAGATTGTTCGCTTCTCCTTGGCTGTGTCTCCTCTCATCCACTCCAGTGTCCAGCACTCCCTGTGAAAGACTCCAAAGTGTCATTTCAGCATTGTGTCTTACTTTGGAGCCCGCAGAATCCTCATCACCCACTGGGTCCCATCCCAATGCAAACATTCTCTTATCTTCTAGATCCTCTCTCCAGGCATATCCATCTCCAGACCACGCCTTGGTCATCTGTCACACCACTGGGCCTCTGAAGTGTCCCCTCTCACTTGTTACCAACCCAAATCTCATATTTCTTTAGGGATCAGATTCAAGCCTCACTATGCAAAGGCATCTTTCCCAGTGTTCTAGGAGCTGGATTTCTCTCAGTACATTTATTGTGGCATGCATACACTTACACATACGTTTTTCCTGCATATATTCTAGTTGTCTCATTTCTTATTCCCCTCAATGCACATTAAACAACCTTATGAGCCAGACCTTGTTAAAATCTCTAAGTGGTCAATGCCCAATTTTCAATGTTTTGAAAATAAAAGGTACAGGAAAATGAAAGCTTGTTGAAAGGGTTAATCATGTTTTGGAGCAGAGTGCTGCACTTGTTGTATCAGAGACTGGAATTCAATCTGACCTGACTCGGGTACATGGAGATTGCCCGGTTGGTTCCCATCTCAGGAAAGCCCTGTAATAAGCTTAGCCCATCAGAACTAGGCACCCTGCTCTACCCCTGGCTTCGCTCTGTCATGTGGACTTCATTCTCAGGCAGGACCTCTTCATGAGTGGCCATGACTTTCTAGCTCCACTCCTATCAGAAAGAGGAAAATATTTCCCTATTTTGGAATTGAGTTTTGTCGAGCCACCCTGGCTGTATGTTCCTCACTGCCTACAAAGTAAAGACAGTGCTGACTGGCAGGGACTGGTTCTCATTTCCCCCAACGAGTCTACCCACAGGGCCAGGGCTTGTGATGCTCTGATGGGTCGGGCAGGCCTGGGTTGGTTCCTGAAGCCACCACCTACAGGGCAGGAACTAACAATGAGGAAGGGTTTTCTTCAGGTAAATCATGGTTTTGTTGCAAGAAGAAAATGGATGGTGGGTAAGTAAAAGCCCCAACTACCCATTTCAAGAAGTAATTCCTCATTTATCATGGTCTGATAAAGCCAAGTACTCTGGAAGGAGCTAAGCAGGTCGGAGGGCAGACAACTGAAGATGAAGTGTTGGTTAATATGTGATTGTTCCTGCTCTTGTATAATGAAAGGGAATATTGGCTCTGGGCAGAATTCCATTCTCTGCATATTCTCTGCTTCACTATCAGATCTGCCTTTATTCATCCTCCACAGTAAAGAGAAACCAATTCAATTCAATATAAAAATGTAGTCAAATTTTGTTGTAACCTCAGAACAAGAAAGAAAACACAAAATAGATTGAAAGCCAAGTCATACCCCAGGAGTCCTTATAAGAGAAAAATGGTCCTTTCGTTGCAGATTTCAAAAAGAGGTTCAGGTGAGTCAGATGTGTAAAATGAAACAGGACTAGCCTTAACATGCAATTAATATTTATTAAGTTTTTAATACAACAGACATTGTTGAGGTGAAAGGCTGATTATGGGTTCAAATTTCCTTACATAAAACTTGACCTTTCCCAGCTGGGAGCCTTTCCAGCTTTCTGAACAAAAGATAGTGCTGTGTAATTCCCACGCCTATGAGGTGGAGAAATTGGTTTTGAAGGAAAGAAATCTAAACTATGCCTTTGTCTGTTCTTTAATAAAATGCACAAATGCATTGATCTATTTGTCTTGCTCTGTTTCTGAACCATATGAATTTGAGAGCGCTTGGCAGGAGGCAAAATGTCTGGCTTCCCAATTGGGTCACCAAGTTGGCCCATTAACCACATTCAGTTTTCCTTCCTTCCGTTGTTGGTGGCCTTTGCTGTCTAAGTGAAAACTAATATCTTTCCATCACATGGGGCTCCTTAATGACACTGAAACGCGGAGTGGCGACTTCTCATATTAGAGCAATTTGTTCAAAGCCCGGAGGAACTCCACAGCAACTTCAGCAATCCATTTCCTCCTTTTCTGGCAAAAAAGTGCAAGTGATGAGATTTGAACTAGCTGCCCACATTTGCCATGTCCTTAGCTTGTCTTCTAACACTGAAGACAGAAAAGATCACAAAGACATAACTTTCCAAGGCACTCCATGGGAGAGAAATCATTGGTAAAGATCTGTGAAAGGAGAGGAGTTTATCTCTCATATTTGACAATCTGCAATCTGCCCCAAAATGAAATAGAAGAGCCTGTGTCCACGTAGCAGCAGCTGTTGGATAAAGGAGAACTGTTGCTCTCTTTTGAGCAATGATGTTACCCTTCCTACATCTACTGCCTCCAGGCTTGAGAAGAACGTGCCTGTTATGTTTTGATGACCCCTGAATAATGACAGACTTAAAACAACCAGAGTCACCTTTCCAGCTAGAAGCTACACCGTTTTGTTCCATCAGCTGGAATGAAATTTGCATGTATCATTTTCGTGTAGTTGGATTCAGCCGTGTGGTGCACCATGCCCTTCCTCCGCCTCTCAGGGGCGTGGCCATCAGCGTCCTCAGCCTTCGCTGCTCAGGGCTGGACTCCCCCCGCCCTGCTGCTGTGTCAGCCTGTCTCAGGCAGGTTACCCAGGGAAGACAGGATCTTGGACTTCTGGCCCATGCCTTCCAGATGTGATACTTTTTTTCTTACTCTACCTTTGGTTAAACGCTACACTCAGTTTCTGCTCCTCAGCTCCAGCCCTCAGCTCTTCTTAGCGGATCCCTATTCCCTGCTATCTTTCCTGTGATTAGTCCATGGGCCCTTTCGGACCCAATAGAAATATGTGACCAAATGTGAACCTTGGGGCTGCCATGTTTCATAATGCCAGAATACTCCCATTTCCTCAGCTATAAGATGTCTGCTTCATAGAACAGGCAAGATGATTAAAGGAATAAATACGTGTGACCCTCTGAGGACAGGGCCCAGAAAATGGTGAACACTTAATACAAATCTTTGATTGTTTTGTTATTGTCACAACCTGAACTCTCCTGGATGGTCCTGTTCATTACTGGAGAAAAACTAAGTAAGCCAGTTCTATATTGAAAAGAATTTAAAAGAATTTAAACTTCAGTGCTTCCAGAAAACCATCACAATAAGCCAACCGACAGAGGAACTTAGTGAATTCTTTTTTTCAGCCAAAAAAGTCCCTATCACATTCTACTGTGGCTGGAGATATAGGTTGGTTTTTCAATGAAAATAAAATGTTTTTTATTTTATCCCTAAGGTATAGCCACAATCTTCCTTTTTTCTCCCTTCCAATAATTCAATCCCAACCAAAACAAGAGAATAAAGGATTCTCTCTGGCAAGTGTCTCTCTGGAGCAGACCCTTGAGAAAAGAGTCAGAGGAAGCTGCATCCATCTTTTAATTAGCAATGTGCACCCAGTCCAGCTGCTGGTCTCTGTAGCAAGGGCTGGAAGAGCAACAAGCATCTCTTTATCCTCTTTGATTTTTTCTCTCAGCTACCCCTCCCTTTCCACCCTATCCTTCTACCGTCTAACACCCAACAAAATGTGATTATTTGCATGAAATCAATACCATGATTCACACACAAAAGCCCAGAAAACCCTGCTATGCAATTGTGTGAGTAATTTTTTATGAAGCAGGCTCCTAAGTGCTTGCCAACAAGCTAAATTATCCTCTTGTTAAGTGTTATATATTTTTTCTACTCCCTTTCTTCTTTTCCATGTACTTCTTAATATTGATAAGCTTCTCTTAGCTGAAGGGAACATTTGCATTTTTCTTTAGTTCTCTGTGTAGCAAACACATCAAAGGGTCTAACTCCCTGGCCTTTCTATTTTCCCTTCTCAGCACCGGAACTCGCTGTGACCAGACACTCAGTGAAAAGATGATTCTGTGAGAGATGGGAGAAGGGGAAGGGGATGCTTAAGGATCTGGGTTTGAGAGCTAAACAAAACACAGAAGAAGGCTGGGTTTAACCTCTCCTTGATTTAATCAATCCATCAATTAGCCAGTAAATAGTGAATACTACTTGATTTTCCTATCTTATGCTAGGTACTTTGGGAACTATGAAATGAAAAAATGATAAGATAAAATGAAAGGGATCTGTGACCACTAGCACACCTGGATCCATCATATGGTGTGGTAGAGCAGGGCTTGAGGTAAGAGTAGGGGAAGTATCGCTAAAAAAAATAAGAGCAACTTCACAGGAAGTACAGGGGTGTAGAGATAGGCACCAGGACACTGGGTAAACATTAGATGGTAGTAAGTAAAGTAGGTCATTTTAATCAAAGTCATTATTAAAAATACAATGAAGACTTGGTTCTACCTGGTGCTCATTCTCCCCTGTACACACCGCCTGCACTGTGCTGGTCTTACATAAAGAAAGTCAGGCCAGAGGAGGGGGAGTTTGCACACTAGAGAGGGACAGAGGGTGACATTGAGACTGGATTTCCTCTCAGCTAGGGAGGTGAGCATGCGGCAGACTTAGAGACCTGAGGAAAGAGACATTTCCTGGTCTGTATTGTTGCATCATATGCAAGCATGTGTGGCTGTGACACTCACACAAGCATAATAGTAACTGAAATCCTTATGTACATAACAGCTTTCCAGTTTCATTTCCTTAATAAATGACAAGGGTTTTGGGCTATTCTGATAATTAAATATTATTTTAAGATATAATTTAATGGCTGAATGATCTACCACATTGCATTTGCCATAATATATTTAAACAATATCTTGCTATTGCTTGTGAATAGTATTTCCAACTATTCTCCATTACAAATAGTGCTGTGATATATATCCTTAAATATTAATCTTTGATAACATTCTAATAATTTTAAAGACATAATCCTAGAAATAATACTATGGAATCACAAACTATGCACATTTTAAGACTCTTTATAAATAGCTCTGAATTGCTTTCCAGAAATAACATACCCGTACTTATTCCCAGAAGCAGTACAAAAAACATTCTTGAGAAAATCATCTTCATGTGGAATACTGTGTGCACTTTTTTCTATTTAAAATTTTAAATGATTTCATCCATACAAAGAAATGTACTATTTTGCAGATGTCAAATATGCATATAATTTTAAAATAATTGATGAATGTTTTACAGCAAGAAGAAGCATGTTAAAGTCTATGTGGTGAACTCCTACCATTTTGTCTAGTGAAACTCTGTATTATCTCTACTGTTTTATCAAAGAGTTATTTTCTTATTCCCTATAATGGTTTGAGCAATCTTTTATTCTTACATCTGGTAATCTGAGCAATGTAGTTGAGGATAGCAATGTGTAATATAATAACCACTGTTGATTCGTATTATTTTGTCTTGAGACTCTGTATCACTTTGAGTGTTCTTGCTTTGATTTGTTTATGTTTGTGATACTGGTATGCTGCTACTGTTCCATTTCTTTGTTTGTTTCTCATTTACTACTCTCTTTCAAATAAAAAATAAAATAAAATAAAAAGTAAAGTCTGCTATGCAGGTCACAAAAGCAACTCTATCCAAAACATGGCCTCCCTACCTCCTAGATGTAAACACTAGGTTTCTGTAGAAATTTGTAAATATGTTATCATTTTTTTTTCAGTTACTTGGTTTTTCTTAAATTCTCATTTCTTTTCAGTTAAATTCTCCCTTATTTCACTGCCACAGTATTTCATTGCTTTCACGTGTCATGCTTATCCTCTGTTCCATCAATGAGTTGTTGGGTTGTTTCTAGTCTGGATCTTGTTTTGGGCAGTGCTGCTATGAAGATGCCTCACTGTGTCTCTGGTAGCCTCGAGTGAGAGTTTCTCCTAGGAAATGATTTATAACCCAGAGTTTGTGTGGCTCTGGGCAGACAGAAGGCTTTCAAAGGCTTCCAAGGAGTAGATAGTGGTCAGGAATAGGTTTACATATCACGCATTTCTGTACATATACTCTCCTAAAGCCACTCTCTTCCCACTTCTCATATTCTCCCACTTTACATAAGGAAAACACCCCTCTAACTCATCTGGATTCTTACTGTGGTGCATTAAGCTGGAATATAAAAACTCCAGGATGACAAGGGGACATTTGAAAATTTTATGGCGATGTTGAGAAAGCAAATGACTTTAATGAGTGGATAACAAATCATTTTGCAAGTCAGATGCACTCCAATTATTTGTTTTCCACAAAACACAAGTCTTCAGCTGCTAGATTATTAAAAATAAGTTCTCATGATAAAACTATCAATCATAAATCACTAGATGATTCTTGGCATATTGCTGAGAAAGAATTCAAAGATTAAGGGACCCTGTTAAACAAGTCCACTGTTCCTTCTATTTACTAACAAGAATAAGGATTTCTAGCAGTTACATTAGAAAAACAATAAACAGAAATACAATGAATGCTGTATTCTGTCGCAGTGTAGTCATAAATAATCCTGTCTCATTATAGTTGTAAATAATTCTTCTTCACAGATATGTAACTGACTGAGAAAAACCGTCTATCCACTTTCATGAGATATGTAATTGCATATTATTAAAAACTATATCATCTTGTCTTTTGAAATTCTGTATCATTTCTAATTTTTTACTATTTTCTATTCTCTTTAGAATAAAAAAGAAAGGAACTATAATGATAACTCAATCCAAAAGAAAAAAGAACCCAATGATCATACAGAAAATCTTTTAAAAATTAAATTTATGCATATAATTTTACTCTAAAGAAATGCAGCGAAGTAATAAAGACATTGGAAGAAAAACCTGCATTAAATTTGGATAAAATTATTTAAGGAATCATGGAAAAAAAAATACATGTTTGAGGAAAGAATAAACCTTAAGTTGTTAAAGAAGAGCTTGATCATGTTTTTCTTTCTAAAGTGATAAGCATGAAATCACATTCATGGTTAAAATAAAACCTCCAATGAAAAGCTAGGTACCAATCTTCATGCAAGTAATGAATAGTTTTTCAGAATTTTGGAGAGATTGTGCAAATGAAAACATTTGACAGCCACAACTCTTTAAGGGTATACATCCAGGTGTAGAATTGTGTTGTAAAAAGGTGTCCACATCCCTAGGGGGAATACATGCACTATGTATTTTGCAAACATATACTAAGCACACATTAAACATAAACATTTTTAAAAAGAGGCTTGCACATCTCTGGTCTTTCTAGCTAATATTAAATTGTCGTCAGGCTGTCAACCCTATCACCACCATGAAGCCCTAATTGCTGTACGTCCTCCCAAACACTTCAGATCGCTGGAGTTTTCCATTTTTGCCAAGCTAGCGGGTGTAAAATGGCATTTCATTGTGGTATTAATTTGCATTTTCCTGAATTAATGAGGTTGAGCATATTTTCATATGTTTATTGGCATTCGTGTTACTATTATTTGCTTTTAAGCTTTGCTAATTTGATTTACAAAAAATGATGCTTCATTTGCATGGCTTTGATAACTAACAGGGTTAATACTTTTTCATATGCTTATTAGCCATTTTTATTTTTATGTGAATTGTCCATTCATATCCTGCCCATTTTTCTGTTGGGATTTTCAGGCCTTTCTTATGAATTCAAATGAGTTCCATAAAGGCCTAAGCCCCTTACTTGTCACATTTATTGTGCTGCAATCTTGGGATAAACTGTACTTTGTTATGTGATACCATGGTTCTTTTAATATACTTATGAATGTGATTCGCTGATCTTTTGTTTGGGATTCCTACATCAATATTTATAGCTCCAATTGTCCTGCTCTGCTCTGCTTTGCTTTGTGGGGGTGGCTCTCTGTCAAGTTTTAGTATCATGGTAATACTCGGCTCTTAATGTGAACCAGCACAATTCTATTTTTTTTTCTGAAAAGAATGATCAATTACACATTTTGGAAACTGTTTTTGTTGAAATAATTGACAGAAGACAGCTATGAAATATTCTAAACTGATTCAGATGATAGAGTAATTATTAAAGCGGGTTGTTAGCTTTCCTTTCTAAAGTAAATTTAGTGTTCATATTATCTCCATCAAATCATCCATTTCATTAAGATCTTAAAATTTGTTACTGTAGATAGGAATAATTTGGCTATGGATCTTAAAATGTCCTTAACACTTATTTTATATCTCTCTTCTCACTGCAAATTTTGTGTAGGAGCACTTTTTACTTCTCACTTGGAAATTTCAATAGATTAAAAAATTTATTTTTAAATATACATATAAATTTACTGTTTATTTCATTTATGATTAACTGATTTTGTCTTTTTTTTCTTCTTTTTCAATTAGGTTTGTTTCTAAAGTCCTGGACAACTGCTCTGTCTGTTCTTTTTTGTTTGTTTCATGCTGGAGCCAGAACCTAGGATCATTGGGCATAGCTAGGCAAGAACTTCACCACTGAGCTATATCCTCAGCCCCTTGCAGTTGTTGTTAATTTTCTATTTAACACTACATTAAAAAAATAAATAAATAAAAAGGCTACTTCTTGATCTTATTATCCTTTAGTCAGGAGGAAATTCCAACAGTCAACTCGTTACCATCTGCGACTTTGTCCTGTGATTAACCTCCAAAGATGCAACTCTCATTCTTTCTTTCCTCAAATTTTTTAATGTATTCCCCACTGCATGCTGAAGGAAACTGCCAGTGCTGACCTTCCATTGAAAGATGTCAACACTCAGCCATAATATACCTGCCTATGTGTGTAGACTATTCCAGGCACAAGCTGGACCCCACTTTTCGCAGATGTTCTAACCACCATACATTGCCTATGCCTTTCCCTCTCCTTCCCCATCCCTACTCTCACCCCTTGGAAGAACTTCTGTGCTGTGAAATTGTGCTTAATCCTTCAGATAGCTGTGCTATCCTGGGCTGCTGGAGCCACACAGAGATGGAACCATCAGGTGATCTTCTCTTAGCCACTTGGCTTCCTTGGGTGGAGAAGGAAGGACAAGTGTGGCGTGCAAGGTGGACCAGCCTGTGTGCCCTTTCTTACCAATATGCTCAGCCTTCTAGGGAAGCCCCCACTGTCTTAGCCACAGTGCTATCAAAAACAACCCTCATCACCCACACCTGGGCATGTTCTTGAGCAAACCAAGTCACTCTTCCCGATTATACCAAGACAGGACAAACTAAATCTATCTTGGGGACATCAGAATATGTGACTGTCACCCTAATGAAACCTCATGAGCTGTGCCTGTGCCTGTGCCTATTTAATATGTCATATTAAATTTAATATGTTCTTATTCCTCTAAGGAGTGGAGTGAAGGAAATACAGAAGCAAAGGGTATATCAGCACAGACATAGGATTTCTCATTGTGCTTCTTATTGGGATTTTAGAGGTTATTTAGAGTTTTGACCTCTAGCTTTCATGTTCCTTGTCTTTCCTGTGGCCCCTTGGATCCAGATTAGGAGGAAGCAGAGACCCATCTTGTTCTATTAACATTACACCAGTGATGGGGAACTTTTAGAGCTTTCAGTGCTACCAAACAGCCAACTGTGGCACATTGCCATTGGTTTACTACCGCTGCACTAGACTATTATACTGACCTCATAATGTCTGGGACATATCATGTGTGACAGCAGTGTGATGTCCCAAGCTCATCACAAAGACACACACTGTCACTATGATTTTATAACTTCCAGTGTTACAATATTTTCTCAGGTTTTCTTGTAGTTCCACTTGCTCTCCTATCACCATGACAACACACATTTCATTAATAATGGAGACCTGAGGGGAAGCTTCCGGTGTGGGACCTCTCTTAGGGCTCACCTCCTGCTTTGGCATTCCATGAAACCATTCTGAATCTAGACATTGTGCTTTGAACATCACAACTTTGCATATCAGAGAGGAGTCTGGTTAAATACTATACATGGTAAAAATGCAGGATTTAGCCAAGATTTCCTAAAGCCATTAGCTAGTACAACCAATGAGACAAAAGAAATGCCGTAATGAAATTGCTAAGCCCTTTAGATTTGGAGATCAATGTCTGCTTCCTGCTAAAGAAAAGGAGAAAGACAAGTTGGAAAGTCTTCAGACTGTTTTCATATGCTTTTCATTCATAGGACCTAAGAATGCGAGAGTAAAGAGCACTGTGGCAAGAGCTAGCTACAGTGGCTCAGTGAAGTTAACATCATTCTGGAGATCTCCAGTGCTTTCTGGATAGATTTGACTTTAAAAGTTGCAATGTGATGTCATTTTAAATCCGACATTACACTTCGTTATCGGACTATTTGAATTCTATCTCTAATCTTTATCAGTTGTGTGACCTCAGATGATATGAACCTCTTCTGAACCACTACTTCCTTTCAATGAATTGGATAAAGTAATATTTCCCTTGAAGGTAAAAGTCCTCTCGTGAGTTAGAAAGAGCAAAACTACCATCTTCATCATCACCATCAGCAGGAGCAGCAGGAGCAGGTTTCGGGCAGTCCAGTTTGGTGCCCCTTCCTGTAGTCACATCAGCTTCACCTCAACCCAGCACTGGCTCAGAAGCACCAGACACACTGTCTAGCCATGGGAAAAATCAGAGTCAAGTCCAGGACCCAAGAGACCCAAATAATTTAAGGTCAAGACCATGGGCAATCAGATTCAATAAAAATATTGAGTTTTTAGAATGGACAAGCAGGTCAGAATAATAACATGTGCCTGAGGATTCTGAATCCCTGGTGGCCTTGTGAGGGTCCTCATGTGACACTGGCTTACACAACTATCCCATCTGCTCCCTTTCAGGCCCTAGTCCCTGGGAGATACAGGGGAGTCCAGGCTGTAAAAAGGAGAGTCCAAGCAACGAGTTCTCTCATGTCCTCCAGCCACTGGAGCCATGTCCCCTAGGCTCACACCAATGGAACCAATTTTAAGTTTTCTTCCTTTCACTTCCCATTACTTAATCTGTCCTTTGCACACAGAAACTTCTCTTCTGCTAAAATGTTTCCCTTGCCTTCCACTTCTATTCCAGCCCCACTGCCACCATCCTGCATCCAGCCCTTGTCAGCTCATGCCTGATTTAATTCAACACCTTCCACACAGACGTCCCTGACTTCAGGGTCTGCTGACTCCAACACATCCAGCACTACTTTGAGGATAATCTTCCAAGGGTAATGTTTGCATCCTGCTAGCCCCATCTCCAGGGCCTACAGAGTCTCCCACCTTGCCAATCCCACTACAGCTCTCCTCTTGTCGGCCAACCTGACTGGCTTCTCAAGGCTGCATGTGATTTTCTTTCACGCACTTTCAAGTATCATTCCCATGAGTTAAAATGTTCTCTCCCTTCCTCTCTGCTTATGCATGTTTCTGACTGCCCTGCAAAAGTTAGCTTAGGCTGACACCTTTTCTCCACACATCTACTAGAGCAATAACATTCCTCAGTTTGTGCCTAGACTTGGGTCTTTGTGGGATAAACTATGAGCCTCAGCTCCCTCCTGGGCACCCAAGGATTAGCCACTGAGTTTGATCTTGATTCTTCCCCTCGTGCCAGCTATGGAATACAGCTCCACTGTGCAGTAATTCTCACTTGGTAATATGTTAGTTTAGAAATGTTGTGACTTCATTTCAATCTCTCTCATGATTTGGACAGAAATTCCCCAAAGGCAGTGGCTCTGCTTTCTATTTGCACCCTTCTGATCACGTATGCATAACTGCACACTGCCAGCTCCAGGACTGTATGCGGTTGCCTGCTCGGTGTGCACAGATGGCCCCAGGGAAACTGACCTTTCTGTAAGAACAGTAAATTGGAAATAATCTCAATACTCAATCTTATAAATATGTTATGGGATATCCTTATGATGGAACATTATTCAGACCTTAACAACATTTCTGTAGGGTTTTTAATAGGATGAGAAAGTATTATTATATAAACTTGCTTTATATATGCAGTGTTTATATAAATGTAATAATTTATATAATTATTGTTATAATTTTGTTTTAACATTATGAGAATAGAAAGATGATAGGAAATAAGGAGGGAAGGTGGAGTAAAGGAAGGAAAAAAGCAAGGTAAGCAGAAAGGAAGAAAAGAAAGGAAGGAAAGACAAAAACAATAGATAAACTAAAGGATAAAAAACCCAAGGATGAGGAAAGAGTGGTGCTATCTAAGTAGTTCTTGGTTTGTTTTTCATTTATTAACTTTCTTCTTTATATTTTCTGTGCCTTCTGATTTTCTAAAATTTGCATTGATATAAACTCAAAATGTAAACTATATTAAAATTAATATTGCTTACCAAAATGTCACACTTTCAAACAGTATTTTAAAAAGTTAACATAGAGGGAAAGAGTAGACAAGTTACAGGGTAGAGAAATTGATTGATAACTAGGAGAACAAATCTTTGACATTCAAGAAATTCCCAGCAGATATAGAAATGATGGATATTTTCAGTGGGTAACACCCCATTCCCGAGAAACTGTTTGGTGTTTCCATTTTGATCATGTTACCAATTCCATCCCTTGAATGACAAAGGTACCATGTCTGTCTCCACTACCAACAGTGCCCCTCAGTCATTGTCACTTGTACCTCTCTTCGCCTCTACAACCTTTAGTCTACATAAGAAGATAAGCCTCCTGTGGAAATTTGGATGGGGCAAACAAAATAAAGAAATATGAGACATTATAACACACCTCCCAGTCTGTTATAAGACAGAACTTTCCTGAAGAATCTCCATATTCTAACTCAGGATAAGTAGGTCTTGGGGCTAACTGGCCAAGAGGTTGGGACCAAAGCCTACTTAGTACCTGAGCCGAAGGAGAACATAGACTTTGGAGTGTAGTTGCCCCAAGTGTCAGGAGTTTACATGACATTTCTGAGAACCAGAGTACTCCATGAATCCAGTATTGTGTCATTTAATTTTTGATATTTAAGGAAAAAAGTCATGGAATGTTTGATTATGTTATACTCTGACAGATAATACAGGGCATGAGGAAATGCTACATAGGGCAGTTAGAACCCAGAAGAGCTGAGCAGATGATTGCATGCTTCTCTGTGTGCACATGCTAGCACACATTACAGCACATGTGTGAGAATCACTGCACTTCAGTATGCCTATAGCACCATTTGGTTCTGCTTAGATTATTACATATTTTCAAACACAAATTGAATAATGGCCACTTTTGCCCAGCAGCATGAAGGGCTGCAATGTTTCAAATTAACCTTGTCTCCAAAGGAAAACTTATGTTCATGACACAGCAAGACGGCAAGCAGCTTCTATCTGCTGCCCTTGTTATAATTCAACCCAAGATGCTGAAAGGCATTTTGGGTCTTCAGGAGCACAGGTGAGCAGAGAAGGGTTCTGTTGGGGCACAGTCTGGCATAGGAGGTAGAGAATCAGCGGAAATGCCTGTGGGCCTGGCCCTTGCAGGGCAAGAAATCACGGACATCTGTCCCCTTGTCCATACCCAAAGGGGCCTGTGGCAGTGATAGTACTTACCATGCATTCACTCATGTTACAAACACTCTTTGGATGCTTACTATGGACCCCATAGTGCTCTACACATGTGTAATACATTTGTAAATACAGCAGTGAGCAAGATAGGCAAAATCCTTTCCTTTGTAGAATGTGTACTCTAGAAAGGGATATTGTGACAAACTTGATTTTAAACTGGATTGGATTAAGAGATACTTAGAGAAATGACTGGCTTTGAGGATGCTGGTTTCATCACTGGATTAATCCTTTTTAGTTGGAGTCATTAGGATGTAGAATCTAGTTGGAGGAAGTGGGTCACTGGGGTCCTGCCATTGAAGGCTATATCTTTTCTTGGACATTCTCCCACTCTCTCTTCTTTCTGGCTGCAGTGAGGTGAACAATTTTCCCCCACCAGGTCCCTCCACCACAATGTTTCCTTGGAGCCAGCTGACCATGGACTGAACCCTCTGAAACAGTTGGCCAAAATAAAACTTTCCTCTTTTCAGGTACATGTCAGATATTTTGTCCCAGAAATGAAAAGGCAACCAACATAGACACAAGGCATGAGCAAATAAAGTACATGTTACATAATGTCAGGAATGGTGACTGATACCAGGGGTGTGGTAAGAATCAAGTGTAATCACAGTATTAGGGTACTCTTCTAGATGGGGGTCATCAAAAAACACCCTACCTATACAGCTTGCACTGGGACAGGGCTTTTAATAAAGGGAGGGGAAAGCAACAAAAATATCAGAGGAAACAAAATTCTCACAGGCAACAGAAAGTGCAAAGGTGCTGAGGCCAAAACATGCTGAGAATAAGTAAGATAGAGTGCTTTTAGATTGAAAGTATGAAAAGTGGTATGTGATTCAACCGGCAGGCCATAATTAGACAGGAATGAGGTGGAGAAGAATGAAGGAAAGGAATTTTGTAAAAGAGCTTAGGTCCAGGTCATACAGAGACTTGGAGGCCATGGTCAGAGAATTTCAATTTCATTCTAGCTTGGGAAGCGAAGTGTAGGAGGGTTTGAGATGTGTAATATGAGGGAGCATTTATTATGTTCCTAATTGAACTTTACCTTTCACCTCCCATTGCTCATGGAAAGTTATCTATCTCTAAGACAAAGATGTGCACCGACAGCCCTGGGCTCCATCTCTTCCTCTGGACTCTTCCAGCAGCTTTGCCTGGCTCGGGACCAGCCCGGCAGCATTTTCCCTCAGCCTTGCTGTGCACCACACGTTTTCAGCCCCAGAGCTTCTCTGACTTGCATTGTGATGTTACCCCAATACAACCTGCAAATGCCAGCACTACCACCTGGTGGGAATCAGCCCTGACCACTGAGTGGCAGGAGCTACCAGACAAACACTTTTTTTCTCCCCCTGAACTATCAGTTATGCTTTGAATTTCACGATACACCTTTGAAATCCTGGTGGGATCGAGCACCAGTCTCTTGCGTATCATCCTACTATGTCATTTCTCCTTGTATTGTTAGTCCCCTTTACCCAGTTTCACTCCTTTGTCTTTTATTTTTTTCCTCAGTACTGGAGATTGAACCCAGGGCCTTCACCCTGAGCTATATCCCTAGCTCTTTTTTTTATTTTTTATTTTTTTGAGATAGGGTCTTGTTACATCATTAAGCTGGCTAGGCTGCCTCAGCCTCCAGAGTGCTTGGATTACAAGTGGATTACATGCCATCACATCCTAGACTCCCCTATCTAATGTTCCTTCTACCTGGGATCACAATCCTAAATGAACTCATTGTGTATTTAGCAGGCACTGAATTTAAGGTTATACAGGGTAAGACAATGTGATTTATCCTCTTTTTTTAAAGACGAGGAAGAAGCTAAATAAGTTGTCTCGGGTCACAATGGATTCCAGCCACCATGACCTTAGGTACTCTGCTATGCTGTCTCATAGTCAGAATTTGGCAGGTGGCAGTCAGTGTCTTAAATTTGGTTGGCCATTCTTGGGGGAGACAGAGAAGTCTGCATGAAACCAATGAAAGTATAGGGCAATCCCAAGTATAAGCAATGCATGCACAGCAGCCTAGCTGACTGAGACACAGGGAAGGGTTCTTGAGATAAAGTGAGGATCAGCACTAACCAGGGACTGAAGAAGAAGCCTAACTTCTCCGCTTGGAAAGTGTGATGTGGGTCACAGACAGGCTGCACTTGGAGGAGGAGGTAGTATCCAGCTCTTCCTGGGCTATCCTGGTTGGCAACCCCTGAGCAGCAAGATGAACTTCAGAGCCACCCTGCAGGAGGGAAGTGAGGAAGATTACTTGTTAGGAACACGGCTGAGTGCAGGGTAACTAGCATCAGCTATCTAGGTGTAATGATATAGACAAATTGATAAGAAACTAAAATTCCTGCTAGCTAGTAATAATAGCTCCCTGACTCAGCACTGCTTTGTCCCAGGCACCACACTGCATGTTTTACATCTCTCATCTTTCCAGCAATGCCCTGATGTAGACACAAGGATTATCCATATTTGAACCATCAGGATTAGAGCAGCAAGTTCAGCAAATGTCACACAGTCAATGAATGATCGCACCAAGGCTGGGCTTGGTTTGTCTAACACCACAGCCACTCCTTTCTTTGTAGCCACTCTTCTAGAATACTGAGTGAAGACTTTTTTGGGAGGCCATTGGACATACTGTAGCAGGACAGTGTGGGCAACACGATCCCAGAGCTAGCCTGTAGGTTGAAATGATTCTAAGAAACAATTAGGAAACTATTTCAATGGTACAGTAGAAAATGAAATGGAACAAAGCCAAGGAGGTAAATTGTGAGTGGCAATGACAGGCCAGAATCTGATCTGAATAGGCTAGGGAGAAGGAGTCTGTGAGTCCCACATACCAAACAAAGCCAAGCATAAGTAAGGACGGGACTTGAGAAGACTCTGTAGCTTTAGTCTGATGAACAGTGATGGAGCTACTCGTAGAAACTGGGACGTGTGTAGGAGCTGGAGGGAAATAATAGGGTCAGTTTAGGCCACAGAGGCCTTTTATGGCAAGCAGATCCCAAAATACTGATTGGATGTAGCTGGGCTCAGAAATGAAATGAGATCTGAGACCTAGATGTAGAACTGTCCTTTGGAGAGTTTCTGTATTAGTCAGCTTTCTATCACTGTGATAAAATACCTGAGATAATCAATTTATAAGAAGGAAACTGTACTTTGGCTAGAGCATCCATGGCTCATTGGGCCTGTTGCTTTAGCCCGTTGTGAGAGGAACATCATCATCATAGGGCATGCACTCAGAGCAAAGCTGCATGCCTTGTGGCACCCAGGAAGCAAAGGGAATGAGAGGGGCTGGCATCCCAATACGTCCTTCACAGACTTGTCCTGTCACCCAACTTCCTCCAAGAGGCCACACCCCTAAAGGCTCCACCTCCTCCCAAGAGCTCCACAGGCTGGTTACCACACTTTGACACAAGAGCCTTTGGGAGGCATTTAAGACCCAAGCCATAACAGTCCAGTAGGCCCCACAGGTAGGGCCCAGGGAGCCAGTCCACTCCTGCAGTGGCTGGGACTCTCTCACTCTGTTGCCACCTGCTCTGTGCTCCCAACTCAGTCCAGAAGCCTATGTGGGCTTTGATCCCACTCTGCGATTTATAAGAAGAAATTCACACTACCTGTCTTGCCCAGTTTGGATTCCAACCTATTTAATGCTAGGAACTACATCTTAAGCTTCTTTTTCTTCTATACCTAATGATATCCTAGTAGATGGTTTATGCAATACCCTATCCGGTTTTTCATTTTTATAAGAATAAATTCCAAACTGCAGTACAGATCACTCTCCTTCAGTTCAAGGCCATTCAGAACAGAAGTGTCTAAATGCAAATCATCCACCCGAAGTGCCTCCATTGCTATCCTTTAAAGCATAGATTTTGTCAGACCTTCCTCCGCATCCCACCCTCAATTTCTGTTATAATCAACATTTGAGTCTCCCACCTTCTTCCTCTGATTGCTGGCCTCAGGCAGTGGAGACATAGGAGCTTTGCAATTAAATTCTCCCCTCCGGCCAAACTGACCCCAAACTGTACTTATGAAATTGCTCAAGTTTATTGATTTTGTTGTTTGTGTTTCTCCACTTTCTGTGGGCGCAGGGGCCCAACACAGGCTGGGCTGCTTTTTTGTGCTACGGAAGGTGGTCTCCTTAGGGCATGGAAGCTTCCCTGGTAGAGAGGAGCTTAGCCCTTCATCCTGCAGATCTGCAGGTCGCTTTGACCACCTTAGCAGGTCTATCATTGCCTGTGGGCAGTTCAGGGCCTCAGCTACCAGGAGAAGCTGCCAGGTAAGTCTGCAAAACACTTTTCCCGGCACAGTGTGAAAATGTGATATGGCAACATGGGTCTGCCCCGGCTTCTTAGCTGTACAGGATTCCACACTGAACAAAGTACAGTTCTTGTTTCTGTGGAACAGCTGCGTTAGTGGGAGAGGTAGATAGGTAAACACATGTAAGATAGCAAATGCACTCTTTTTTGAAAGCAGAACGGTTGCTTATACGCTAGGACGGGAGGGAAAACCCATTAGATGCAGGGCTGCCTTGCCCATCCACCAGACCTACCAGGCCCGGGGCTTTGTGGTTGGGGACTATGATACTTTTAGGGGCCCATGAAAATGCTTTTTCTTTTATTAGAAAAACATGTGAATATAGTGTTGGTAAATATGCAATAATGAATTCGGGCCCCTTGTTTACACCCTTATATTCACACAGCTGAAAAATATAATTTTTATTTCTCTTTTAATTTATTTTGAAAAAAGGCTCTATAAAACCATCACTGCCAATAAATGTCATATAAGGTGGTCTTGTCTTGGCAAGATAACTTCAGCACAGAGTAGAAAACATTCAGGTAAGGTAGGATAGGAAGAGTAGACTTTCTAGGACAGAGACCAACAAATGTATCTATCAAGAATCCCAGCAACTCAGTGATGGTAAGGGACAGCCTGGAGTAAAGGAGTAGTAAAAAAATTGCTAAGGTGTAGGCAGGGGTGTGATAGGTCTTACCAGCCAGGTCTTAGCTGTCAGGGTGGAGTGGGAAGTGGTGGAAGAATCCTCAGCACCAGGGTGACCCTCACGTTGTGTCTGCTTCAAAACAATGTAACACCAGCCCCCCAGCTCCAGAGCTGCGAAGGTGGTGATTTAGCAAATCATATGTTTAAACAGCGTGATGAATTATGCCTATGTTTCTATTTCCTGTTGCTCTCACTTACTCACCACGCTAAACCAAAGCTTGCCAATCCTGTGCCCCATTCTGTCCCAGCTAATACTCCCCTTAAAACATAATCTAAGTAACTACAACTACCCTGACCATGAGCAGCGTCCTCTGACACCTCCTATGCAGAAAAGCAATGGCTTACATGAGGGAGCACACTTCCAAAGGCAGGCAAGGGAAGAGACTGGGGAGCAGTAAGGCTAGGACCTCCATTACACCACCCCTTTTCCTGAAACAGGCCAAGAGCCTCTTGGAAAGGTTGGTGTTGGGCCACCAGCTGCTTTTCTCCTTCTGTTTACAAAGTGCCCAGAGGTCTGCTCAATCAGTGAGCACTTTTGAAGCATGCAGTAAAAGCAGAATGAAAGAACAGGAAAAAAATGTTCATTATGCAGGAATAGGAGAGCCTCCCCCACCTCCTAATGCATGTGTCATTTAAATACACTAGTGAGAGGTGTTCATTATTTCCCCCATTATTTAAAAATGTACTTCAAAGACCCCTCGAGCAGCAGTGTGCCATCACGCTGTTTAAACATATGATTTGCTAAATCACCACCTTCGCAGCTCTGGAGCTGGGGGGCTGGTGTTACATTGTTTTGAAGCAGACACAACGTGAGGGTCACCCTGGTGCTGAGGATTCTTCCACCACTTCCCACTCCACCCTGACAGCTATGCTTTGATAGACAAGGTCAGAAGGAGGACTAAGCAAATCCTGAGGCTGACTGATGGCACAGGAAGTTACTGTTCCTAACACCAGCCAGAGCCCAGTGAGGAGCGGCCCATTGTTGTCAGGGATTCTGGGAGACAAATCCCATGCTCACCCTGCATGGGTGCTGGGGAGGGACCTCAGAAGGCCCCAGCCCAGACTTTTAGGAACAGGTCTTTGTAGGAAAACTTGTTTACAAGAAGTGGTGATCATACAAAAAGACGCATTAAGCACTGATCATGAGCATTAGCAAGGAACACCTTTAAGCATCTGTCTCATGAGTATACCCACGTGTTTATTTACAGTTCTTTAAATTCTAGGATAGAAATGCTTATGGCAAGCCACTGATTATAGAAAATCAAACTCTGATGCATTCATTGATTTGAGAAGAAAATAAGAATAATGGGGATAAAGGTTTCAAACTTTAAAAAAATCAATGTATGTAAATTTATCAAGAAGATAGCTGCTACATAAAGAGACGTGTCTCTCCTTTCTCCCTTCTTTGCTGCAGTGACTGTCAGCTCTTATCCACTGACTGAATTATGCCTATGTTTCTGTTTTCTGTTGCTCTCACTTACCCAGGATCACATACCCTAGACCCAAGGACAAGCCCTTGCTTGTCCCCTCCACACCAGTCTACATACTGTGTGGCCACATGAGTCCTTTACAGATACGTAAAATGTTTTAAGAAGCCAAGGATGAACCCACAGAAAATATGCCTAAAGACCCCTAGGCACTAAATTGCTCTCTCCATGGGTGTGTGGATAGGCTTGGTGATCTATAAGCTGTAGCTACTGTGTTGCTCGGGGAGGCTTCTACCACTGCCCAGACCACAGTCAGGCCCCCCGAGATTCCCCATTTCAGGGTTCCTATATTCAGCCAGTAGCACTACAAATCCACAGTAAGCAGGCTCATTTATTCCCTTTCCTTAATCTCCTGGATGTTGTTAATCATTAAGTCAAGCTATTATTCCCTGGTAATTTCTCACATTCACTCCTGCCCACCCCAGCCTGAAATCGGGAGCAGGCTTATATCCAAGTCTTCTGCTACCCTTCAGTCCCACCCTTAGTTTGTTCAATTTCCCCTCGTGCTATGGCAGACAATCCATGGAGCAGTCCAAACTGAACTACCTATTCCTAGGCATTTCTTTCTGATCATTCCTTCTCCAGCACGGGTGAAGATTGTCACAGAGGCCCCACCTCTGAGCACCACTTCAAACAAGGACACAGAAGAACAAGCCCCAGTGGGAGGCCACGGTCCAGCCCACACTCAGGCTATAAGGAGAAATATTCCTTCTGTCCTGGTTTGTATTTAGATGTCCCCCTAAAGCCTCATGAGGTCACAGGTGGAATTTTCAGAGGTGGCTGGGTCTAGGGTATGTGATCCTGGGATCAAGGATATAGTGCTAGGATTTAGGGCATGTTGCTGTGATTAATGATATTGTGCTGGGATTAAGGGTGCCTAGCGTGGAAGAATTATAAAGGACAGAAAGAAGACTGTTGCTTGCTCTCATCCCTAGCTGCTTTGCTGCCTTCTGCCTGCCTGCTTTACCGTGGACTGTTTCTCCTCTGCAATGCCCCTCTGCCATGCCACCCAGTTTCAGAGCCAGCTGACAATGGACTGAAACCTCTACACGCTGTAAATGGAAATAAGCCTTTCCTCCTTTAACTTGTGGAGGTGGGATATTTTGTCTCAACAAGGAGAAAACAACTAAGACACCTTTCAAGGGAAGAGTTTGCTCAGCCCAACTCTGCTGACAACACAGACAGCTGGATCTGGGTCTCAGAGAACAGTTTAGCTCCTCAAGTTAATGCTTCTCTGTTATCTCCAGGACATACTGGTGCTGAGTTTCAATATCCATGGCCACAAGGTAGATTTCCTAGGGTGGAGGAAGATTCTGAATCAAAGGTCTGCCTGCGTTTCCACTTTTCCTAGGATGAGAAAGGAAAAATCCAGACATTGTGGCAACTTTCAAGTGAGCTTTTCCAGCTCCCCTATCTGTTGAGGTTTCAGAGGTATCATAGTTCATAGGTAAATGTCCCCCAAGAGCTCCTCATGCTCATAGGCAGGGCTTTTGGAAGCTGGTTGGATTATGGGGCATATGGCTGACTTGCTGTGGGGAGTGGGGTCTGTTTGGAAGAGGCAGTCACTGGGGGCCTTGGCCTGGGGGTTTGTCCCTCTCCCCAGCTGCCCCCTTCACCTGTGAGCTTCCCTGCTGCTGTGCCTGAGCAGCACCCCTCCACCAGGCCCTGTGCCATGCCATCCTGCCTCTGAGCCAGTAGCTTGCACTGTGACCATGAGTCAAATAAGCCTGACCTCCTTTAAGCTGTGGTTGTCAGGTATTATGTCTCAGCGATGAAGAAAGCGTCTAAGACAAAAACCTTAAGACCAAGTTTATGTAGAAATAAAGCTCAAAGGAAATAGTTCTTTTATTATCTCTCTCTAAACCACTTGAAGAGGGGCAAAGTGAAATTTTTAATGAAAGTATTAGTTTTACAAGATAACTAATGTCCTTCCTAATGTGCGATTAGTAAATCATTCTGTGCTTAAAGGAAAATTATGGGTCTTTGTATAAAATTTTGCAAAAAAGCCACCTTCCATCCTTACCCCCAGGAAAGAAAATCTCCTGCTATACAACCTTACTCTTGAAAAAGCATTGAACTGGACCTGAGTTTGATTCCCCATTTTGCATTAAATCTTTGTTGGCTGGTCTTTTCTCTCCTCTGGCCAATGTTTGTGTTCCTCTGTCAAATAAAGGGAGCTGAAATGCAAGATCCTTTGGGCCAGCTTTGATTCATACAGGGCTCTGACCTTGTAGGGGTTGCTGGAATCCCCCTTACAGAGCACGTCCTGAGGCTGCCAGCGAGCTGTGCGACCAGACAAAGAACTGTGTCTCCAGAAGGCCCCCGCATTAACCAGCTACAACGACACTCAAACGAGGCCCGCAAATTATTGACTTCTGATTTTAGATCCCATCAGGGAATTTAAGAAACATAGTATTTTCTCCCCTAATAAAAGAAGAAAAGATTTGCTCCCCAGTTCATCATCAATCCTCGCCTGTTTTATATAAATGCCCTTAGAAAGCACACACTTTCACTCTTTGCCAAAACTGGCTGAGCTCCTGGCTGGGGCTGGGGAACAGAGGAAGAGTTACGAGTGTGGCTGAACGCTCTGGCATGCATGATGCTGAAGCAGCTCCGGGTATCAGTAACATGTAATGACAGCTTCCCATCTGTTCTCTGGAACTCTTCGCTGGAGCCTTCATCGAGCTGGAAATCTGGAAGCAGATGAATGCGGGGGGCTGTTCAAAAGCCACATGTGAGCTTTAAAGTACCTGTAGAAAGGATCCAGCACTGGCAGGCAGTGGGGAGCTTGGCCAGCTGCAGAGCTTGGGGAAGGAGGTCTGGGCTTGGGTAAAAAAGAAGGTTGGACTGAGGAGGGCCTCCGGCAACCCAGCATGAAACCCTCTGCTTTGGAATGCCCTGAACATTTTTTGCAGTGAAGTGTCAGCCCAGAAAGAAGCAACTGTTCTCCAAACGCCATCACTATAATGAGACCCTGGATTTTCCCAGTGTTCTCTGCAGCAGATTCATTGGTCCAAACTGGAACTGCAAGTCTGACAAACAAGCACAATGTGCAGCCCTCCCACATGTCTCGTCCCAGCTTTTGGGGAAAGAAGAGAGAGGCAGCAGAGAAGGGAGAAGGTCTGAGCTGAAGTATCTTCCACACCCAGTCTGGTGCTATTCAAGAATAAAATAGAACAGAAAAATGTCTGAGTGCCTTTAGAGGTTACAGAGCTAGAGCCACAGGGACCCCAGGGATCCTAGGGAAACAATGGTCAAGGAAAGCAAACAAACAATGAAATTTGCCAGCCGCTTTCTATGGACCCTGCCAGCATCTACCTCCTAGGATCTGGGAGCCAAGTGTTGCTAACATTTGCCTCAGGCAACTGATTAGCCAGCAAGAAAAGCATGAGCTCCTCAGTTTCCCCTGGCAAAGCCTCCCCCTCAAGGAGTGGGAGGGGGACATTTTCATGGATTTGATAAATACTATTAGGACTCTAAGATCACAGGAATTAAAGGAAAGAGGAAAGCCAGCAGGAGATTATGGAATTTGTGGAGTTTGACACATGCCCTGTCAGAGGAAGGGAGCTGCAGGGTCCAGGAGCACTTCGGGCTACAGGGTTCCCACCTTTCAGCCTCCTGAGTACCTGAGTAAACTCATAGCCCTTCCAAGCCGCTCCCTGTGCCTCACGGAGTTCCTCCAGCCACCTCTTTCCAGCTCTCCCTGAAAATTTAGGCCCGGGGATAGACCCTGATGCTATAGCTAACCATCCCTCTGAAAACAAGGAGGTTTCATTTCATGATTTAACATTGTGTGGTGTACCCTGGCTCCCAGGCATTCTTGCCCCTGTGGATAGCAGATCAGAGAGCCTACACGTAGTCAGAAGGAGGGCTGGAGTACTTGCACATGCGGGTGCTATGGAACACATGCAGGATGGACTTGGAGATGAGAAACCTCAGGCAACTTTGCAAGGTGCTGAGGCTTTGTCTGAGACAAAAGGGCAAGAATGTCCTAGAAAATAGAGCAGAAGCAGGATGTCCTAATCTCTACTTTTTTCCCCAACCACCCAGAGTTAGTTATTCCCAGGAAGACTTTGCAAACCACAACCACTGACCTACAAGAGAAAATGACTGAAACTCACAGATAAGACACTCCCAGGAGACCTAGGAAGCTGGTCCCTTTACCTGGTAGCACCAACATTATTTGCAATCTCCTTAGAAATGCAGAAGCAGGGCCTGCTCTAGACTGACCGAATCAGAATCTACATTAACAAGGAGTTAGGGATTCCTCTGCATGTTGCTGTGGCCTGGATTAAAAATGTTCCCCAAAACTCATGTGTTCAGAGCTACAGCTTCTGCAAGGTGATTGGATCATGGGGGCAACTCACTCATCAGAGGGTTGATCCACTCATGAGTTCAGAACTGAAGGTGCCATTAAGAGGTGGGGCCTGACTGGAAGAAGTGTGTCCCTAGGCCCTTTGGAGAATGTATCTCCACTCCATCTGGCTCTCCTACTCTTGGTCTGTTTCCCTGCTCTCACAAAATGAGCATCTTTCCTCCACCAAGCCCCTCTACCATGACATATCTGCCTTATAGCCAGCCCATCATCCACTGAACCCTCTGCAACCTTGAGCCAAAACAAAACTCCCTCGCTTTAAGTCACAGGTGCTGGGTCTTCTGTCCCAGCAATGGGAAAGGTGACCAAGGAGCAAGTTGAAATTTGAGCATAGAACTGGTTCCCAGACTTCCTGCCACAGGTTCTGGACTGGTCTCCCTTCCTCCCAGCAGGGAGGAAAGAGCTGTCCGCAACCAGACCCTGGGCAGAAGCTCTCAGAGACATCAGCTGGTCGCAGGATGCAGGCCTCTCAGGCTGGCCTCTGTCTGGATCGCCCCTCACTCAGCCTTGCTGGCCTGTGGAGCGGAGGCCATTCCAGAAGTGCTGCCTCCAGGCTGCACCTCAACTCCCACAAGCTCAGCCTCTCTGCACACATCCTCCTTGTCTGATGCAGGGCTGGTGAGAAGCAAGAGTAGCCCTTTAGGGCAAATTAGCCCTGAACCTAAGGCAAAAAAGCCTCAGGGTCAAAGTTATGACTGTCTTTTCTGCCCTGTTAGTCACCTAGGACAAGGCCACGTTACTCAAGCCCAGTTTTCTTCATTATAAAAACACCCATGCTGCAATGATACAAGGCCCAGCACAGAAGGGCAGTAAAGCACGGTGGTTAAAGGTATAGGCAGCAAGGCAGAGCCCTGGAGTGGGTTTGTGGTTCTACTACTTAGCTGCTGATCAACATCCAGCAAATTTTCAGACCTCTTCGCGCCTTAATACCTGATCTGTAAAGTGGAAAGAATGCTTAGTAACTCAAGTGTGGTCCACTCAGGAGGGTGTGTTTAGTATCAGAAAAGCATTTTGAACACTTTCTAGAATATTGTAGATGCTATTTAAGTGTTTCATATACATGTTATTTTACATATACCATTATTTTATGTCTATCATATATTTTATTATTATATATTATATTAAATATATCACTATATATTTTAGTATTTTATATATCATATTTATGCATAGTATTGTATTTATGCACAGTATTTATAAATACTGTGCATAAATACTACATATAAATACAATATATATAAATTCATATTTATTTATTTACATATTTTATATATAGATTTATATATTAAAGCATCTAAGAGAGGGACTGATCAAAAGCAAAACACCAAGTAAATGTTCAGTATCTCATTGAAAGTCACTAAGATAAAAGCAGAGCACAAAAGAGACAGGAAGAGAAAGAATGCATGAGTCCCAGAGCAAAGAGGAGCCCAGACACCATTACCTCTGCGCAGAGTCCCAAGAGCCAAGGAAAGACTGAGAGACGGAGCTGGGGTGGAGCCTCCCTAATGAGGGAGCTCGGAAAAGGTGGGTGCAGTGCGGAGTGGTGGAGCTCAAGAAGAGAGGCACATGTGCCGCCTTCTGTCCCTGTCAATCACTTGCCAAGCGGGATGAGCTGACGTCTGAGAGCCCAGACAAGGCCAATCTGCACTGGATCTTAATGAGCCAGTCCCTGGGGGCCGCTCTCTCACCATGTCCGACAGAACAGCCCTGCTCCCTGGACTGCACATGGACAGGCGCGGCTGATGCCTGATTACCTCATTGTCCTGGTTCTTTCCTGGTACTGGCTTGTGCCTTGCCTCCACTTTAGAAAGAACAGCACAAAGAGCCGAATCCCGCAGCCTCCACTCAGAGTACATGACTTTACTTTAGTAAATCTTGCCGCAGTCCTCACCCATCCATTCTGCCACTCCTACAGTCACAAGGCCTGTTGCCATTCCTTCTTGCTGTGTAGCTCCCTTGTGAAGACTTCCCACCAGCCCGGCTCCAACCAGATTTCCTTGGAGCTCGAGCTGGAGCCACTTCATATGTGCTCAGTGGTGGCCCAGGTCAGCTGCCCCACCTCAGCGCTTCCTCTGTAGTGGGCTCTATGCTAAGCACTTTGCATCTGTATCTGCCTTTGTCTTCTACCTTTACAGTGATCCAGAGGGGTAGCCCAAGGAAGTTAAGCAATTGGACCTTGGTTATCACTGAATAAGTTGCTGATTTAGGAACAGCTAATCTCAGCACAAGGCCCAAGACATTAGTTTCTTTGTCTGTATTGAGTCAAGAACTCTACTCTCAAGACTTGGTAATATATATTAGTACAAAAACTATCTAAAGGGAGAAGGGACAAAATCTATAGACAAGTGTTTGAAGAAATTATATTAAATTGTTAAACAATTCCTTATTGTGCTACTTCTCAAAGCCCAAAAAATGTAGGTAGAAAATGTGAATATTGGAAAGAAGCTCAGTGTGTTTAAACATGGACCCCAAACCCATCCCACATGGTGCAAATCACCAGGCTGGGGTTTTCCAAGTACACTTAGGAAACAAGAATCCCTTGGCCATTTTCCCCTACATGCACTATCCATGACCTCCCTCGCCCTCTCCAGGGCTTCTGGTCTCCTCCTTGTGTCCTGAAGTCTTCCTGTCACTCACACCTCAATAACCTGGCACATTTACTTCACTCCCGCTTGGTATATTCTTGCTTCTCTAATGTCTATCTACCCTTCAGGCCCAGGTTAAGCCTCATGTGAATGGGAAGCTATTCTGCATATCCCAGCCTTCTTTGCTGTCTGGTCCTCTCTGGTTCCATCAGAGTTGTCATTTTATTTAGATCTTCCCTGGCATACTGGTATAACTGCTAATCATTTCATGGATGGCTGCCTCGTAGCCTCAATTAGCCAGAAAGTTCTGTTGGGATAAGTAGCACACCTCATGTTTCCCTATGCTCAAGGGTTCTGCCACTGATGAAGAAATACAAGCATCCCTTGGTGTCTGTGCACGATGAGTGTCAAGGTCCCTGTGGACACCCAAACCTGCAAACACTCTCATGCCCTATATAGAATGTCATAGTGTTTGCACAAAACCTATGGACATCTTGCTACACACTGTAAATAATCGCTACATTGCTCATAATACCTAGCACAGCAGAAATGCTGTGTAGATAATTGTCACACTGCATTGATTAGGAAATAATGACAAGAAAAAATGGAACATGTCTGTTCAGATTAGACAATTTTTAAAATATTTTTTTTCTTGGATACTTCCAATCCCTGTTTGGTTGAATCCGTGGATGTGGAGTCCACAGATACAGAAAATGCACTGTGCTTTATTGGGACTTGCTGGCAGACTATGGATTGTTCAGAGCAGAAATTGGGTTCTTCCTCCTATGTGCCAGCTGGCTCTAAGAATCAAGAACCAATCCGTGGGCCTGCACTATAGCTCAGCGGCACAAGTGCCTGCCTGGCAAACATGTGGTCCTGAGTTTGATTCCTGGTACCAAAAAAAAAAAAAAAAAAAAAAAAAAAGAACCAATCTCTTTCAACCTTACTTGGCTCCTGTTTGGGTAATGTCACTGTCTTGGGCCCTGAAGGAGCCTGACCTAGAGCAATGTCCTTGTGCACATCAGACTTCCAGAGGCTTTTGGATGACTACAGTGACCCCAGTGGTTAAAACAGGAAGGCGAGCAATGCCGGTGACATGGTCCAACTGTAACTGGCCACACTTCCACCTTGTCCTCCCATGAGGTGTGGAAGGGTGCCAGCCTGGAAGCCTGCAGACTCCCCACTCCTAAGCAAAGGAGGAGGACCTGAGGCTCTAAGAGCCTTGACTATCTGTAATTTTCCTCTCTCCTTAAACTTCAAATTTCCTCCTGTGTCTCATCATATCTGTCTCTGCCTGTCTGTCAGTTTGCCTCCCTTTTCAAGAAACCTGAATAAAACACAGAGTACACTGTTTCCCTTTTCTCTCTGAGAGGGGAGAATAAAGTAGTCACATGTCAGAGGCACATTTGCAGGTTTTATTTTCGTCAGCAATATTCTCCTCCCATAATTGCTATAGAAACGCTGAGTCCCTTCCATCCATTTGTGTACGCTGACAGGCTTTACTGTGACTTACCCTCAGGTGACCTCTCCCGGCTTGGTGCAGGCCCCAGCATAGCCAGTGCCCAGGGATGTGAAAGAGGCTGGAAACTCCCGTGCCTAAATGCTGGGTACCTTCTTCCCTGGACTCTGCTCTTCCTCCTCCAACTCCAGGTGCCGCACAGAGCATCAGCTCTCAGCATGACGCCACCTTCATGGTGACATCCACAGTGGAGGAAGTCCTAAGGCTCACCCGGAAGCTCTGTGGGTGTGTGGCATGCCTCACACCTTAGGCTGGCCTTACTGAAAGTTTCAGCTACAGTTCTGAGCTCCCTGAGCATAAAGGACAAAGGAGAGGTTTATCCTGGGAGCTAGAAGCCTGTCTCTTTCGGCACTTGTTCATCTGGCCATAGAAGTGCTACTTACAGGCTGAGTGACAAAAAGGAGCAAGAGAAAGTCCCTGCAGGTCCAGCTTCTCCTTTTCTGGCACAAATCCCTTCAGCTCCTGGAAGCAAGCGAGGCTCAAGGGGGGCTGCTCATGTTCTGCACACCTGAGCTCATGTGATAGCCAACTGTGACCCTGGCTTTGTACAGGGTCAAGTTGGTTGTTATAGCCTCAGTGAGATCACACAGAGGATCGCAAAGCAGAGAGGATGAAAATTTTCCTTAAGTACCCTTATGTGGAGATTTGATTAAACAGAGACTGGCTGGACATGAACTAACCCCGACTCTCCCCACCCCTCCCCACCCCTGGAGGCATGTTGCTCCAGGCAGTGTACATTGCCCAAATATGCGGAACAGGAGTTGTGCCTTCTGCAAAATTATTCCATATCCTAGAATGGGCTTTAGAAAAACAAAGCAAATCAAGATGAATAAATATTAATGAATCACCTCCTCTCTGAGGCAGGAGGAACGTGAGGCAGAGCTAATGACTGTCAACAGATACCATCGGAGCTGAATATTTCATGGAGCGGTGGACCTGGACCTCAGAGATGGGGTCACTCACCCGTGTGCAGCAGGCAGCACCCAGAGACCTGCAAAAACTGAAGGAGAGGGACATTTCTTTCAGCAGGAGGCTGGCTTTCCTGGCAGAATGTCTAAAGGGAGTTGGTGTAGGTGGGTACTAACAGCACTACATACTGACCAATGCTTCCTTGCAGGTAGCTGTTACTATGGCCACTTCCTCACCCAGGAGGTTGAGGTTTAGAGAGAAAATAACACGTCCCACATTGTACGTCTGGTAAGCCGCAAAACTGAGAGTCAAACTCACAGCTCTCTTGACACCTCAGTGCAGCACTACCCCATGTTTCTACTCAGCGCATTTCTCCCTACTTCCTTCGTCTTGCACTTGTTCCTGAGCTTTGGGCCACATCTGTGTGGCTGAGCACAGACCTTCTATTGACTTAGCACAAGGCCCAGCATCTCACACATAGTAGGTGTTCAATAAATCAATAAATATTTGTTGAATTAGATTGGATTTCCTACCAGAGGAAGAAAATAACTTTGCCTTCCTCTCCTAGGTGGGTGGAAATCCATGTGCTAAACCCTTCCCTGGGGAACAGGTAACCCCAGCAGCCTGACCTCCTCAGAGGTAGACCCAGAGATGCCAGCTTCCTGTCGCTGCTATCATCAGGACTTGGTTACCCACCTTGGAGCAGCTGATACAGAAATGAAAGTCCTGGCAGACAATAGGTGGTTGTTCAGCCCCAGCCCCCCATTTCAGTCCCTTTTCTTTCATGGAGACCCCCCAGGGGCTGCCAATCACAGCTCTTTCCCCACGCACAAAATTCACTTAAAACATTTTTAAAAACTTATCAAATGGAAAAACGTGCCCATACTTTTTCCAGCCTCTCTGTCACATCTCCCAACCCCATCCCTAGACAGCTAAAACGTCTCCTATGTCACTCAGCAGTAAATACCAGGCTGAGCGGTACAGTCCGTCCCCAGAATAGACATGGCTAACAGCCTTGATGACATCCCTGATTTCCGAAGCATCTAGGAGGCAAGGGAAGGAAGGGTGGGAAGGCTGCAGGTGGAAGTGGATGATGATACATGTGTCTCTTTTAGGGAGTCTCATTCTCCCTCTAATTTTGTTTCCACTTTTTTTTTGCCATTTTCCCCTGAAAGCTTTATCAATGTCCATAGGTCTCTGAGTGCTGAGCAGTTCTAGCTCTGAGGGATGAGAGGAAAAGAGCAGAGAGAAAAAAAGCCTTGTTTTCTACTGACAGTGTGACTTGGACTTGGGGGTGCTGTCTCTGCCCTCCCCACGCATCCTGGGGAGGCTGCAGCACATGGAGACATGCTCCCTTCCACCTCTGCAGCAAGCAGGTGCCGCAGCCAGAGCAAGAGCCTGCTTTCCTGAGTGTGCAGGCTGAGGTGGCCTGGAAGGGGAGGCCAGGTCTGCAGAACACATTGCCTGTGGTGTGCAGATGGGCTGTTTGTCTGAACAGTGGGGGGCCTTTGCTCAGACAACAGCTGGGGGTGACTGCTCTTTCCAATGAGAAAGGAAGAGTAATAAAGGCAGAGAGTGATGGGCAACTAGAAGTGTCACTCATGTGGCCAAAAGGTATCATCTTGTTGTATCTGTGGCTGCTTAGATGGGGAAAGCCAAGCCCCTGACCTCGAGGAACCCATGAGCTCTATTTGTCCTCACAGATCCACCAACCAGAGACTGTCAAAGAGCAGATGTTGTTGGAAGGACTAGAATACTAATTGAGTGACCCTAACCAAGAGAGGTATACTAATGAAAAACAGACAAAATCCTCCCTACTCAAACCCTATGCTACTCTTTGAGTCCTATTTCTGGAGTATGTTCCCCAGCTCAGATCTACCTCCTTAAAAGTGATTTCCAAATCTACCATATCACTCCACCTCTCCACAAAAATACATTCCTTTCTGACCACTGTACTCTAGTCTCCAGCTCTGAGTAGCCCAAGCTGCCTTGTTAGGCATGTCTATTCAACCTGCTTCAAATTCACCCCAGCTTATTGTGTGTTCCTTGCTGCTTTAGTGCTTCTGGACATTCACCATGACATAGATGCTGCAAGTGTCCTTTGTATGGGTGGAAGTAGGGTGCTACACACCCTGGGAAAGGACAGCAGGTTTCCCAGCAGCCTTGTGACTCCAGATTTGGGGCTTCTGCAGACAAGTTGATGTCCCACATGCAGGCATCTCATGAAGGGTTTATTTTTAAAGATAATAATGAAATTGCCATTTTCAAGGCCTTCATCACAAGCCCCAGTGTGACACATACTCTCTAAAGCCTCCGCCCGTCCTCTCCAGAACATCAGCTTTAATTTAAAGGCCCGTCAAAGACCTCTGAAGGCCTAAATCTTCCCCTTCCAGCTCGTCCGAGATATTGGCATATTAATCTATTTAGTAATTATGTGAATAAGCTCTGACCACGTGTTATTGAAAATTAAAATATCAAAATGTGTCTAGTCAAATTGCTCAATTTCTCAATCCCGTCATGTCATTAGATTCAACACCAAGATTAATTATGAAATGATGGGCCAGGTGCTCCAGATGTTCAGCCAATGCCAGTCAAGGTGCATCTGTTTCTCCACCTACCACTGCAGACTCAGCCTGAAGTCCCCCAGGGGCTGGTCTCATCCAGGGTCATATCAGCCTGCCCAGGCCCGGGACTGACTTAGGCAAACACTTCTGTGACAAGTCTACCTGCCTGTTCTCTCAACTGCTCTCTAGAGCCATTGCTGGCACATGATTGTCTCCAAAATTAGCTCAGAAGGGACTGAGAGCTGCCCAACAACTTTGAGATAAAAAAGGAGGCTGTCACTTTGAGGGGGAATTAGAATTACAGGGGTGGAGATACCACAGGTTTGGGTTCTAGCCTGAGGATCTCTATCCTCTCCTTCATGGGGCAATTTCTCAGTAAGTCACTTTCCTTCCTTTCTAGAAGTGTCACCAGCTAGCATGTAAATACCACCCAGCCAGGGTACCCAGAGCCCTGTGCAAGAGCAGAGCCTCACCAGGTGCACCAAATTGGTCTTATGCTGGCTCCTTGCCATTTACTGTCTGTGTAACCAAGAGCAAGTCAGATTTGCTATCTCTAGCTTTCTAAGCCCAAGAATGAGGTGCTAAAAATAACTACCTTTCAGGGTTGTGAGAATTGAGAAGGACTAGGCAAAAAGTACCCAGCACCCTGAATAGTAATAAGCACTCAGCTTCTCAGGTCAGATCAGCCCAACTGCATTACCTGACATGCTCTCTACTCATGATAGCTTGAGCAAGTAGATAACACTTTCCAAGCCTCAGTTCTCTCACCTAAAATATGAAGATGCCAATAGGCTGTATCCCACAGGTAACACCAGATTACACACTTCGTAAATGTGGATAGTAAGTTTCATGGAAAACAGCAAACACTGAATAAATACACAGAAGTGTAACCATTATTGATATCATTGTCATGGACCAGGTTGCAACCATGCAAGAAATGTTGGATTCCATTTCAAATTTCTTCTATTCTTGCCCCACTTCTATGTTTCTACATAGTCTTTAGAGTTGAAGATGTCTTAAGAATCATATAATGCAATCCTCTTTGTAATGCAGATGGAACAATTGCAGCAATTATAAACCAAATCAGTTCCTTAAGAAGGCATTATGTTATTATCAAACACCTTAAGATGCAAGTGTTGGATATGAACTAAGAATGTTTGCTGTGCACCACAGAGAAAGAACATAAAGGGTATCTCAAGGAACAGAAGTTGGGAGGGGCAGGATGAGGAGAACAGACAAAAGAAAAGAATGTGGGAAGAAAGAAGGTGGAGGGACAATGTTCCCTAAAATGTTCTTCCTCCCAAAGATCAATATGTGAAGTTCCATGAAAAGTGCAGTGTGAGTTGGTTTCTCATGGAAAACAGTAGCAGAGTAATAAAACAGTAAAAAGTAATAGAAGGTAGATGAAAAGTCAAATTCATGTCTAAGGCAGTTAAAGGTATAGAGGGCCAAAAAGTATAAACCTCCAATATATCAGCCAGAAATTTGAGATAATTCTGTTGGTAAAAAGAATATTCAGGGGCATAAGCAACTTTCTTTGAGATACAGAAAATCACAAGAAAATGCTACTTGTGGTACCACTCTTAAAATGAGACCAAGCTGGATAACCATAAAATCTTATTTTAAGCCAGTCAAGGAGCCAAAATATACACAAGAAACCTAATGAAATAAATTCAGAAAATCACAGGACAAGAGATAAGGGTGGTTTTTGTCACTGTAGACAATGGGAAAAAGAAGCTTTCCCAGACATGGGTAAGAAAAAACAGTGCAAGTGTCCATGACATTTTAACATAAAAAATCAGATTGCATTTATGATATAGAATCTATAGGACCCATAGAAGTAAAGTCGGAACCCACTTACTATTTCTTGTCCTTTGCCCTTTTTATCTACTCAGGCAGAACATGAATCACAAGAAAATGTTGCAAGTGCATCCTTCTTCCATCAGATCTCGAGATGACAAACCAGCCCTAGATGATCATCATGGCTGACACCTGAGAGAGCTCATCTATTCTATGGTCTAACTCCTGACCCACAGGAAAGGAGTGATCCATGTGCTTTGTCACTAAGAGTGTGGTTGTATCATCATGCAGCAATAGCTAGCCTATATGCCTTTACACATCGAGCATGTGGGAGCTGATATGGCTTTACTAATATCAGACAAAGTAGGTTTCAAGATGAACAGAACTACCAGTGACAGGTAAAAATACTTCCTAAAGTCAAAGGGTAAATTTACTATAAAACATAGCAGACTTCAATGTAGATGCGCCTAGTAACAAATCTTACAAATATGTGAAGAAGAATGTTCACAGAATACAGTAAAATTTGGCACATCCACAATCTTATCTAGAAATTTTAATATTATGCTCTTGATAATTAATTGAAACAATAACCAATCAGTGAAGCATCCTACACAGCAAAAAGATCTTCTGAAAATTAACATAAAATAGTTTTTGCAGCAAACGAAATAGAGACTATATTGAAAGTAGAACTCCACTACAAGAAATGAATGAAGTACAAAAGTTGGGCCTTCTCAAAGAAACAGGGTGCTAGAAATAGGAAAAATCAAGACAACTTGTAAAAGACTTTATTTCTCTTTATTTATTCATTGTAAAAGAAAATGGACTGTCTAAAGTGTATGAGGGTTATGACATGTAGAAATAAAGTGTATAAAAACACACTCTAGGACAAAACGTTGAGAAAGAAAGCTGGAAGAAGGTTATGAAATGGTTACACTTACATGAAGTGCTAAGTATATTTTCTTACTTTAAAAAGAAAAAAAACAATAAAATGATACAGAATTTCAAAACAAGATGATAGGAAATTACCTATTATTATTACATTGGATATTGTTATCTTCAAAGTAGTTGCTCAGATTATCAGATATAGGCATGCAAAATTGATCAAACAATATAAGCACTAAAATTGTTCCTTGAGGGGCTGGGGATTTAGCTCAGTGGCAAAGCGCCTGCCTGGCAAGCGCAAGGTTGTGAGTTTGGTTCCTGGTACCGGAGAAAAACCAAAAAAAAAAAAAAAAAATTGTTCCTTGAGAACAGTTAAAATACATTGTAAATCATAAGTAGCATCTAAAGACAGGTATAGTGAAAAAGTCAAGAATAGAAATAAAATGGAAATATAGTAAATACTCAATTCCAAAACTAGGCAGAAAAAGAGAGAGAAAATTAACAACAAATCAGCAAACAGAAAGTAGCTAGCAAGACCACATATTTAAATATAACCCTATCAATATTTTCACCAGATGAAAAGTTCTAAATATCTCACCTGAAACACAAAGATACCCAGACTGAATAGAAAGAAAAGATCCCAAATATACACTATCAAAAAACCCCTCTTGCGGCTGGGGATTTAGCTCAGCGGCAAAAGCGCCTGCCTGGCAAGTGCAAGATCGTGAGTTCGGTTCCCGGTACCGGAGAAAAACCAAAAAAAAAAAAAAAAAAAAAAAAAAAAAAAAAAAACAACCCTCTTATCAAATACAAAGATAAACATGGGATAAAAGCAAAGGAAGGTAACAGATACACAGAACACTTACCAAAGGAACACAGAGTCGGAGTTCTCGGATAGTGATACATAGTCGTGATAGTTTCATTACCAGTAGTTGTGGTTATAATGGATTTGTAGTCATTTCCCTTTACTACAAAACTTACTTTGGTACAAGGCAGAAAGGAATGCCCCACCACAAGGTGGACACAAGACAATCTTAGCAAGTGCCTGTGAATTGGGAATTGGTTTCACTGCTGGCAAAGCCTAGCAACTTACTAGGTTACCCAGACAGCAGTAATATTTCTTGCTCACCAGTAACCTGACTTGTTTTTCCTTATCAAAGTTAAACCTGAACTCAAGTTATGCTTTCCCACATCTTTACATAGTGTATGTTAGTTTTTATGATTTTGTATAATTGGAATTCTTAAAGACCAATGAGCAGTTTGGAAAAATGAAAAAGAATATGTGTGATCTGGAACAAATTATTTACTCTATCCTCAAACTGTTTCCTCCTCCGAAAAATGGACTAGTTCTTCTTATCTCACAAAATTGTAGAGATTAAATGAGCTAATCTGTTCTGTTTTTTGAAACAGGTTTTGCTATGTAGTTTTGCTGGCTTTGAACTCATAATTTTTCTACCTCAGCCTCCCAAGTTCTGAGGTTACAGGTGTGTGCTACGTGCCTGGCAAAATGAACTAATTTACACTAAGCATGTAAAGACCTGGCATAGAACATGTGCTCTTATAGAGCACAGTCCCTGCTGTCCCTGTAAGATATAGGTGTATCTCAGGTATGTCAGGGAGTACAGTGGAAACCAAATTTGTCTCTGGAGGTGGAAGACGTTGTGATACTGGGATGTACTGCAGACCTCATTCAACAATTGGGCACAATGCAGTCTGGGTGGCTGACCACATGGGGAAGACCACTTCTCCAACTCAGGCTTGAGTCAACACACTGATAAGTTTTTATTTTTGTCTCATCTGGAGCCAAAATGGAAAACTCATGTCTTGTGTATTTTAACTTCTAAGCCATAGTTACTGAAGATATAACTACATTTGCCACACTTACTACATAGCAGTAACTATGGTGTTACACAGAGGTTAGGAAGTCAGCAGCAAACTTATACAGATGCTTAAGACAGTGAAGGTAAGAGGGGCACCATGGTACAATGCCATAATCTCAACATGCTGGCAGGCTGAGGCAGGAGGATCTTAATTTCAAGCCCAGCCTGGGCAATTTAGCAACTAAGTGAGACCTTATCTTAAAATAAAGAATAAAAAGGAGATAGGAATGCAGTTCAGTGTGAAGATCTTAGATTTAATCCCCAGTACAAGCTAGTTAAATAAACAGGAAGTTAGAATTGGCCTTGACAGAAAATTGAAATGAGAATTGCAAATATAAGTAAAATCTACAAACCCCTAATTTTAAGCATTTGTTTATGCACTCAGTCACTTATTTATTCACCTTTTCTATCCATATATTTAAACTATACTAACTAATAGCCAACTGCCAGCTATTGTGTTACAAAATTCAATGTAACTACCACCCCTTTCCATGTTCTGATAGCAGATTATTACTCATCACAGCCAGTGTGCAGAACATTTTTTTACAGATGCTCAACTGAATTTCCAGCCCCCTGTCCTTTCAAAGCTGGATGCAAGCTTCGCTTCCATTGAGACTGGACACCAAACCAGGAAGCCTTGACTGAGGCCAGGGTAAAGGGCACGTTCGACCCCTCGTCTTCAGAAGATGGCTCACAACTGGGGAATGAATTAGCCTTGGAAATGCGTCCAGTGGGTGATCTGCTAGACTCATTAGGAGAACTACAGTTCATTAGCCAGTGTAGCTGGTTCACTGGGTAACACATTTGATTAAGCAGGTGAAGCATTCTTTCTCTTAAAAGATAGACACTTTTACACACACACACACACACACACACACACACACACACACACACACATAGCTGGAGATGTAAATGCTCTGGAGCAACTTTGGTTTACTTATATATTCATCTATCCCCACCCCCTTAATACCTGACACTGTATTTGGAGGGGCCGTGTGCAGGTGCGTACTGTGCTGACATGGACAGAAGTCTGGATTTGGCTATTTAAGCAAATCACTATCATCCAGAGCGGTTCTGAGTTCTGTCAGACAGAGAAAGAGAGAGACAGAGAGAGAGACAGAGAGAGAGACAGAGAGAGGGGGAGCTCAATTTTCTATGTAGACCAAATGGCACTGTTTTTGGCCTGTTGAAATTCTCAGCTATAAAATCTTTGTTTGCAAGTCAGACCTCGATTCAACAATGCTGGGTGTGGGGACCAAACTAGTCATACAGTAGCTTCTACTTCTCAGTCTCCTTCTCCTTACAGGGGAATAAGAAGGAGACAGGGGGTAAATCCCTGAAGGAGGAGCAGTAGTTCCCTTGTGGGTACTCATGTCACAACTAGGGACTGAATCCCAGGCAGTGTCTAAGCTCAGCCTGATGAAATGTGCACAAACCTGAATTCTGGATACCTTTACCATTGAGGAGGAAAAACTGGAAGGCATCAGAATTCCCTGGAGAGCTTGTTAAACCATAGATTTCTACACCAGATGGTGTCCCCTGTAAATTTTTAACAATTGTCTCCTTAAGGAAGAAAATATCTGATTTGCATTTGCCAATTTCTGTGGTGTAAATATTTTCACACTAGCCAGGCTTAAACTACCAATATGCCTTTTACTGGCCATAGCATTAAGAGGACATGCACACGGTCCTTCCCAAGGGACTGTACTAGCAACTCCAGTGCCATTGCTGGGCTCCAGTCCCAGAGTTTCTGCCTGGCAGGTCTGTAGTGAGCCTGACAATTTGCACTTCTGACACATTCCTGAGGCACAGGCAATGCTAGCCTGAGATTATTAGGTGCTGGGTATCATGGGATTTTTGCTGGTTTTAGAGACTTGCTGCTCTCCAAATATCTTTTCTTAGAACCATCTCCTTTTCCCCTTATATCCTTCAGGGGCTCAATGTAGGCCATTGGAAAGAACTCTTAACCATGCACTCTTAATATAACTATCACCTTTGGGGACGCAAAATCTATCAGCTCTTCCAAAAGGAAACCACATATGCAGCCGTTGTTTCTTTGCATCTCTTCCTTTTATAAGCAAGTCACGTCCTGCTTTTCCCAGCCAGACGAAAATAAAAATCCACTGAACTGAAATGAGCATAGTAAACTAGCTTGCATCCCCCAAACACAGATCCCAGTTCCAGTACTCATTCGGTCTTTAAGCCACCCACAGATCCATGTGTTCATTAGTTCACTCATTCCTGCAAGTAATATTTGAACCCTTATGATGGGCCCCTCACTGGGTACCAGGGATATAGTAATGAGTGAAATAGACACAACTGACTGGCGGAACTTAAGCGAAAGATTAACTATCAATTCAATTTGTAATAAGCGCTTCAAAGAGTAAGCGCAAGATGCTATATGTGCATACACAGGGTGGGAGCTGGTGTCAGAGGAAGGAGGAAAGAAAGGACACTTGCGATGTGATGGGGGGAGAGGTACATGGCAGGAAGTGTTCCAGGGAAGGTAAACCAGGAAGAGGAGAGGCTGTGTAGGGACAGACACTCTGGAGTTTACCCTATGAGCACGGAAACCAATGGAAGGATCACAAGCAGAAGATTTCTGAGTCAGATCCAGCCGAGGGAAATGTTGCCTTTGAGCATGGAGCAGCCTGTGTTGTTTCTGGACCATAAACAGAGACATACTCTTTATTGGGCAAGGTTCCTCACAGGGAGTTTGTTTTCAGTTCTGTTTAGGTCAGCCAGACCACTTAGTATTAGTCTCTAGTTGTTTCCTCTTTCATCCAACTAAATTGGAAACTATTTAAGGAAAGGAGTCTGTCTTCTGTTCCTTCTGTAGCCCCATTGTGCCTCTGGGGGTGCTGGGTCATTAGTGCCCAGGCGTGGGTACTGGAAAGAAAGTGGGATGTAATAAAAGGAGACCAAAATTCCAGTCCTCACCCTGCCACCTCCCAGCTAGGAGACCCCCAGTGTCTTAGTCATGCTATAACAAATACCTGAGGCTGGATGATTTGTAAAGAAAAGATGTTCATTCCACTCCCAGTTCTGGAGGTGTTCACATCTGCCTGGCTTCTGAAAGGGTCAGATGCTAGTTCAGGTAGGCAGAAAAGCAGAAAGGGGAAATGTATGAATGAGTGAACTAATGAACACATGGATCTGTGGGTGGCTTAAAGACCGAATGTACGTGTGTGTGTGTGTGTGTGTGTGTGTGTGCATGTGTGTGTGTGTGCATGTGTGATGGAGCATGTAGGCAAGAAAGATGGAGAGGGAAATCTGGGCTTATTTTAAAGCAGCTCACCATCCAGGTAACTCATCCAGCCCCACAAGACTGAGAAGCTGCTGCCTCAAGAAAAGGATTAATCCCTCACCAAGGCCAAGACATCTCTCCACGCTATTCCCCGGGCATCAGTCCTCACTGTGGGTTGTGGTGGAGACAAACCACACTGAAGCCATGGCAGCATTTCATGCCTCTGAACTTCAGATGTCTTGTTTATAAGACAGGACAATCATGTATTTTATGAAGTGGTCAGCAAAGGATACTGCAGGCAAAACTTCTAGAGTACTGTGAGATGATATAATCAGCAATGCAGAGTGAGTGGTCTAATGGGCCACTCTTCATCCAACGTGACATTTCTGCTTAAGAAAATTATCCAATCACTAAGATGCCTGCAGCCTCACTACTTACATTTTGCACACAGCTGTGTGAGTGTTTGGGACTGTGGCCAGGATCTGGAAGACCAGGAGAATATACTTTGATGTCCCTCTCATGACTTGTATCTGCCCATCTCTGCTCTGCAGGGCCCCCCTCTCGTCTACACTTGGCCTTATAAGAGCAAGTCATTTATGGTTTCTCAAGTGGAAAGGGCTATTAAATTTAGGAAAGTACTTCTCAAACAGGAGCTCATGGGCCTCTCACATCAGAATAACAGGGGCACTTACTAACACTGCACGTGGGTGGGCCCCGTGCCAGACCTACCAAGTCCCAATCTTAGGGACATTAAGTCCCCTCACTTTGATGTGGTGGACAGAAGCCCACGCTCTGAACTCGCTCTGAGAGAAATGAACACATCATTCCTCCAACTCTACCCCGTCTCCTCAGTTGTATTTTTAATTATGGATCACATTCATCCGTACCTCAGACAGGGGCTGCAAGAGTTAAACAAGCTAGAGTATATGCAGTACTTAAACAGCACTTGGCACTTAGAGAGCACTTGACGAATGGTCATATTTGTATGTCATCCTGGCCTCTCAGTGCCCTGCATGTGGACGGATGGGAAACTGATGTCTAGAAAATCAAAATGAGTTAGCAGAGGTCGCTGAGCTAATTAGCGGCTGAACAAGAGGAAAGCCCAGAACACCTAACTTCTAGTCCAGTACAATTTCCACCACACCAGGCTGCCTCCCGTAAGCCCTTCCTAGGGCTAGTCTCTAGGTGGCCAAATATGGCTCTGCACAGCTGCCTTTCATTAGCAGTTTATCTGGCTGTTGCTTTGTATATCGCAAACAGATAACCAGCCTAAGCCCAGGTGACCCCCCGAATCCCTTCAGATATAATTGAGCATGCATTATCTGCCTGGTAGCCCATCTCTGATGATTAGGTAAGTTGTATGGCCTTTACACCTGACCTGCCCCCAGCCACGGAATGCTTTGCCTTTCCTGCCATAAGTCCCCCGCCCCTCTCAGCCCGCCTCCTCCTTCCTAACAGCTGTGGGCATTTGTGCTCAGCATTGCAATCCCGATGCAGATGTGCCTGAGTGCCAGGCACAACACTGAAGAACACAAAGCCCAAATCACTTCCCTTGCAGAACGCAGCCCTGCGTTTTTGAGACTGGGGAAGATTTAATTTAGATCAAGATGGTTTCTGGTGATATGAACGTCCCAGCCTACCCTTGAGGAAGAAACAGACAAGGTGAGAGGCCCAGGAACCAGAGGCTGTGCTATAGCAGCCTCATCCTGCAACCCAGAACCCCGCCTCCACCTGTCTCCAGCTCTGGTGAAAAACTCAGAAGGGCTCTGCCAAGACATCCTTTAACCTGCTCGGGCTGCTTCCTCGCCCACTGCCCACCCACCAGCCAGGAACCTCCTGCTCACTTCAGTCACCATGAGAATCCCAGTGACATCCTCATTACATTTCAGCCACTGTGACCTCTCGGGTTTAGAGCTGCTGGCCGGTTCTGCATTCAGACAAGTTTCTAGAGAGTCTGGCTTAAGGATCTAGAAGAACTTTGTATGTTTTTTTCATGCTCCAAACCTAGAAATATCAAGCTAGAAGACAGTGTGCAGGTAGGCAGTTCAGATGAACTGCCTGATGCTGTGGATATACATGCACAAAGTCATAAACATGTCCAGAAAAAAGGAAAATAAAGGGAGGTATAAATCAATCAAGTTGGCTGCACACTTGATCCAGGACATGAACCCACATATTTCTGACTCAGGAGACAAAATGTCCAGCCAGTTATAATGTCACAGTATGGATATGATATGCCCCTCGCCGCCAGACTGATACAGTGGGGTCTGTAAGCAACAAGGGTGCAGTCTTAGTAAGCACACAATGGCATCATAGCTTACTGGCGCTACAGTGAGGAATTCTAAGAGAGCACTGCCAAAAGAAGCTGACTGGTTAAACCCAAGAACCACCACAGCTGGAGTGATGGATTAGATGGAGGAACACCAGCACAAGAACTCAATAAATAGACACCACCAAACTGCAAGTTAGATAAAACCATCTCCAACAAAGAACTGAGCTTCACTCGCAAGCCACGTACTCTAGCCACAGACTCTGTGGGACACCTGTTGGATTGAAGTGCTCTCCCAGGCTGCCCTGAGTTGAATCTGAACCTGTGTTTAGTGAGTGACTTGGACTTGATTTGATCTCATGTGCATATGAGTGACAGGGATTGAGACCTTATACCTAATTGTGTATGTCTTACAAAGTAAGGTTTTGGTGTGTGAATAAACCGTGCATTTGAATGATAATATGGGTCTGTTGCTGACCCATTCAGTCTTTTACTCTGCTCTAAGGTGCTCACTGAAGAGGCTTGCTCACCAAATGCAACAGTGTTCAGAGCTGATATGCTTTGAGGAAGTGATTAGGTAATGAGGGCTCTAACTTCATCAAGTGGATTAATACACTGATGAATTCACAGCTCAACGGGCTTATTAGGAAGTGTGGCCAATTCAGTGAAGCAGATCACTAAGGGTGTGGGGTGGCCAGGTGTATTTAGTCCCTCGCCACTTCCTTTCGAGTGCCTCCTCCCCATTTCCTGGCTGCCATGAGGTGAGAAGCTGTCCTCCTCCACACTCGCACTCCTAAGATGCTATTCTCACCAGAGGCCCAGCAATGACCATGGATGAAAACCTCTATTATCAGGACCCAAAATAAATTTTCCTCCTTTAATTTGATTTGCTTAGGTATTTGGTCACAACGATGGCAAGCTGAGTAGTAACACATACTGCCTTTATGAAAGTGTAATTTTTATTACTGTAGATCCCAAATAGCCTACTTGGCAGGATCATCCAGAATTGTACCATAAAGTCTCTCAATAAACCAGTAATTCTCAGGCTAGGTTTCTGCAGTCTGAGCCTAACTTTTTCCCTAGCTCCAAAGAAAATGGACATGGTTTTGTTTACTGCCCACTGTATCCCTCCATATCTGATAAGTCTGCACCTTGCTCTGTGGCAGCAGAGTTGTTTTCCACATTGGACTCACTTCACTCATTGGCAGTACTTGGAATCATCTCCTTTCTTGCTCCCCTCCTGCCTCTGCCCAATTCGCATGGCAGCTGGCAAGGAGAGAATACCAAGTGTCCTTTAAACAGAAAAGTCAAAAGCTATAAAAGAAAAAGAAATGGCATTTGCTTAGCATGGAGGATGGATAATTTAGAGGCCATTCCTCTAAGTTACAGGGAATCTATTAGACCAGGCTTGCAGACATTTATTTCTTTCTCTTGCCAATGTAGGCCCTAGAAACCCCAGTTCTATCTATAAAGCAAATGTCAGGGAAGCTGTAGTTCTCCCCTCCACTCCTGGCCATTGGTGCAGGTAGTGAAGCACTAATGCCTTGAATTAATTGTTGACTCCTCTGAAGTTTCTAAGAAATTTCCTTTATCAACAGTCTAAATGTATTAAGACTTTGGGATGGGACAAATTAAAATCCTGGCAAGGATGAGGACTCTTCCTTCCTAAATGGTGAGGTTGCCAGCTCAGCCACCACCCAGGTTGTCACCAAATCTAACCCGCAGCAATGGTCAGCTCCCCAGCATATACTGCTTTACTCTGCTGTCCTAGTAGCTGCCACACTGCTTTTTCTCCTACTACTTTCCTTTTTTTCTTCTTTGCCCTCCTTCTCTTATTTACTTTAAACAAACGTTTTCACATATTTATTACTGGAACAACCTATTAGTGCAAATCATAGAGACAAAGACAAAATCATATTCCCAAGAAAATATATTCAACTATCTGTGGTGACATTTTCAGCTTAACCATGGTAAGATGATAATGACCTTTATGCATGTTAAATCCATGTGCCATCTCAGGTACATTTCTTAGAGGCCCAGCTTGGTTTTTCTCCAGTTTCCCCTTTTGCAGTTGAGCTCTTCCGTTGAGATGATTACCTGCTCAGTGTACTGTTTATGGTTTGACAATTGCATGTAGTCATACATAACCACGTAATCATAAGTAGTCATGTGATACAACGAAAACATAGAAAGTTTTCATAACAACAAATAAATCTTCCCCTTCTTCTTTGTAGTCAGCTCTTATGCCCACCTTAGGCCTGTTTCAGTTGATCTGTTTTCTGTGAGTTTGCCTTTTTCAGAATGTTCAATAATCAGAATTGCACTGGATGGAGCTTTAAAATTTTAACTCCTTTCTCTTAACATAATTGAGGCAGGAGATTAGGGCATGGCAAACTGGCTGGGAAAGTGGGTATGACCTGTTAGTCAAGGATCTAGAACATGTGCCCAATTCTTACACCTGAGACCAACTAGAGAACGCTATCTTCAATTCTTCCGATGAGAACTCAAGCAGGTTTTTGATAGGATAGTCGACCTAATGTCACCCTGAAAAGTGGAGGACACAAAATACAGGTGCCATTAAGCTCATGGCCACTGTATTCTCTCTTTTACAGTGACTGTTTCTCACCCTGCAGATTATACTCCTTTTTCTACTTTTAATTTGCCTGCATTTGTTCTGTAGAGCATGTTTCCTGTCCTATCTTTAATAATTGTAAGACTTTCCTACCTTTTGTGCTTATTTTGTCTGATTCTTTGTTTAGTACAAGAAGAATCTAGAAAAAATCTCTAGAAAATGTCTCCATAACCCCAGAACATGGTAACATGATGAGCTGAAATTCAACCATGTCATTGCGTGTGTCAGTGGTGTGTTCTTTATTGCTAAATAGTAGTACATTGTATGGATATGCCATAGTCCATCAATTCACCAGTTGCATAGTGTTTGTATGCTTTGAGGTTTTCAGTGATTATGCATAAAGCTGCTGTGAACATTTTTATACAAGTTATATAAGTTTTATTTTTTCTTGGGTAAATATCCAAGAATGGGATTCCTGAATCATCTGGGAAGTGTATGATTAATTTTATAAGAATTTGCATGACATATTTTTGCAATAGTTCTACCAATCTGCATTTTTGGCATCAATGCATGAGACTTCCAGGAGCTGTGCCCCTCTCCCAACGCTTGTAATGTCCGCTGGTTTTAGGCTTGTTTGTTCTTTTCTTAAATTTCAATTATTTTTGTAATTCTGTTATTATAGAACCATATTGGTTTTTCTTGTTTTCCATAATGGTTTCTGTAACATCTTATAAAATATTTTGCCTACTTTTTCACTGGGTAGTTTGTTTTCTGTTTTATTGAGCTTGGAGAGCTTTTATACATTCTAGAAACAAATCCTTTGCGTTTTATAAATATTTTCTCCACTTCTGTGACTTGTTCTTTTCATCCTTTTAACAGTGTCTCTTGAAGAACAGAAGTTTTCAGTTTTTCAAGCCCAGCTTATCAATGTTTTCTTTTATAGATGATACTTTTGATGTTATATCTGAGGAATCTTTGCTCAGCCAAAGGTCACAGAGATTTTTCTCCTGTTTTTGCCAGAAGAATTTTAGTCTTAAATTTTGTTATTTTCATCTATGGTCTCTTTTGAGTTTCATTTTTTTTTTCTTCTATTGGTGATCTTTGAAGGACAGAGACTCAGAAGTAGAAGAGAAATTTGACTGAATGCCTTAAAGGAATTTGTCTCGTCACATCAACTTACCACCTCAATTGAGGCCACAGGATGTTATGCTGAAATTCAGGCTCTGGTGTGGAATTCCTGTACCTGAATCTGTTTCCAAGTCCCAGGCTGTAACACAGCGTGATTACTTCTATGTTCACATGAATGAGTGGTTATCAGCAAAGTTAAAGGTAGGAACATGTCTTGGTTACTTTTTCTTATTGCTGGGACAAAGTATTCAATCCCTATAAGTGAAGGAGGAAAAATTCATTTCAGCTCAGAGTTTCTAGAGGTTTCAGTCCACAGCTGGCTGGTTTCAGAGCAAGGCATCATGGCAGACAGGCATGGCAGAGGAGAAACTGTCCACAAGGCCCTCCACAGCAAGGCAGGCAAGAAGCCTATTGGTTGGTGCTGCCCACACCCCAGAGTATGGTGCCACATATCACCCATACCCAGAACAATGCTAAACTAATCAATAAACTAATCCAGCTGTCACACATCCATACACCATATCCACACACCCTTAACCCACATTCACAACCCTAGCTCCAGCCACCTCTGAAAAGCACCCCCTATGAGCACATGAGGCTTTGGGGGACATCAAGACACAGCCATAGCAGACTAGGACTATGCCATGGTGCTCTATAACAAGGCACAATGTCTGGGCCTGGTGCTGAGTGCACCAGACAAGAACTCTTAGCTAGGGAGCCCAGCCTATTTTGTCTAAGATAATTACCGGTATGGTTTAGCTCTCCATGTTGGAATACCCAGCAGAGTCATAAGGTCAAGCCAACAACACCTGTCTGCACATGGGGAAGCTTCCAACCTGGGCTTTGTCTGTCTTCCTTGGACCTGAGTTCAAATGGGTCCCTTACTTCCCTGGGGTCTTTTCACCTACCTGGGAGTACCATCACTACCCTGCTCTCCCACTTTCAGTCTTTTGTGTGCATAAAGAACCTACCAAATTTTTTTCTGGACACTTTCTTCCAAAAGACATATGCCTGGCCACAGTCCAGAGAGGAAGACTTCCAAATTCACAGCTACATATGATCCAAGATATTTGTCTTCTGTGTCTCCAGCCTCCAGGCAGTTGTAAACATTAATCCTATCATGTCAACTTTATTGGATTAAGAAAGGCCTAGCAATTGAGTAAAGGATGACCCTGCATTGTCTGGGTGGGTCATGGAGGTGTGGCCTCAGGCACTCTATGTAATTCTTAACCCATCCTCTCAGGCACTGTCTCCCAGCTCTGCTCCCTGGGTGCCATGAACTAAGAAGTTTTGCTCCACATGCCCTTTCGCCATGAGTTTTCTACCCTGGAGCCTTCCCACTCTATAGGGAATATCCTGAAACCACCAGCTAATGTGAATTTCTCCTCCTATAAGCCGTGGGTGTCGGGTTTCATGCCCAGAGACAGGAAAACTGCCTGATACAGCAGGTCAACCCTGAAGTCATCTGGGAAACACATATACAAAAATTTAGGCAAAAGGCAATGAGGCATAAGGTGCTGAGGTGGGAGCACACTGGCCTTGAACTCAGTCTTGGGTTCAAATAACAGTTCTGGCACTTAGCTATTATAGTTCTCTGGGCAAAGAGCTTCACTCCTTAACCTGGATTTCCCAACCCCAGAGAAAGTAATATTGAAATCTTTGCAGGGTTCTGTGACCATTTGATGATATAGTAAGTATACATGAAATATCTGCTACATTGTAGCAACTTGCATGATTATGATGGCACAGTTTGCCCTCAGCCTTCCTCAGTCCTCATTTTATCAGGATTCACAACTCCCCTTCAGAGAAACTCCTTCTCAGTCTCATCAAAATGCCCCCTGCTGCTGGCCCTGCTCATTTCTGATGATCACATCCAGTCAATGGCCCTCAGACTCTCAGATGGGAGTTGAGGATATCCTAATGGCTTCTGAATTCTTTGAAAAGTACATGTGTATGTATTGTGCCATCCACTTGTGAAGAACTTGGAGCAGATCAATTACTGTAAATACCCTAAACAGCCTCAATTGATTGCCATGTGTGATCTGAAGTTCTGATTAATAAAGTCTTTGTTTAAAAGAGAAAGCTTTTCTGAAAGAGAAGGGGGAAATTGGTCTCTACTTTCACCAGTATCCTGAAGCATGAAGCTGCAAACTAGTCTTCACTGGCAATTCCGCGTCAGCTACCTGCCGCTTTCTGAGCAAGTTTTGCTTGCATGGAGTGAATGTGTCTCCTGTTTGTCAGGATACTTGGAGAGACTCAGCTGGGACGATCTGTTTTCTGCATAAATTTTTCCCAGGTTGCCTAGGCTGCAAGTGCTATTTTGTCCTCCTGGGTGAGGGGCTATCTTGTTTATCTTAATCCTGTGTAGCCCTGGTGACTCACCATAGCTCTTTGGGGCTTAGCTTTGAATTCCCTTGACTTTGAGGTTGCAAACATCAATCCTTCCACATTGCTTTACCTTCATTCCTGGGGCACTTACACGCATATCTAACCTCTGCGTGCGCATGAGTATTCATTTGCCTGGAAGTCTTAAAATGCTAATGTGCAGTTAGGTTAGATTTCTACAGGCCAGACGCTGACCTCAAATATTAATCATGCCTGAGGAGCTGAGGGGAGCCGAGGCTATTGGAGAGAGAGAGAAGCCTCCCCCAAGCTCAGCAAGGCAAACTAATGAAAGTCAGCCCCACCCCCATCTTACAGCATTTCACTCACCAGCAGGCTGTTCATTTTTCTCAGGTGTACATCTTGTTTTTGATCAGACAGAAGCAGTGATCTGATCAACTTTTCGATTGAACAAGAAACAAAACAAGACACGGCCAATTCACATTATGTTTCTCAGGTGGTTCTGGATAGAAATTTGTTCCATTTCTGTTTATGCAACATGATCTCCAAGATGCTTTTCCTGTCTCCATCTTTTTCACCTGTACCTCTTTTCCCTATTAACAATCCTCCCCACCCCTGGAGTGTTTTCTTATACTCTGCTGAGAGGTTTACAGATTACATCTGAAGTTCAATGCTCTGGAGAGCTGTGTCCTATTAACTCAGGATGGTGCCTGGCCAGAGGTCTCAGGAGTCACTCTGGGGTCATGATGAATAGTGCTCCGAGCAGGCTGGCTTCAGCCAGCTCCAGACCTAGGAGCAAGGTCATTGGGCCACTGTACCCTGGGGGCAGAGCAGAAGCACCCTCATCTCCTGGACAGCCTGGCTTTGGCTATTCATTAAGCATTTGCCTTGTGTCAAGCCCTATGCTAGGCACTGACATAGGACAGTGAATTTGATCTCAGGTTCTTACAACCCTTATATGACAGATACTATCACCAACCCCATTTTAGGTACACAGATGACCCAACCACTAAGCAGCAGAGTCAGAATCTGAATGTAGGTCTAATGACTCCAAAGCTTATCTTTATAACTCTGTATCACTGCCTATAAATTACCATGAAATTTCTCTCCAGAAGGACAGGATTGATATGCAGGACAACAGATACGAAATTTTAAATGATGAAATAAGAAACCTGAACGTGAGGGGCTATGGGATTTACCCAAGGTTACACAGCTACTGGGTGGGCATAGTCGGGGCTCAGATTAGTGTCTTGCTGATTCTAAATGTTGCACTAAGCTTGTGTTGTTCCGGTCTGGATGCCTGCCCAGTCGAGGAGATGAACAAATAAGCCTCACAGTAAAAAGAACAAAGCCAAACCCACACCACTCTTACCCAGAGGAAGCTCCTACCTCGATACAGATGCAAGGCTGCCAGATCTTAGTACATCTCATGCCCATCTCATGGTCCTTCCACCACTTCTTAAACTCTCTATGGGTTATCTGCACTTTGATTTGATATCTTTTTATGAATATGGAAAAGGAAGCAAAACAACAACATACTCACAAATGCCAAGCAGAATTGGAATGCCTCTGAGCTTTGCTTTGCATTTTCTTAGGTTTCTATGAACTATGCCTCCTGTAACTTGTGGCAGAGTCTCATTGTATGTCAGCGTACCTGGTCTTACTTTTCATCTCAAAGGAAGAGTAAGGTAGGCTCAGATACAACATTTTGGGCTCCAGCCATGCCTGCTGTTCCTTACACATAAGAAGGAGAGACAGTAGGACTGCATATATCAAGGGGGGTGATTTCGATCTCTTCCACAACTTTGTTTTTGAGAACACATCCCCTACTAATGCAATGAATTAAATTAATGAACAGGATAAGAGTTTTGGTCTGGGACTGTCATGGTTTAGAGGGTACTGCAAGGGGAACAATATAATACAGGACACATATTTTATAAGATTATTTATAGTAGTCACCCAAAGAATAATATACAAGAAAGTGCAGAAAATCTGTCCACATACTAAAGACCAAAGAATCCAGCTGAGGGCCTGGATCCCGCAATAATGTCCTGCCTGAGTTCAGCTGAAGACCTAGAGCCCATAAAAATGCTTCCCATGAGTCTAGCTGGAGACCTAGAGCCTATGACATCATCTCATGCAGGCTTGTTTCACTGATCTGCACTGGGAAGGCCCGAAGGTCAGTGCTGGAAGCTAGAAAGTCTGTGCCAGCAGGGTGAAGGCTCTGTGCTAGCAGGCTGAGGGACCTGCACTAGAGCCAGGAAGTGACACTCAAAGTAGGAACCAGAACTCCCCCTAAAATTACCACCCTCAGCAACAGTGAGTTCCCAAGCTCCTCCTTTGATCAGGACAGCTGAGTTTCCATCAGGAAAGCCAATGCAGCAAGCTTCTGCAGGGCACTGAGCAGTGCACCATCTTCTCCTCCAGAGCCAGGAAGCAATGCTCAAAGTGGGGACCAGAGCTCCCCCAAAGTGAACCAAAGCTATTCTCAGTGCCAATGAGGTCCTGAGCTCCTCGGAGGTTGGAAACAGCTGAGTTCATCAGGAAAGCCAGCGTAACAAGCTCCTCCAAAAGAACCAACAGCTCCTTACAGCTTCTACCAGCTCCCAATAGCATTCCTTCTTCTCCAGGTCTGCCTCTTACGCTGCAGGCAACAATTCTCAGGTGGGCCGCCCACACCCAGCACCACGTTAATTCAGTTCAGCTAGGGGTTACAAGCTGAGCACCAGCTGTCATACACCACAGCGATTTTCTTGTCAGTGTTCCTCTGACCATATAATGATTGGTCTCTTCAGAGAATCTATCCCCAAGGTCCCCTTATTGATGAGAAGCCCTAAAAGAAAAAGAGTCATTTCTTGGAATTAAATCATATTTTGATTCCGGGGGGTATCTCTCAAAGGGAAAATGAGGAACACAAGTAGGTTGGCTTAATCCCCAAACCTGATTCTACTCGTTTTCTGCCTTATACTGTAAGGAAACCAACCAAACCTGTACTACACATATATTGAATTAGATTAGCAGAGACCTGTGGTTATCAGCTCTGACTCTTGACCTACTAATAGATGAGCACCCATCAAAACTGAGCTGTGGTGGCTCACCAGCTGGTGGAATATTTACTTACTCATGCGAGTGTTAAGCGCTATTCCGCTCTAATTTACTACAGTGAACAAAATCAACAAAAGCCCAGGCCTGCTTTATTATAAAAACAAAGAGATAAACCAAGTGTGTCGGTGATGGTTGGCATGACGATGAAAGGAAAGAGGCGAGGGAGGACCCATAGCAATGGTCAGTAGAGAAAGAAGCTCCCTCTACAGACCCAGCCCCTCATCTGTCAACCTATTGCTCTTCCTCCTCCTCCTCCTCCTCATCATCATCCTTAGCCACTGTCTCCTCCAGAGGCCTCTTTGCCTCCACCAGCTGAATCTCAGCCCGGAGAGTCTTGTTTTAAGAGGGATTCACTACACCCAGCAGTGTCTGTACTCCTGGACCCAGTTGTCCAGCAGCGCCCCCCACTTCCTTGTCCTGTAGGCGTTCCCGGTACCTCTCCCTCTGCTCCATGTCCTAGGCTCTCCTTCATGGCCCTACACACAAACCCTTCTGATTCCCAACTGCTTGGTCTAGTTCTTTTGCCACAAGTCCACCTACCGTACTTGATGGTCTCCAGACTCTTCCAGCAAGTGTTTCTCTTTGCTCTACTTTTCCCACACCCCAGCTTTTGGAACCTTCCCTACATCCTCAGATTGGTGCTTATTTGAAGCTTGCTCTGTCTTCTGTCTCCAGCATCTAAATGGAAAATAAAGGATTATCTTTAAATACCTTCAAACAAGAAATACCATTCTCTGTCCAATGCATTTACAGGTGGTGTTTTCTTAAGATGTTCTCTCTCATCTGAAAGAACACAAGCCTGCCTTAGGCACAGATCCACAATTCTTTCTTGCTCCCCAAATTGAAATTTATTCACAGAACAATACCTCCATGGAGACGGGGCTGCCCTCTTTATTCAACCATATGCCTGATGTGCTCTGAATTCCCTTTAGTCCTTCCCCTCCACAGTATCTTCCTGCAGCCAGGGTTCCCGGGTTAATTATACACCTCCCTGCATTTAAAATAATTTCTTTTCTTAATCCACTTAAAATACATGTCCTTCAGAAACAGAATGCTGGTCTCCCTCATCTGGAGATGTCATTTAACTACATGCCTAAGTGCATTTTCAGTGCACTAATGACTTTCCAGCTTCCTCTGGCAGAACTGCCCCCTACTCTCTCGTCCCAGTCCCTGACACTGCATGCTGACCTCCCTGGCCTGATGAGTTCATTCTGGGGAGTATCTCTAAGATGGAAAATGAGGAACACAAGTAGGTTGGCTTAATCCCCAAACCTGATTCTACTCGTTTTCTGCCTTATACTGTAAGGAAACCAACCAAACCTGTACTACACATACATTGAATTAGATTAGCAAAGACCTGTGCCCCTTCCCTTTGGTTATTGACCTGCTTTTATCCAAGGAGCATTTACTTGACTCCTGGTCTTCACAGAACTTCAAGGCCTCAACTTTGGCTCCTTTCCACTGTGCCACCTATATCTGCCCTGGTCTCCAGTGAGAAAAATGTGCACTGATAATGATTACTGAAATTAATAATATATTATGGAAATTATATAATTACATAATATATTATGGAGCCGGGAATATAGCTCAGCAGCACAGTGTCTGCTTTGCAAGCATGAGGTCGAGAGTTCGATTCCCAGTACCAAAAAAAAAAAAAAAAAATTATGGAAACTGCAAGTGAATATGGATTTATTTCTTGTCCTTCTAAAATAATTATATCTTACAGAAAAGTCAAATTGGAGAATTCCCAGTTATGCAGTCAGCCCTGAATGCACAGGGGTTCCTTTTCCCACCTTCATTTGAAAGGTAAGTTTGCAATGGCCTGAATGTTTGCTTTGGCTCCTGCATGACCATCCCACCAGCCCCAGTGGCACTACATATTCCCATGTTTGCACAGTGGATTTGAAATAAACGAGTATAGAATACTGACCAGAAAAGCAAAGAAAGACAATCTGAGTTATTTCAGTTTTGTCATCCTATGTGACCACTTCAGTATTTATTTGTGTTTAATATTTAAAACAATGACTCAGAGTGGAAACTGTGAGGTCTAATTTTGTTTTAGTAGGTACAAATTTTAATTCATACATGAAATGTATTACTGAATTTTAAAAATATCTTTACAATTAAAATTTATCCATTTTTAATTGTTTCTGAACTGATATGAATTAAGAGAAAAGTGGAATGTTATGAAAATTTATTCATTATTGAGCAGTCATGTACTTTATATATTATATCAGACTACTGTCAAAGGTTCAAAGTTGAAACCATTAAGCAGACATAAAAAAGTAGAATTTTACTTTTTTTGTTGTTTATATCCTAACAGAAACATAGAGAAACAAACTTATGATTGCCTTTGTTTATAATTATTCTGAATTTGCTAAGAAATTTGAAGTGGAGAGCCAATATTAAATGACACTGACCCAATGTTTTAGTTACTTTATCTTGTTGGGACAAAATATCTGACATCCACAAGTTAAAGGACAAATGGTTTACTTTAGATCACAGTTCTTAGTGATTTCAGTTGACAGCTGGCTGGCTCCAAGGTAGGGCAGCATGGCAGAGGGCACCACAGAGGACAGCTCACAGCAGAGCAAGCAGTGGACCGGAAGCAGTGAGCCTTTTCCTTTTTATTTTTTTCAGGCTAAAAGCCTATTGGTTGGTGCCACCCACACCAAGGGTGGGGCTTCCCATTGTCCACCCATGACTATGTTAAACCAATCAGTGGACTAATTTAGTTCTCACACACCCTTAATCCACATTCACACACCCTAGATCCAGCCACCTCTGAAAATCTCCCCCCTATGAGCACATAAGCTTTTGGGAGGACATCTAGATACAAACCATAAGTAGTACAACACCATTCATGTCTCTCTTGAGATACGAAATGCCTTTAACATCACATCATTTCATGATTGTTACTTAAAATTATTTTTTATACAAAGGAAGGAGTGTTAAAAATCATTACTCCAGGTTTCAAATATGCTGGACACACCACAGAAACACTCTTGCTTTAATTAGTATTTCTCTAGTTATTGGGAGATTCAGTGTCTTTTTAAATGTTTATTGAACATTCATGCTTCTTTTATGAAATGCCTGCTAAATCCAAAGTCTATTTTCCTATTGAGTTTCATTATAACATTGGTCAAGTTCTTTATATATTATTAATAGTAATCCTTTCATCCTCAACCATGAATCTGTTTTCATGTCCTAAAGTTCTTAGATAACAAATCTATATTTTGTGGGAGTCAATAAGGCTATTGTTTCTGTTACTGATTTTTAAATTTACTTTATTTTATTTAAAGAATTTGGACTGTATGACAAAATTCCTTCATATTGTACATTTCATATTTTTGTAAATAGCTTCTTTAAGTTTTACTTCATGACCTTATTTTCCTAATACTTATTTTTCTTAAGACATTTTTTAAAATGAACATTATTACATAAGGGTTTTTCTCTCTGATTAAGCAATAGTAACAGTGACTTGTTTCTTTAGGAAACAAGCAAAATACCCAAATAATGCTCAGTCACTAAACAGCGAGTAGTGAAAAATAATGATCTCAGGAAGTTGGGAGACTAGCAAGGAGCGCAGTTAGTCCAGCTTAGTGCATTCAGAGTTTCCAGCATGTGGCATAGGGAGGAGGGACCCAGACAGAGCTTGGCAGACAAGGTCCCCAGTCCATAGGACAGAACACTGATCGGAAGGGAATCATGCAAGCAGAGAACTTGAGAGATCGTGGAGGGTAGCTCCTGAGTACCCGGTTGAGTACTGAGTGCAGGCACATGAAAAATGCCCAAAGACCAGGAAAGAGCCACCCTGAAAGGCTTAGAAGGAACAACGGCCACCACTTACACAGAGTGAGGAAGAATTCCTTCTCCCAATAGCCAGACTAGAAAACCTTATGATCTATGGGCCTGTGGGCAGAAGATTTTGAAAGATCTTTCCTCAGTGGTGGAGAATAACTAGCACTGCATCAAACACTGCTCTGTGCCCTCAAACTAAAGATTAAAAGCCAGACCTAGAAGAACCAAGAGATTTCAAAGTACCCACTATTGAAGAACAAAACTCAAGAGTATTTATAAGAGTGCAAAAATATCCAAGATTCAACCAGATAAACTTATATTATCTGACACCTAAGAAAGAAAAATCAGAAAGCATAGAAACAAGTCAGAAAATACAGCCAAAAACAGGGAGGAGATTTAGTCGATAAAAAACAATGGAGAAGAGCACACAATTTTCAGAATTAGTAGCCAGGCCACTAAAACAATTATTATAACTACATTTCATATGTTCAAAAAGTCACATAGTCATGAAAGATGTAAAGAAAAAATACATGTGGAAGTTCTATAGATGCAAAGCTACAATGTCTGTATTTAAAAATATATCGTATGAGACTAAAGATAAATTGTCAGTGAATTTGAAAATGCAGTAAGAAAAACTGTCCAAAATAAAATACAGAGAAAAGGAAATAGAGAAGAAAGCATCAGAAAACTTATATGAGCATTTGATGTTCAAATATAAGTAACTGGAGTCCTTCAAGGAAAATAGAGAGCTGAGATGACAGATTTCTGCAAATAATATTTGAGAAAATAAATTTGATTAAAAAAAAAACCTGTGGACCCCACAGATCCAGCAAGCTCCATAAACGCCAACCACAAAGCAGATGAATAAAACTACATGAAAGTTCATAATCAAAATTTTCTAAGCCAGTGATAAAATCTTAAAAATACCCGTAGATAAAGATACTTTTTGTATAGAGGAAAAGGAAAAGACTGTCTTCAGATTTCCTCTCCTTAACAAAGCAAACAAGAAGAGGGTGGGTCACCACCTATTTTGAAGTCAGTCTTGTTCCAGATGGTGAGAGTTTGGTCAATGATAGACTGTAGATATGACAGTCATCCCATAAGTTTATAATGGAACTGAAAATGGAACTAAAATTCCATTTTATAATGGAACTAAAATTCCTATTACCTAGTAAGCCAATATCAAAAATGAAAGAGGTGACATCACTACAGGTTCTAAGATATTAAAAGGATTGTAAGGGAATTCTGTGAGCCAACCAATAATTTGATGACCAATACTAAAGGTACAAGCTCACTGGGAGAGAGAAAACAGCTAAAAAAAGTGGGCAGGTGACTCACACAGACACCTCACCCAGACAAACAGATGGAAAAATGAGCATGCGCAGACATTCCACGTCGTTAGTCCTCGTGGAAATAGAAATTAAAACTACGAGAAGATACCACTAATTTCCTAGAATGCCTAAAATTAGATAATTGATTATACTAGGTGCTGGCAATGATTTGGTGTTTTATGCACTGCTCTTGGAAATATAAAATAATGTAAGCATCTTGAGGAAAAAACAGTGTTTTGCAGCTTCCCTCAAATTTAAACATTCATTAACCTACATTTTATCCATTTTATTCCTAGGCATTTACTGAAAATGTATATCCATACTAAACTTGTACACAAATATTCTTAGAAGCTTTATTGTCATAGGCAAAAACTGAGAACAACTCAAAAGAACTGACAACAACAAGACAAGTTGTGCTACATCCTACACTAGAATAGTATATAACAGGATAATGGAATAAACTATTAATCACAATATAGTGGAGAAATCTCAAAAATAGTTATGTTGAGTAAAAGAAGCCAGGAAAAAAGAGCTTACATATTGTTTACTTACAACTTTTAGAACATTCAAGAAAAAGACAGACTAATCCATCATGACCAAAAGTGGATGAGTGTCAGGGAATGAGGGGTTGGAGGGTGATGTCACCTTGTGGCAGGAGAGTTTGGAGACAGGTGATGGTGATGCCCTCTGTCCTGGGGGTCATGAGGACCTAATGGGCTTATCCATTCATATGTCAGAACTTATCAAATCGTACTTGAACTGTGTGACAATTATTGCATGTCAATGAACAACGCAATGAAGCTGTTTGAAAAATTGTCTTGAGGTCTATTGTACTGCAGGCCATTTACAGTCAGGAATAAGGTATTGTGTATTTCAAAATAGCTTACGGAGTAACTTTCAAATCACTCATCACAAAATAAAATATAAGTAGGTGAGTTGTCCATGTCAATTAGCTTAGTCAAATCATTCTACAAGGTATTTATGTATCAAAACATCCCATCATGGCCTGCACATAAACACAGTTATGTTTTGTCAACTAACATGATACTAATTTAAAAATTGTTATCCCTGCTTTCCTTTGATAAGCATTTTTCTAATGTCTTTTTTCTTATTTGCTTTCCATTATTCTGTCTCATGAGTCTTAGGTATGTCACTTATTAAACAGCAGATAAATAGATATTTTTCTTTCTCAAAATTCCTCTTTAACAAGAGTATTTATAGTATATGTGTTCTTGTTACAGATCTAATATAATTCTATCATTTAATCTTGGGATTTCAAAGTACCATGGTTTTTTCTGTGTTCTTTTACACTCCTTTCCTGTCTGACATAGTGCCCTTTCATCCCTTTCATTCTGTCTTTTTTAATAGCTATAAAGTTTATTCCCCTTCATATAGTTGTTACCCTTACTAGAAAAAACAACAGGCTTGGTGTAGAGAGTTGAGACAATGACCTGCTTTACCACCTTGCCGTCATCCACTCACCTTTGTTTGATGTGCATTATCTAATGCTCATATGTTCTTCTAAATCATAGGTAATTATTATACATTTATTTTAACTCACATAAATGATATTGCACTAGATTTCATTCTGTGTTCTACATTCTCCCCAGCACTACTCTTCCCATATGGCTACAATTATCCAGCTTTTTAATATTTGCCTCTCTGGTATACAGAAAGTGAAATATCATTGTATTTTTCATTTATCTGCTTAGCAATGAGTTTATCTTCTGTAAATTATTCCTAGTTACCTTTTATCTAATTCTTTCTAGGTTTCAGTTTTTTCTAGAGTAATTCCAGGTATTTCTTGTATAGTTCATGTTATAGTCAAGGATTGCAAGGGGAACAATATAGGACACACAATTTATAGGATTATTTTGTAGTAGTCACCCAAAAAGTCATATACAAAGAGAGTACAGGAAATCTATCCACATACTAGTGACACAAAGAATCCAGCTGAAGGCCTGGATCCCATGGCAATGTCCTACATTAGTCCAACTGAAGACCTAGAGCCTAAAACAATGCCCCCAAGAGTCCAACTGGAGGCCAAGAACCCACAACAATACCTCATGCAGTTCTGTTTCACAGATCTGTGCTGTGAAGATGCAAAGGCCAGTGGTGGAAGCTACAATATCTGCGCCAGTGGGATGAAGGATCTGCGCCAGCAGGTTGAGAGAACTGCGCTGGAGCCAGGAAGCAACACTCAAAGTAAGAACCAGAGCTCTCTCAAAAGGTACCACAGCCATCTTCAGTGACAACGAAGCCCCAAGCTCCTCCAACAATGAGAACAGCAGAGTCTATTTCAGGAAAGCCAGCACCACAAGCTTCTCCAGGAGATTGAACAGTGCACCATCTGGACCAGCACTCCCCCGAAGTGAACCATAACCATTCTCAGCAACAACAAGGTCCCGAGCTACCCCAATGATGAGAACAGCTGAGTTCATCAGATAAACCAGCATGACAAGCTCCTCCAGGAAAACCAACCAGCAGATCCTTATAGCTTCTAAACTTCTTCCTCTACAGTTCTGCCTCTTATGCTGCCAGCAACAGTCCTCAGGTGGGCCTCCCACACTCAGCACCATGCTGGTCCAGTTCAGATGAGTGTTATAAGTTGACACATTTGCCAACGATACCTTGACACATTTCTCACAATTGATCATCTACTGTGCACATTATGCCCTTTAAAGACAAATTCTGAAAAATTAATCAATCAGTGTTTAGTTGTTAAGTTTTACTTTCAAATTTTTAAAAGTCTTCAACAACTCCTAATTCATAAAGATGATTTCATTTAAATTCGTTGCTTTTCCTTGCACTTGTAAGTTGATCACTGACCTGGAGGTCCTGTCTTACTGTGCAGGGTTTAGGTAGTGATCTAGTTTTATCACCTTCATAAGTGAGCTGATTTGCTAGGAACCTTACCCTTAGGGCCTCTGCTCTTGTCTGTCTTGCTTCCTTGTACTCTTGGCTCTCCCACGGCCCTTCATTGTTCTATTGGGCTTTGCATGCCATAATGCCATATTGGTTTTTTGTTGTGGCTTTGTAGAATGCTTAATATCTTATAAGGGAAATCTCTCTCCTACTTTTCAAAGTTGTCTTAGCTATTTGTGAAACATTCCTATAAATATTCCATTAAAGCAATATCATTTTTTAAAATGCAGCTAGAAATTTTACTTCAATTGAATTGAATTTATACATTAACTTAGAATGAGCACTCTTGTAATATTTTTGTGATGTCTCATCTGAGAACATGGAAGATTCCTGCACTTTCTAAAATTTTCCTTGATGTTGTTAATATAATTTTATTATCTCCATAGAGATTTTGTGTACTTGAGCGTTAATTCCTTATTTTTTATTATTTTTGTTACCCTTATGAATGGTACTATAAATACTTTTTAAGCATATTCTGTGAGCTCATGTCTTTACCTAGAGATCTTACTTTATGTTCACCTTAATTGTAATGTTTTGCTTACTGATTTACTGTATTTCTTTTATACTCCTATATAGACAATCATTTTGCCTGTTAATAATGAGAGTGCTATACCCTCTATTCCAGGTCCTCTTGTCAATATAGCATAGGCTAGGACCATGAGAAAAGTAGTCATCTATGAATCCCAGATACCAAAGCAATGTGCTAAAGATTCTCCACTATACATCTTTTTTGCTTCTTACACTTTTGTGCAGTTGGTGAAATGCCTCTTTATTTCTAGTTTGCTGGTTTTATCATACTTGTGGGTAATATTCTACACCAGGTAAAATAATTAACATTTTAAAACATGATTTTATTGTCTTCAGACATCTTTTATTGCTGATAGAATTTTGCTATCAATATAGTTGTAATTTTTCCATATGTAATCTGGTTTTTCTTTTTATTTGTTGTTAAGAGTTTTGCATTGATATTCTAAGCTCCCCTAGGATGTGCCTAACTATTGGATTTTATTTTTCTGGTACTAGGGATTGAACCCAGATCCTTTGCACTGAGTTTTATTACCAGTCTTTTTTTATAATTTATTTTGAGATGGGAACAAGTCTTGCTAGTTACTAAATTTCCCAGGCTGGTTTCAAAATTACAGTACTCCTGCCTCAGCCTCCCAAAGTGTTGACATTACGAGCCCTGGAATTTTAATCTATCTAATTTGGATTTTGAATTAGTCCCCAGTCTGTAGGTTCCTACTTTTCTTCAGGTCTGGACATGTCATTTTGATCATTACATCTCTATTATTTTTTTTCTTTAGAACTTTCTCTTGCAGACAGTGAGCTGTCTCAATTATCCTCCTTATATCTCATAATCATATTTTTAATCTCCTGTCTCTCTCTGAATCACGGTGCCAGTTTCTTGAGTCATATCCTCAAGCTCATTAATTCAACATCGCTTTAATGCAAAAAGATTAATTTCTTTGACCAACTTGCGCTGTCCACCACATGCCTTCCGAGTCCTCCTCGGCGCACCTGCCTGGGAGACAGGCGGCTCATCCATGCACAGGACACGGGAGCCGCTGAATCCAGAAAAGGTTTGAGGAACAACTGAGATTGTGTTAAGGAGCAGCACAATGACAGATATTGTCATTAGACAAATGTCAAGTTTCCTCTGATTTTTAACGAGTAGGACACAAATGACTTCTTAAAATGTACTTGGGGGAAAATTTAGCTTTGAGAACTTGGAAACTTGCTCGAAAATCCATCAAAAATGTCTCTGCTATAAAAAGCATTTGAGTGTTTCTATTTTTTCTTTATTATTATTTAAAATTTCAACACAGATTCAACAGATCTCAAGGCTTTGCAAGGTCCCACGCGATTTCTACTTCTGGACTCAGTTCTTCTGACTGAAATCCCAGCATAGGCCAGCACACGCTGCCATCTAGTTCTTTCTGTAAACTCATTTTAGGTCCCCATATGACCTGTGACCAAGTGGGTATCTGGTCACAAGAACCTGGGAGAGGGCGAATATTTGGAGAAAATTATATTCTTCCCTCAAAATGATAGAAAAATGGGAAGGGATGGATTCTTTACCAGCTGTTTATCAGTAACAGAAAGTTATGCAAAGTCAGGTTTATATTGATTCAGTAAATAATTATTATGAGAAAAAACTGAAGACTAAGGTTTGTAAGATAGCTGGTTAAAAGTCCTTCCACTTTCAAAAGTAAAATCAATACAAAAGCTATTCACAAGAATTCAACCAATTCTATCATTCAGAAAATTATGCAGCACAATGCCAACTTATTAAAAACTCAAAATTAAGTTGCAGTAGGGAGAAATGCAACTATAAATTTAGGATGGCTTTGAACAGAAGTAAAAAAATGGTGCCCCAGAGAGGCTCTCCTCCCTCCCTCAACATGGGCACAGCTGTTGTGAGTGGGAAGGTCAGAGGACAGGGACAGTGGGATGGGTAGGAGGGCTCAGGGTGGACAGAGCAGGTACCCTAAATATCTGATTCTTCGGAGATGTTTGAGCTAAGGGGTAATGACAAGGACGAGCAAAACTGCAATAAAACAGTTCTCTGTGGAAGGGGCAAGATGGGAGAAGTTTGCATTGAAGATCAAGTAATTATCTGTGTGTCTGAGTTGGAGAAACCTCCTCATTTGCACCTTATGCAGTGGCTCCAACCCCTGCGATGTGTGGAATAGCTAATGGGGCCTCTGTGCTCCCCATAGGAGCTGTTGCTGTCTCCATCCATTTTTTCTCTCCCTCTCTGCCCTTACTTCTGGTTTTCATGGACTTCATCTGAGGACCCACAGTACCTGCCTTTATCTGTCTGATAGGACATGTAGATGGAGTGATAAAAATTTATTCACTTCTTTATCTTCTGCGCTAGACTATGAGATTTGAGAGGACAGGGACATTTGTCTTTCATCTCTGTATCCCCAGTACCTGGCCCAGTGCCCAGTACACAGAAGATAAAACTGGTTGAATTAAGAGATACAAATACCTGGTCAGAGAAGTGAATGGTCATACGTTTAGTGCATGCATGCAGACACACACACACAAAAAAAAAAAAAGAAAGAAAGAAAGAAAGAAAGAAAGAAAGAAAGAAAGAAAGAAAGAAAGAAAAAAAAAAAACAGCCATGCTTCCAGACTCCCACTATGATCCTTGATGCTGAAGGTGGGCCAGGTCTTCCTATGCTGCTGAACGTAATCGTAGGAGACGCTGCCTTCTGCTTCCATTTCCTATTTTCAGCTGTCAACAGCTTCAGCTCATCATGTCTCAAACTATCATATTTAATATCGGTCGTGTGAATTTGGAATATTGTCGAGATTCTACCTCTGTGCTGACGTCTGTCTCCATCCTGCCTGCCTCTCTTTCTTGGATGATGCTCAGCATTTTCTCTCTGTTGCGAAAGGGGCAGCAGCAATTTGCTTTCTTGCTGTGTTTACTTTATGTCTTTGCCCAATATCTATTTGTCATTCTTATTGCAAAATTTCCCTCTTTGAATTCTTCTTTGGGTGAGGCCTGTCCTTAGCATTCACTTTCTGGAAAGAGAAGAGCATGCCTGGCAGAACTAGGAATTTATGTTGCTGACTTTGAACCTAGCTACATAGCAAATAAAACATTCACACACCCATTAGAGACTGCAGAAACTTAAGGCTATCCAGTGAGTTTACATTCTTCAAAGTATTTCCAAAAGCATTATTTCTTCCAAGACTCAGAAGGGTAGTGAAGAGCAGGTGTCATTATCCTGTAACTGCACATAGGGGGTTTGGAAAGAGCACTGGAGATCTAGTTTGTATTTAAGGGAGTTCTGTCTGCTAGTGTGACTCTGGGAAAGTCACCATCCCTCACTTTTTCCCATGTCTTAAATACTGATAGACTATACCACAACATCTCCACTTTTTAGGTTAAGAGAAATATATGTAATGATGTATGCTTAGCCATTTTGCCTGTTTATGAGAAGTTTCACATAAAACAGTACAATTACAAAGAATTTTTGAGATCATGAGGCATTACAAGATCAAAAGAAATCAGGATTATTGCTACCGTGTTACTATCATCTATCATGAATGCCAAGGAGGGAGGCAGTTCTTGATGATCACACCTCAAGTCTTTCACCTCCCATTCCAGGGAAGAATCATGACGTCTATACTAGAACTGGTTGAAGACCCTAAGATACAGGCTCATGTCAGGAGACAGGGGCAAAAATGCACACACACACACACACACACACACACACACACAAACACACACATACACATACCCTTCCTGTTTCTAGGTGCAGGAGTAGGGTTTCCTCCCCAAGAAAGACAGGGAGTTCAGTTGCTGTCCAGCTTGGAGACTGGTGGAATAGGTGGCTGGCATGAGCCAAACAAATGGCAGCATAAGACCCTGCATATACCTGACCTACTCAGTCAGCTACCGTATAGCCAGTCTTGAGATCCACTAGGGGTGGCAAGCAAATTTACATTTCTTTCTCTTGCTTTCCTCTTGGGTTCCCATGGTCTCTCACTCATAGCTCCAAGACCAGGACAATTTTCTGATTCACTGAATGATTCCACTCTCCTGAAAGCACTCCTGCCTACCAAGTGATTCTCTCTGGCAAATAGCTCAGTGGTCACCATCTGGGAGCTTCCTCTCACTCTGCATTAGTAATTTTGTCACCGAGGCTAACTGTTCTTTAAATACCTCTGCATACTGGGGCACCACTAGACAGAGATATGCGGTGAGGACCAAGGTGTGGCCCTGTGAGTGACCTCGGAACGTGGCACGGAGGTTGAAGACAATCCTGAGCAAACAGGGAGAAAAATATATTTTTTGATTCAAAAGTAATAAGATGGAAACATCTTAGCCTCAAATCCAATTGCTTTCAGTAGGATAGTGATAGAACTGGCTTTGTTGATAAAAGCCAGCACATTTCCCTCCCTAATTACATCAGCTTGACCCTCTCTTCTGATTAAATGCTTATAATTTTTCTCCCAGCATGTAATTTTTTAATTATAATATGTTTGAAGAACATCAAAATTATTTGGCTGTTTGCAGAGTGATTGTTGACAGTCGAGTCAATTCACTTCTTCTCTGATGTGCCAGGCACCCAGTGGGTGCCTGAGAAATGATAATTGACAATAATGGCAGAGATGTCCTGTGGTTGGGTGATGGGCTCACAGGAGTGACGGGGAGGAGAAGGCTCTGAATTTACTGCTGCCGAATGCTTGCCTTCCCACACACTGGGATGGGATGGGAGAGAGGAGAAAGATGCTGCATTATTTAGCCATGAGCCTCTTTACCATTGAGAAATCTCTGCTCAAATGGCTCCAATTCATGACACCTTCCATTGGTTTTTCCTGTGTTTGAGAACTGGATATAGACATCTTGGAAGAGAGTGATTCCTCTTAGGAAATATTTACTTGTCACACTTGAAATAATCTTAACCAAATAAAAGATTTTTCTGGTCCCAAACCAAACACACACACAAACAAACAAAACCCAGATTTCTGGGGAAATAGAATGAGGTCAGAAGAGAAAAGATTTAAGAATAGATTTCCTACCAGGAATGTGCATCTCTGAATTGCAGAGTCCTGGAGAAAAGTGGTTTACCTCAAAAGACATATTCGCAAATTGTGCTCCACTGCTTACCGGGTGTGTAACTCTGAGTACTGTGCTCCCTAAACCTTGATTTGCTCACATCTGGTAGTGATAATAACACACTTACCATGTGCATGTGATGCTCAAATGAAATTAGTGTCACACACTCCACATAGTGAAAGTGCTCAGTGACAGCCACCAAGAGCTATTTTATCAGGAATTTCTCAGTCTAGGGGCAGCTCTCTTCTGAAAACTACAAGTGGTTCAAATTCTCAGCAATCGAGACCTCTTGGAGTCTGTCTTTTCTGGAAGATGATGGCTGAGCAAGATGACCTCTGGAGACTTTGTCTGGAGGGGCTGTGGGTCTGTACCTCTGCAGTCACGGCCTCTGCTTATGTTTCCTGCCTGTCTGGTCTGGGCACTTTCTGTTTGTGTTTTTGTTTTTCCTGGAGTCAGGCGTGTGACCCTTAGACCTGAAAAGGATACTGAATTGCCAATTGAATTTACCTAAAACTGGTGGAGCCTGAAATCCTGGCCCACATTGACATACAGCTAATCTAATACAAATTGATTTTGGTTTTAAATCTAAGCAAGTCAAGAAATTGCTGTGGCTTTTTTTTTTTTTTTTTTTTTTTCAGAACACAAAGGACTCTGCTGTGCTGGAATGGCAAAGCATTTGACCTGGGCTTCCTGAGTCCTCATCGCTGCAGTCCGATTCATGCTCCCTGTAGATGGGGCTGCTTCTCTCCGTCTGCTTTCCCTCCACCTCCCGAATGCTGATTTGGAGCCCCAACCCTCCTGCTGCAATTCCCCTTTCAGTGGCCCCTGGTGCCAGTTAGGCTCTGCCCTTGAAGCTGAAGTATGATCATTCTGCTTCTGAATTATTTCTAAAGCTGCATCACCACGCATTGCTGTTTCTGTACCTACCTGCCTGGGTGAGTTTTGGTCCCAGATCGCACTCGAGACTGACTTGGCTCCTCTAGAACTGGGAATCTGCCCTCTTGGGGGTAGCCATTTCCATGATCAGAGATTGATTCCCTGAATTCTGTGGCAAGGAGCAGAGCCCATCAACTTTCCTCATGCTAACCACCTGCCTACTACTTTTCCTTGCTTTGATATTCTGGACACCTTGATTTGGGGACTCTTCATTAGTACATCACCCATCTCAGCTTCACAAATGCCACTCTCCTGCCTAGACCAGCTGTGGCTATCTAAAAAGAATTATCCAAAAGCTTTTTTACTGTCTCATTCAGAAAATAACTTCAATTTTTAGATGTGAAGGAAAGGACAGGACTCTAATATGACCATCTGGGGAGACAGGGCAAGAAATATCACTATGTCAAGTGTTTGTCACACAGTAGGTGTTATGTCCTCTTTTGAGAATATCTCCAAATGTAGCCCAATAACGCTTTCCTGGGAGTTGGAAGAATTAAATGAGAAAATGATATATGATGACCATTTGCCACATGCTGACTAGTGCTGTGGTTTTTAAAACTTCTGAATCAGCAGGGTGGGAGCAAGATGAGGCCACAGGTGAGTAGCTCCCTGAGGTGGAGCAGGCCATGCAGAAGGGCACAAGTCTCAGTGAGAAGCCCAGCCCCACAGCCAGTGCTCTTCATCTGGAAACTATGGTAACAGACGGTCAGCTTCAGCCTCCGTTTGGAAATCCAAATGAGTAGACAGGTAGACAGAAAGTCAGCAAGGGGGTGATTAAAAGGTCTTGGGTCTGCAGCAGGGATAAGGATTTCAGTCCTTGTTTGTGTTGGACTATGGTTCTTAAACTCTAAACATGGAGTTTTTGTGTCATCACCTACACAGCTTTGGAATCATGAAGTCTTGAGCAGAACATTTTTAAATAAGCCCTTTATACGATTCTAACATAGGTAACTTGTGGGCCATTCTTTGGAAAGCTTGAATGCAGAGAGATAGGCAGTTCTAGGACTGGGGAGACTTGAGTTATTCAGGAAGTTAATCAGAGAAGACTGCTGCTGAAGGACTCTATGTGCAAGGGTAGAAGTATAGCTTTCAAGAAACAAGTACCCCCACCCTTTTGGCTGCTGGGGAATCATGCCACTTTAAAGAGGCTAGAATAAGCTTAAAAACTTGTATCAAATGCACATAAACTCTTTTTCTAAAATCAAGAACAATAATGAGTCTTTCCCTGAAGTTGGAGACCCTTTGCCTCTTTCCCTCATCTGTGCATTGGGAGAGGCAGTCACTCCTCTGTCTGTGTATCAGGCTGCGACTCCCTCTTCTGTTGCCCCAACCATCATCTCACTCCTGAATTCAAGAACTACACCTACCTAAGAATCCTCTTAAAAACTGATTTATACAATGTCTAATTCATCATCCTTATTTTAATCTCTAAATTAACTTTCTCTCCTAAGTTCCTATTCTCCAAAGGATCAAGAAAGAAAATGAGGCTCCCTTTTTGTATCTGCATGCCACAGACAAGAATACCAAGAGCTTATGTGGCTGAACCGTATTTCCCACTATGATACTGGTAGAGAGGTAGTAGTTACCTAACCAGTTCACTCACCTGCAAACAAAGGCTTGAAGATTGCATATCATTAACACCAGGGGCGGAGAATAGGCTCTGAATGCTGATTGCCAGCTTAGGGTTCTTCCATTGTGTTTGTTCCTCATGGGTGACTTCAGTGTTTCTGGTGTGGTTTGCAAATGGGAAGCAGAGAATTATAGAAAGGACCCAAAGTGCCTAGCGGATAACTGAACTCCAGAAGTATGAGGGAAGATTCCATCACACGAAGTCATCTCTAATAATGGCTTGATGCAGTGCCCACAATTCTTCCATTAGCATTTTGTTCCTTAGAAAATTTATTTTTAAAAGATCTCTAGTAATAATTCTCCTGAACATTTCCTCAAATGTTTTTTTTTTTTCACAGTGCTGGGGATTGACTCCAGTTCCTTGTACATGATATGCAGAGCCTTTTCCACTGAGCTCATCCTTGGCCCAATATCACCAGCTTTAAGCAGATAAACCATTTTTTTCCCCGAGCTTAGGAGCTCCTGTGCTAAAACATTTATAGAAATGGTACTTCACCATCAGGATGTTAAAAATAATTTGTAAGAGTGGAAAAAACTGGAAAACAGCCTAAATGCCTATCATCCTCAATTATAGTGATTCTACACAGCGAAATGACAAGGAAGCTGTTAAAAAGAAGAGATAGACCTATATATTCTGATGTGGAAACACATCCAGACACATCATTAAATGAAAAAGCCAACTAGCAGGAGAACATCTATGGTATAGTTAGTTCTAAATGTGCTTAAAATGTACATTTATATGCTTGTATATGCATAAACTAGTTTTGGAAAGATATGTAACTTTTGGCCTGGAAATTGGGACTTAGAGTTTCCAATATGCATATTAGATTTCATTCGATTCTTTTCTGTACTGTTTCTTTTTTCCTGCAATGAACATCTGATGATCTTTGAACAAAAGCTAGTTTTAAATGAATGAAAATAGCTTCATTCAGGTACCACTGGTCTTTATTAGCATCTTGGCAGATGTAGTATTAGTTATTACTTGCGTCCACAGTGACAAAAACCTCAGAAGAAGAATACCTGAACAGGTAAATTCGGGTATGGACCCAAGCATAAGCAGGAAGAACCCATTTTTGGGTTCTTTTGCTTGGAATCAGTGAGTTATAAAGATATGGCAAGTTCTAACATTTGACAGGGAAATGCCATTTGGTGGGGAGAAAGTTGGACAAGGCAGCTAAGAGAAAAGACTCCTTTTCCATACTTTTATTAGGTCTTCTTAGGAATGTAACCTAAATGGCTCCCAGCGGGCTAACTAGTTCAGTCAGCTACTGAAGGAGAAGGATTTTTCTTTGAGAGGTGGGAAGGCTGTTATTTGGGTGGGTCAAAGACTCTGATGAAATCAGCCATGTTGTTGCTCAGTCCTCTATTTCCAGAATCTGGGCAGGAGACACAGTACTTACAGTCCCGAGGCGCTGAAGTCGGAAAGGTGGGGTTTGGGTTCTAGCTCTGTTGATTAATAACCAGTAACCTGTGTACAATGAAGGAATCAGATTAGATTTTCTCTAAATTCTCTTCAAACTCCAAGCCCCGTTATAACTGAGACAGAGGCATGAAAACCTGTGAGGGCTTCCTACTGTCTATCTGTGGCTTAAACAGACTCCAAGAATAAAATGTCTGCACTCCTAACCCCCTTCTTGGTACCAGGAGCTAAGGCCCGTACTCATGTGCACAGGAGCCTGGGTGCTGGATTTGAACCCTGCTGTGATGATCCTGCTGTGCTCCCAGATGAAAGATGAGTCCTCAGCTCCTGCTCCAGGGCCCTGCAGAGGTACATGGTGCAGATGGCCACTCCCACTCACCCAGAACACAGCAGCCACTATCTGACAGTCACAACTAATGAACCTGCAACCCCACTGGGTTCTCAGTATGCACTTGGGAATGCAATTTAGGTGGCCTTGGCCAGGCTGTCTCTTGGTTTACAAATCACTCTTGCTTTCTGTTTTCCCTGAACTGAGGTGCCCTCCCTGCTCTACCCGGTCTTCAAGGAAGGTGGGTGGCAGCCGGAATTGATATCAGAGTGAGGGGTCACAGGTCAGAGGCGAAGACTCTTTGGATCAAAACCAGGGCAAAGTGGAAGCATAAACGCATGGCTGCCTGGAGACTCCAGCCTCCTGTTAACCCTGCAGCAGCAGCCTAACGGGCTCTCCCCTGGGTGGTCCTGCTGAAGTCCACAGTTTGGAAAGTGTCAAAGGGCTCTCACGGGTAAATACAGTGCTCCGGCCAGCAGAGGCCATGTGCACATGAAGGCAGCCAAGAATTCCTGGCTCGGGTTTCTCTCCTTTGCTTACTCAGGCAAGCCTCTTATGGACAGAACGACGTGTTCCTCTCAGCTACCAAGGGAGCCCAAGCTCCTGAAGTGCCATTGACTTCACTTCTGCTTCATCCTTCATCCAATCAGCCACTGCTTCTGTGAATTCCACTCCTAAAAGGCTTTCAGATCTATCCACCTCTCTTCACCCCAGAGTGGTGTAGCCTCTCGTGCCAACTGGCCTTCTTGTATCAACTTGCTCTTAAAAACCCATTCTTGCTTTTACAACCCTAATATCTAAGCTGGTTCCATGGACAGAGTGTCTGGTTACCATTGTTATTCAATAGTTAGCTGCATTACATTTTTTTTTTCATTTGCAGTTTTCACTGTAACTCTCTGAAATAGCAATATGATTCCCACATGCAGACAAGGAAACTGAGGCTCAAAGTGGCTAGAAGAGTCCCCAGGGCACACAGCTGAGAGTTCCTGAGTGGAAATCTGGGACAGGGTGGTGGCTAGGAAATGAGGAGCAGCATAAAGAATTTTAATTAGTACTCTGTGACTGGTGGAGACACTACTTTTTATTTGGAACTGTAATGTGGAGCCTCGCCAGAAAGGACATCAGGATTGTCCATCTGCAAACCAGGATGGGGCCGTCAGTAGAGCAGGCTGGTGGAATATGATTGGAGATAAATGAAAGATTCCGATAAATGAGTGGAGGTGCAGAAAGCTGTTATCAGATGAAGGCTCTGCACCTTAAACGTGCCTACTTACGTGAAGGAAATGGCTGAGTTTTTGTCGCGTTGCAATAAAATAATTTTTACATCGTGCCTGATTGAGCCTGCCTTACCCCCAGCCATCACCCAGGAGCTGAGAGAAAATAATCTCGTGATTGCAGAAGTGTGGCTGAAGGTGCAAAGCTGCTCAGCCCTGTAGGAGTGAGATTTATTTGCAGCACCATCCTTGTTTTCAGAAGCCCTTGCCTCCTGTCGCAGACTCATCTTCCTTGCATGCAGCAGAAGAGGGAGGGAGGAAGATCCCCTCCTTCTGGGTTGATCTGTGATCCTGGCAAAGCTCCCTGCCTGCCCTCTCAGGCTACTGTCTTGATCCTTGAACTCTTGCCTTTCAGTCACATAGTACATATTCCTCTTTCTCACTCACTCATTGAAAGCCAAGCGCGTGGCCACCAGGTGCAGTGAAAGACACCACACAGGGCTGGGAGGAGAACAGCCCCTGTGTCCTGAAGAGCTCTGACTATTGAAGAAGAAACTGTTGAGCAGTTGCAGTGCAGTGATAAGCACTGTGGTCTGAGGCTTTTCCGTGTAGACTTAGAAGACAGATCATTCATGTGCAGAAAGGAACTAGGATCGGGAGGGTGCCCCACAGCTGGGTCCTGACTGGTAGAGGCTGGGACGGCCCAAAGGAGAGGACAGCAGCAGGGCTGGTCCAGGCAGAGATGGTGAGGTTTGAGAACGTGGGCATATCTGAGAGCAGCAAAAAGTTAGGTGCGTCTGACTTATAAAAATATTTTGTATATTCACTTTGTTATCTGGGAAACACTCATTACTTAACACTCATTAGCTGCTCTTGTTGCTGGTGCAATGGGGCAGACTTAGAGCCAGATGTCCAGGGCCCCCTGGGTTGCCCTTGTCTGTGTGTATGGAGACATGTGAGCATCCCTGAACTCATTTTTCACGAGGTCCTTGGCTGTACTTGGACAGCTTCATGATTACGTTTGTTTACTTAGATGCTTTTAATGCTCTTGAGCTTTAATCATTGGTGTTGTCCTTCTAAACTGTACAGTCAAACTCCCAGTGACGCTCCTGTCTTCTGGTCACATCTTATGTATTTAGCCAGCAACAAGTGCTGTGTCGTGAGACCCATGTCTCTGAGGGCGTCCCTTTCCTCTTTACTCTGGGCTCCCTTCCTGGAGGAAGCCTCTAGAAGCCTTGCAGTTCCAGGTCCCTGTCACTTCTGGACACGTCCTAGCTGCATAAACAAGCCCATCATGTCTGACACAAGGTCCTGGAAGTGCACAAGGTGGGGATTCTGCAGTAACTACACCGGTGATGTGGACACGGAAGCATCATTCGAAGTTTGCTTTCAGTTGAAACTGAGACAGTCTCTTCCTGGGCATCCCTAGACACTCAGTTTCCCAAAGCCAAACTTGGGGAGAAACTACACTCAACATGACCAAGCTTTGCTCCTTGAAGGACAGCTGTGCCTGCTCAAGGAAGTGGGTGGGGATGTCTGGGAGCACCTGCCGCCCCCTATCTAGTGGCTGCCTGACCCCCTGAGTCCCCACCACAGACGGGATTTGGGGGAAGCAAAACTGAATTAATCCAGGGAAACTTTGAACTGTAAACCTCACTTCTCCTGGCCTGTGCTGCTACCTGAGCCAGCTGTCCTCTGTCCCGCTAGGGTCCCCTCAGCCACTGCTCTGAGGATGATCTTTTTCCTGTGTCATCCTTTGTTCCTTCCTTTGCCAGCAGAGCCCTGCTTCTCCAGGGAGATGGGTGTCTGCAGAGCAAGCTCTTGTGGCCCAACAAGGCTGCTTCCCAGCTCTCTGCCCAGACCCACTGCCTGAATCCTGCTTCCCAAACCTGGAGTCTGGGTTATTTCCCTTGTAGTTCTTGCACAAGGTCACTGTGAGGACATTTCTCACTGAAGAGGCCAGTGTCCATAGCATGGTAAAGGCTCTTCTTGAAAAACCTGTCCCCAACTCCTTGTCTCCAGCTTTATCTCCCACTACTTCCTGCCCAGCCCCTCCAGACACCCCAACGCACACACTTACATGCCCCAACAGGCTGAGCAGGTTCCTCCCTCAGGTGACATTCACGCCATCCCTCCTGCAGGAATACAGTCTCCTCCAGCTCCTCCTCACCCATGCAGGCTCACTTGGGACGGGACTCGCCATCAGAACAGCCCTGCTTCCTGAACCTTCAGGAGCCCTAAGCCTGAGTAAGGAGATAAGACACTGTCCATCAGCCAGTGACAGAGTAAGGGTCGGAAAAGGAAAGAGACGCAAGTGTTACAAAAAGCATAGCCTCTCAGTGCAGATAGGACAGAGAGGTGGGAAGTGAAGGTCTGTGAGGAGGTGGAGCGTTAGCAAAGTTAGAGAAGAGGGAAGAGAACAAGGGTGGAAGGTTGAGCACACGGAAGTTCGCCTTGCAGGTAAGGCTCATGCAAAGTACAAGAGACTAGGCCATGCTACAGACGGGTGTGTCTTTGTTTTTCTATCTCCTCTAAGGCCCTTTAGTTCTTATAATCCAACCACTTGGTAAACCACCTAATACATATGGCTATGTGTCCCTCAAATTGCTCTTCAGGTGTTTTTAGAAGCCAGAATTTTTCTTGTTACAAAACAATTTAATTGGAGAAAATTTGGAAAAAACAGAGAGGCAGTAAAATTTAAAAGTCACTCATAAATCTACCACATGAAAATAACTACAGATTGGTATTAAATCCCTTCTCCCCTTTTCCACATCTATAATTCAAAGCCAGCCTGGAATAGGTAGTAAGTTCAAGGCCAGCATGAACTATATAGCAAGACCCTGTCAAAATACAAAAATAACTAGAATAGGCTGCATATAATTTTAGTTATATCATCATAGCTATCATCAGCTAAAATAATACTATGAACAGCCATTTTGAAGGAGGAACAGTTAGCAGAATATAATGAAAAGAACACACCATCACTGAATATTTCTTTAAAATAATTGTTAATGGCTATATAATAGTCCAATCTACAGATTTAAGTTTGTATTTCCTAGTGGTCATTTGATAGGATGTTAATAAAGGATTTATTAATAGCATAAACTAAGGTTTTTTTCTGGATTCTGTCTTAGAAGAGGCCCAACATGGATTTTCTGTCTTCACAATGGGGCTATAGCAAGCGGTAATTTCCAAATAGATTGACATTGGGTCTATTTTTAAGTAAATATCTCAAGAGACTCATTTTCTACAAAAGTTTAGGAAGTGCTGGTTTAACCTTTCTCTCGGAGTAAGACATTTAGATTGTCCCCAGTTTTTCTCACTATTATAAATAATACTTTGATAAAGATCTGTGTACTTAAAGTTCAGACTGCCATTTTCATTATTTCTTCAGGGCACGTTCCTGGAAGTCGAATTTTAAGGTTTTAAGGTCAGAGTGAATGATATTTTTAAATTTTACTATTTTTAAAAGCATAATGTTTACATTCTCATTCTCTCTCCGTCTCTGTGGCTCTCTCTGTGTCTCTGTCTCTGTCTGTCTCTCGCTCTCACTCTCTATCACCCTCACTCTCACTCTCAAGCTCCACAATTGCGCTATGCACGTTTTGCATCTCCCTAGTATATATAGTCTTGTGCCCTTTACTTAGAAAGTCCTTAGCAAATTTTTGATGATGGCAAGAACTAAGATTAAAAAACAAGAAATACCAAGAGAAAGGGTAGGTTCTGAGTAAAAAGGATTTGCATATTCAGAAGAAAGTGGAGTATAAATTGGGCCTCAATTTGGACTATTTTGCATCAAACAGCCTGAGTTTGCAGTTGTGTCTCTCATCCTCTGTGTTGACCTTCATTGAGTTACAATGCTAGTAATTCCTAACTTGGATCTGCAGCAAGCATTGTGTCACTAAATATGTACAAGGCTTCTAGCACATGTATGGTACACGGAAACACTGAGATGAAAATGGCTGTTCATAGTATTATTTTAGCTGATGTGTAGGGTCCATAGGGAAGGTGGACATTTTTTTAAGCAGTTGAAAATCTTCTGGGAGTTGTACAGGATCAGAATGAGTAGGTGCTGATTTATACAAAGCCTGCAGAAGAGATCTCCAGTGTCTGGGACACACAAGCGGGTAGCCCCGCTAGAGATGGCTACGATGGCAGGAAAGGGAGCCATTGTGGAGGGAAAGTGGCCATGTAATCAGCGACCGCATCAAGGGTAAAAACTCAAACTTGTTTTGGCATGATTTTCATTCAGATCTCCTCTCCCATCAGAACACTCCATTTGGATCCTATTTTCCATGCCAGAGCTAATCGGCCATCTTTCCCTGGACATGATAGGGCGGCAATCAGCCTGGCTCTTACCTGTCTGTTCCCCATCACTGCCTAACTGACAGCTGGCACTCACTGTACAGACACTGACTATTGCAACTCTGAGGTCTGGCACCTCCTTGTACCTGCATTCATTTCCCTTTCTCAAAGAAGGCTTGATCCCCCATTGTTGAGGCCGTTACTACAATGTCTATGGATTTCCTGGGTTCACCCAACCTAGAATCAAAATCTTGGCCATCTGATTGCCACTGCAAAATCCAAAAAGTCCTGCGACTTGACAATCAGAAGTGAATGCAGAGTCCTAGGGGCTGACAGCGCAGGCTGGGTCCCAGTCCTCCTTCAAGCGCTTGTCTCCACCTCCTCTTTCCCCATCACTCTCAGAGTTGCTGGGAGTTAGCGAGTGTTAAAAATCCTTAGATCTATTTGGAGGGAAGGCCAATTTACTGTGATTACATGCAAGGTAGCATTCAATTAGCACAAGATAAACACAACATATCACCCCACTATGATAATTTTTAAATCAAAAGTTAGAGCACACGTAAGCTGCTGTGATAATAATTTACTAATTTAATGATGATGTAGCTTTTTAAGATCTTGCCATCCCCTCAGAATGTCTATAAAGGACACCCCTAACATTAATTGGAGTTTGCTTCATTAACAACTTAACCAAAAGACCACACTTTGTGAAATTATTTGGGAACCTATGAGGGATAAGACTTGATGGAAGTAAATTACCATGAGCATCTTTCCCTTCAGTTAATGAAGGGTGTGATGTATAAATCATTAGCAAGGGCCATATGGTGACAGTCAGTAAAAGAAAAGGGAATTTGGAGTTTATATATGGGAGCAGGGCAGATGGCTGTGAATAATGTGCAAAGGCACATGCCTCTTCAGACAGGTGCCCCTTGTGGCAGTGAAGGTACACTCCACCCCATGAATGCCAGGGCAGTTTTGTTTGACAGACAGCTGTTGCTTACACCTCTGGGTTCTGCCTGATAGAGTCAGATTCACCTCCAGTGGGTGTTAAAGCTTTGGCAGAAAGGAAGTGCTTAGGAATTCATGATAAATTCAAAAACCTCCACTCCAGTTGGAGGGATGGCACTCAGCTCCAGCTCCAGTTCTTCTGTCCCTAGAAGCTGGCTCCTTGGAAGCTGTGTGCACTGCTCTACAAGCTCCCAAATGAACCTGAGATTCCAGAGGCCAAGAGCCCCTGACACCCAGGGATAGCAACTCTCAAAGGTTATTCTCGTCAAAACAAGCAGAGGTTCTTTAAAAATACTATACTAATTCCTGGCTTCTTCTCCCAGATACTTCATCTGTGTAGGGTATAAGCTGAACATTGAGAGTTTAAAAAGCTTCCTCTGCCCAAGTAATTCTGACATGCAGCAAAATGTGGCCATTGCCAGCCCACTGGCTGCTGGCAAGGCTGCTGACCGTGGACAGGTGGGGTAGAAGCAGCAAGACCTTTAGAATGAGCAGTGCTGGGTTTGAATCCCATTGCCACTACTTCCTTTACATGCCTGTAATCCCAGCACTCAGGAGGCTGAAGCAGAAGGATCCACAGGAGTTCAAGGCCAGCCTGGGATACACAGAAAGACCCTGTCTCAAAAAATAAGCACACAAGAAACAAAACTATGAACAATGTGTGCAGAACACCGCCAGTACTTGCAGTGCTTCTTCGCACGTCCTCTGTTAACCCAGCACTGTTCTAGCCACTCTACAAACACATCTCTGGCATTGGCTGGTAGATGTGTCAGGAAGGATCTCCTGGCACGAGTAGGAACAGAGTAGCTGTTCTAAGAAATTCCACTAACCCAGAGCACATGCTCCTCTTGTCAAGAGAATGCTTGCCTGTTTTCCAAGCAGTCAGGACATGACCTGATGGGGGGCGGGGGGAAGATCGTACTCAGCAAAGAGCTGATCACAAGTTTTAGATCTACACTGCCAAGCTGACAGAGTGTGGGTGCATTTTTTAACTGTTGTTTTAAAATCCATTTCCTCATTATATGATATAAAGACAGCTACCTGACTGGGTATAAAGATGACATGAGATAATACATGTAAAAGTGCAGATCCTGGTCCCAGGTATACAGCAAGAACTCAGTAAACAGTTTGCTGAATTATACATTCTAAATAGCCAAGAAGGAAAGTGACTTGGGGTATTTACTTGCAGGAGCCTGGTTGCTAGGTTTTCTGTATTCTCAGATAACACAGGAACATCAGCGAAATCCCATTTCCCAGCAACCCCAGGTCTCGTGAGCTCTTGAAGTCGGATATTCATGCCCACGTGGTACTGTGCAGCAAGCTGACCACTCGGTGGGAGCTGGGAAAACCAAAGGGTCAGCAGCAGCCAGCACCACCCTGCAGTCTAATGGGCCCCCATCCCATCAAGGAGTGGTCAGAGAAAGCAGAGCCCAAATCTCTGCTTGCACCAATCCTCTCTGCAGAAATGACCACCCCTCTAACTAGGAAAATCGGTGGACTTTTCTCCCCTCCCATATCTAAATAGCTATGTGAATGTGCTCTGTAACAGGAGGAGCTGGTGAACAAAAGGTCAGAGCTGATCTGAAGCTAGGCTTTGTACCAGCAATTGCTTTTAAAGATGCAATCTGCCCAACTCTGAGCCCCTGAAGATAAAAAAAAATTATATAAATGTACAAATGGCTTTATAGCTTTGATTATGCAACTTCTGAGGAAATATCCATATGAACTGTTGAGGAGGACTAAAGATAGTGTGATAAAGAGGGCTCTTTGAAATTCTGCTTTAAAAAAAAAATCTATGTCATGAGATATGAATGTAGCCAAAGCCTTGATAAAAGTCATGTCATCCTTTTGCCATAGAAGCTGCTGAGGCATGAAAGGGACCACAGGCCTGGAGATCTTTGCTGCCTTTCAAGTCTGGCTTATTAACATGCATTAGAGTCTTCCGGAAGATGGCTCTGGCCAAAGGTTATCAACAGAAACTTAATTTAATGAGCCCAGAACATGGGGAGAGGAGCCCTGAAAAGCCAACACTGAGAGGAATTTGGGGCAAGGGCATTTCATTTTCTGAAGAGGAGAAACAAAGATAAACTCATTAAAGCAGAAGGCACTATATTGTTGGTTTAATCTTCAGAGCAGCACTGTCTCAGTATGGGGCCCTCACACAATCTCATTTTGGAGACTAAAACTTTACCCTACCCAGATTAGAACCTAAAGATCATACAGAGCTTTGAGGTAGGGAAAAGCTACAGGAAAGGCTGGTTTACAGCCCAGCAGCAGAGTGAGATGTGACAGCTGACACTGGCTGGAGTCTAGCAGTCTTCTCTGACACCACAGCAGTATTTCTGAATTTGGTTAGCAGGAGTTCTGGGCCAGTAACTTCCATCGTGATGGGTAAACACCTGGTGCTATCACAAGGATAGAGAAAGCTCCTCAAGCAAGTGTATTAGCCACCGCTCTGTTGCTGGGACTCAGTGCCTAATATGTGCAATTCAGAGGAGAAAAGGTTTAATTCAGCTCACAGTTTCAGAGGCTTCAGTCCATGGAAAGATGACTCCAAGGGAGAAACATCATGGAGGAAGGATGTGGTGGAGGAAGGCTGCTCATCTCACAGCATTCGTGAAACAGAGTAATAAGGAAAGATGCAGAGACAGAGAAAAGGGCGAGGACCCTTAGAAGCAGGTCCCCTCTGACTTACTCCAACTGGGTCTCTTTTCACAGGCCTTTCCGCTATGAACTCATCAATGGATCAATCCAACAATGAGGGCAGCATATGCAAGATCCAATCATCTCTCAGGCCCCACCTCTGAACTGAAGCACTGGTGCTCAAGCACTCAGTATGTGCACCGTTGGAGGACAGTTCACCTTTAAACACAATAGCAAGGTTGCAAATATTCTCTAGCCATAAGAATAAGTTGTTATAAGTCTAGAAACTTTACAGATACATGATGAAGAAGTCACAGATAGAGATACTAAAGGAGAGAGAAAAATAGCCCAAGTCAGTGAAGCAGGCCAGCAGGGAGATCCCAGGACATGTGGAGGGCAGAATGTGTTCTCTTACTAAGGTGACAGCAGCTTGGGTGATGGCTGCTTAACTGGAAGGGTGATGCCAGAACTGACTGTTTAAATAAAGCTGGGAACAGTAATTATTAAGAAAATTATTATAATTTTAGTACATTGGCAGGTAGATTTTTTGTTTTTGTCTTTTAACATTCGGCGGGTGTGCAGTACATGGAATCTAAAGCCTATTTATTCAGAGCACCTGTACCATACTGGAAGTCAGAGAGGAAAGTACCAGTTGGAAGGCAGAATGAATTACACTGTTCACATTTATTTCGGGAAGGAGGTACCCACCAGTTAGGGTCATCATGAATGGCCATGCCTGCTGTCTGTCACCCAACTTTTTTTTAAGGGGCGCAATTTGTAACAAAGGCTAAATAAACCTCACCTCTCAAAGGGGCAGAGCAGGGATATGTACAACCTTACTCTGTAACTCTGGTTGTCACATGCCCATTCCTCTATCTCAGCAGGTTCCCAAGGGACAGGCAACAAACTCATTCAAATCCCAATAAGTGGGCTGGCGATTTAGCTCAGCGGCACAGCACCTGCCTGGCAAGCGCAAGGTCATTAGTTCAATTCCTGGTACAGGAAAACAAACAAACAAAAAAACCAAAAACAAACAAATCCCAATAAGACTCATAAGAATCCATGTACTCTTTCTAGACTTTCACCAAGTTCATTACAGACAGCTCCTTGGCACTGTAAATAATGCTCAGAATTTTACTGTCTTTTTGTACAAATCAAGATTATCCCCAAAGTTATTTTAGTACAGATCCAATGGTTTGTACTTTGGACATGACTCACTCTTTGGACATGACTCACTCTACACTTAAGTATGTACTTTTTTAAAAAAAATGGGAAAATATAAATTATATAAGTCCTAGCGGGTTGATAGATTCACAAAAATTGTCATGTAGGATTAGCTGCTAGGCTGTATATTCTGTACTAGATTGATATAATAATGAAACACTATGTATGTCCTCACTAGATGCACAGCTACATCTCCAGTGACCCGGAGGATTTAAAAACACTATGGCACCAGAAGGGCACCTGGACTATTCAGCTCAAGTAAAGGGTAGAAAGCAAGCACCACATCCTGGTGGAAGAAAGGTCTCTTAGCATCTTGAATCCAAAAAATGACTCTTTCCCTTGGAAGCTCAAAAGTGATAGAAATATATGGCTATCATATCCTCCAGGAAAAGAAATATAGGAATGTGTTTGTGAATGCAATGAGCTATATTTCAGTTGCTCAGAAAATATGTAACTGGTAATTCCATGCATATTTAATAATAACACAGATACATGAAGACAAAAGGAGATACAGATTTTTAACACAGTATTAAACATTTATCGTAAATATTTGTTGACTAAAACAATATTTCAACATCCATAATTCTTTAAAGGCAGAGCTTCATTTCTGATGACAAACAGTGACATTTCCTAACGGAGGAGATAAAAAAAGAAAATTGACCTGGCTGGTCTAGTGCCAGGGGCAGAGCATGACAGCCGTCTGGTTGCTGGGTTACTAATGTGGACCTTAGTCCTCAGAGGCAGAGGTCTGTCCTAAAATCAGTCCATTCCGTGGTTGCCAGAAAACAAACAAACAAAAAAATCTGTAAGACACCTATTTCCCTGGTTCAGCTTGGGTCCACCTAGAAAAAAAATTGAGTGTTCAAAGTAAGAATAGCTCTATCTGACTTGTTCGATGCTTTACATGGTAAAAAAAAAAAAAAAAAAAAATGAACTGCCACAAAGAAACATTAGATCAGAACAGTGCAAGAGCCTAATAAACATCTTCATGAAAAGTTAAAACGGCTGCCTCATTTGTCTGCACTATGAGGCAGGCAGCACTGCGAGCACACATCTCACTTCCTTTCCAAATCAGAAGCAATTTGCTGGCTTCAAAATAAAGAAAGGGAAAGAGAGGGGGCCTGTCTGGTCAATGATTTATTCATGGAGCCAAGAAAGCTCTTCCCCTCTAAAATGATATTTTTCCTGGGTTCTAACCCTTCAATCTTTCTCTAGCCTGGAAATATATATTTCTCTCCTCCATGTATTTTTCAGTGGTTTCCATTATTACATGACACACCATTCACCTCAATCTACAGAGCAGAGATCTCAGCGGGGCTGCCCTTGCTCGGAGAGTTTTGCTGCTCAGAAACTCAGAATTGATGCTTTGTCTCACTTGAAGAACTGAGTGGTTTCTTCTCCAGTATAAAGCCTTCCCCACCACTCCAGAAAGAGGCTGTACGCAGAGTCACAAGAAATAGTGGCATCCACAGCTGGGAATGCCTGCTGCTTGTACACACAGGACTTTTTAAAAGTATGGAGAGACACGGGCAGATGGCAACTGACTTAAGACATGGCCTGTTCCTGGCCAGAGGCAAAATCTTAGCGTATGGAGGGCTCTAAGTGCCCTTTGACTTTAGAATTATTATCCATGGAACGTGCAAGTTTGGAGAATGGGAGTATATAATAGAGATCCAGAGCCAGCATCCCTGGATCAAAAGGTCTGAGAACTCTGTAGGAACCAAACATTGATGCCTTAATAGACAGTCAAACAGAATCAAGATATGGATGGAGTTTTAGCATTAAACAATAAAGCTGGATGCAACCTAACCTGCCCTGGATTGGAGCATCCATTTGGGATTGAGAAATGCACCCACCCACCTATTTCTATGGTGATTCCAAAAGAGAAACTAATACAATGGAAAGTATTTATTTGCAGAATCATTCCTTTAGGTAGATGTTTAACTGTTACTCATTCCCGGTGCATAAATCTGCTTAGAAAACTGGTCACATGTCAGAGTTCAATGCAGACATCACTGTCCTGAAGGGGCCATTCCCCTCTATATCCTGAAAACACTGTGGTTGCATTAATCATGATTGCTACTCTGTATGGAACATCCATTTCCCCTAAGACAGTGAAAGTTCTTCAAGCAAGAAGCAAGGACCATTGGGTTCTGCATCTTGAGGACCCAGCACAGTACCTAACTTGTAGTATGTAAGAAAAACGTGGCTGCCAATTCAGCTAATTAGGTGGAATTTCATTTCGATTTCTACTTTCCCACCCTGCCCACCATGGAAGCCCAGGCATTTCTTTGAAGATCAGTGTTTCTTGTCCTGACTTTCTAGTCTTCCTAACCTTGGTGACCTTTATTTCTACCTGTGACCTCCACAGATGTTTCCTAGCAAAGAGTTCCCAGAATTTTCTTAAAGGCTATTTTTCAGTTCTGTGACTTTTCTTGGAATCACCAGAGAGAAGAAAGCTTATGAAAGAATGAAATCTCTCACTAGGATAGAAGGAAGGTCAAAGAGGCCTTGGTACCCTCCATGCGTTCTGATGGAATAGCGCCCTTCAGAGGGAGCTGGGATCCTCTGGTAACAATCAGCTTGGACGCCACAGGCAATGCTCCAGCACCCATAGAAGGATGTGTGTCCACAAGTTTGGGATTTCCTTACTTAGCGTTACAAGTAGATATGGGTGGCCAGCTCTGCTATAGTGATGGGTTTTCTCCTTACTTGATAGAGCCCAGTACAAAACTAAACATTTGTCTTTCTCAGAAAAGGGTAGTCTCAGGTAGTCCAGAAGCCAGGAAATGAATAGAATTGTCCAATGGCAGACTCCATTAGTAACATCTCAGTGCTCTCTAAACAGAGTCTGCCCAAAGATGCCAGATTCAGCAATTCTGAGATTTGCCCAGGAAGTCGGTAATATTTATAAATTCACAAGGGAAGCTGAGGCCAGAATGCTTAAGGTCCGTGCATTCTAACATGCTCTTCCGCATTATGGAGAGAAAGCAAGCCCCAGTATAATGTGACATCATCAATCTAAGTAGGCAAGTGGAATAGATTTCCTGATTTCCAGGGTAAGCAATGCATCACACAGGAGCCAGCCTGGTCACTGCTAATCATTTAAATTTAAGAAGACTGAGCTCAGTGACATTATCGGGCCCACATTAAAGAGTGACTTCTCCCTGCTCTCAGGGATGTATTGGTGTCCCCTCCAGGATTTATTACTCTGAAAAGTTGTAGGATGGGCTGACACAGCAGCTATCTATGGCACCAGCTCAATCCATCATCCCCACAACCCCTCTTCCAGTCAAGCTCTAGCCTAGGGCCTCTGATCTCTCCTCATTGCTGGGACAAGTCTACAGGCAGGCCAAGGATCTAGAAATGAGTTCTAACATTCTCTGCTAGAGCACCATTACATCCCCAGCCAAATTCTTTTCCCTTTGATTTTTACTTCTGGAATAACACAATGTTTCATCTTATTCTTTTCTGCAACAGTCATCCAAACCACAGGTGGCTTTCTGTGGTACAGTGAGAGCTCAAACCCAGGGCTTTATATAGGTTATTCAAGTGTTTTACCACTAAGCAACTTCATCAGCCCAAGAAACACGCTTCAAATCCATTTTCAGAGAATCTAGCTCATTTTCTGTACAGTGGGAACCAGGCATGTACATTTAGAATAAAATCCTCAAGTGATTCTGGATCAAATGTCACTAATGACACTAATTTCCAAGGTCTCCCCGCTGAGAAAAACTAAGGAGTAGAGCATATATCAACAGAATCTCTACACTTCTAGTTGCAAAGGAATTGCAAACTATACTTAGAAGCCAAGGCCAAGATGTGGGCCAGGAATTCGGGCTTGGGTTTCATCTTTTATGCCAGCACTTCTCGAGCTATCGTGAACAGGTGAGTCACCCAGAGGGCTAACGGACAGCAGAAGCTGATCCAGTCAGTCCAGGATGCAGCCTGAGACTTTGCATTCCTGACGTGAACCCAACTCCGGGCAGTGCTACTTGGTCACTGGACCACACTTTGAGTAGAGAGAATTTATAAGAATATTTCTCCATCTTGACCTATCATTAAAATCATTTAGGAAGTTTTAAAAAATGCTAATGCCATGCTCATTCCAGACCAATCAAATTGGAATTTTTAAGAGCAGGGCCAAGATGTCAGTATTTTTAAATATGCTGGGTGATTCCACTGTAGAGCCAAAGTTGAAAATCACTTCTACATGGATTTAAAAAAAAAAACTGCCTCCTGTGGTCAAATTCAGTAGTTACTGAATCTTCTCTGTTGGGTAACCATAGAAATCACCTTGAACCCCCACACACAGGTTGAGTGCTTCTGAGGAGCCTGGCCCTCAGAAACCAGGTGTAGATCTGAGCAGTCCAGAGGTGACTGGATCCCCAGGCCCTGGGCAGTGGGTGCTGAGGAATAAGCACATGATCTAATACAGACATTCCTCGTTTCAGGACCAAGTTCCAGCCCTGCGACTAGATAGTTAAATGAATTGGTTGTTAAATGAGGAACTGTATATAGTATGTGCATTGCAATATTCAGAACAAAGAAATGGTCGTAGGAAACTCCAACTTGATGACTTTGCTTTTATTTGCATAACTCTTGTATGTGGTTCGGTAACATGTAACAAAACATAGAACTATAATACCATACTGTACAGGACAATTAGCAAAAATCACAGCACCGTACCATAGAAGAAGCCGCCACAAGGCTGCACTGCTGCTCACATTTCTGCATTGTAAGTCTAAATGCGGGTCTTAAGTCCGAGTGGTGGGTTATAAGGAAACAGTCACTAAACAGAGAGGTCGTTAAACAAGGAATATCTATATAGGCCACAGGGTGCCAGCAAATCCCTGAAGCCAGCCTTAACTGTGGATTTACATGAGCCGATAAACATACTGCTTAGCCATTTATGAGTTGGAGGAAAATATCTGCGTGTGTGTGTGTGTGTGTGTGTGTGTGCACACCCATATGCACACATGTGTGCTGGAGATGAAACCGGCACCTCACATAACTGCTCTCCCATGGAGCTACAGCCCTAGCCTGGATGAAGACATCTATCTCACATTGTTACTTGGATTATGCAGAACAAGGGATTTGATAATATAACAAATCCCTCTTAACTGTGTGAAAATGAAAATATACCCACCAATTGGACTAAAGTCTATCCCACTTTCCTTAACCTTTCCTCATCTCTATTCCTTCTGCCACTCTCTCCAAAGCCAGGAGAGAAGGTGAAAGAAATGGCCTAGACTATGAGCCCATTCCTACCCTCTCCTAATAAGCGGGACCTTGAGTGAGTCCTCAGCTTTATCTGAGCCATAGCTTGTTGGTATTTGGCAGAATAAGAGTAATATCTGTTTTGCAAGAATTTTGTGAGCGTTAAACAATGTAATGGATATGCAAGCATCTTACTTGGCTACAAAAATGTCACCTGTGGCTTTGTAATGTCATTGCTGCTGCTAGGAAAAATAAGCAGTAAGCCCAGAGGTGGAAGTTTCTTGGTTGTGATAGCCATTATGCACACATGGAAAATCAGGCAAGGCTGGGTATACCACTGGTGTTGGCAAAGTTCCCACCTATGAAGATGTCCCTGCATTATCTGGAGCGATCAGGATGGAGGGAGACATAAATCACACTGTTTCATGTAGGCAGAAGGACATGGGGTAGGGAGAGAGAAAGGGAGGTTGCAATCTAAATGATTTTTAATTATTTTCTGATTCACTACATCATTAGGGAGACAGGGAAAACTCTTAAGTTAAGATACAGTGATATAATGTCATTGATTTTCACATATATTTTATGAGTGAAGAAATATGATGAAGCTGGGCGAGAATGTCTTTTCAGATATGATAATGCTAGGGACTATCCAAGCTCGTGGGTAAAAAGAAGTTAACTTGTGGGCTTAGCGTTTGTAAAAGTCATGGTTCAAGATGTCTGGTGGTGGATTGGTCTTAAAGCTGTGTGGATCCCCCAACCTACTCTGAGGACATCCTAATGACACCACCCCAGAGCACAAAAAATCCTCCTTCTCAATTATCAATTTAAGAATGGTTAAATCTGTGTCTACTAGATGTGAGCTTGTCTCTTACATTCAGTCACATCACGTCCTCAGTTTCTAGCTCAGGCACAGCACATAGTTGGCATTGAACATATTCAGAATGAATTCAGTCCAAGTGCTAGTGCCACACTGGATCCTTCAGTGATAAAAGGAACTGCAAAAACAATCTAATAAGATACAAATAGAAAATGATGCCAAATCATGCAAACAAGTACCAAAGAGCTACTGCAAACAATGATGTCCAAGTAGCAACAGAGTGAAGGAAATCTGGGTGTAGCTGGAGCTAACAGGGTGCCACTGCAGAGGAAGTAGGATGTATGCTTCATACTCAAGGGCATAATATGTTGTCTTGAGCAATTATGAAGTCTTTAAATAGACAGTCAAGTGACTTTATTTCCAATCGATAAGGTTTTCATTTTTTTCCCCAAAGGCTAAGACGTACATCATGAAGTTCATCACGCAGGAGCATGTGTTGTTTTCCATCTTTGTGTTCAGAATAAAGTAGGTAGAGCTGGAAGAAGAGAATCTGAGGGGCCAAAAGTCCTCTGGTGTTAACTCGGCATAAACTTGATGCGGGCATGAGGAGCGGAGCTGGAAGTGAAGAGCAATTCTACCACCACGAATTTCATGGCAGTCACGTTGTCATGCTCTTTTTTTCTTCTCCAGCCATTCCCATAGCAAAGAGATATCTTGAAAATAATAATAACAGTAAAGTCACTAATAACATTGTCATTTATTTAAGCCTTTTTTCTTCCCAATAATCCAAGAGTCCTTTATTTGTTATATTCTAACAACAACAATAAGAGAGCTATATCCAGTCCTTATTTTGCTGATGCGGTGGTACAAAGCTTAAGTCACGCACTCAGAGTCATGTAAATTGTAAGAAGTAGAGCCAAGATTGGAACCCAGATCTATCTGGCTCCAGAAACATGCTTTATATCTCCATGCTTTACCACTTTCTTCTTGTCTATTTAAAGTGGCTTTTTTGTAAGGAAAAGACAGTGACAATCCCTTCAAAGCCTGCCCATAAACACAGTGCACTTGAGGTGGAGAATGGAAGCCATGGCCTCTTTTATGTAGGTCCTTGGGACTCTTTCCAGTGACTCAGGGGCCTGTGACCTACAGGGTAACTATAGATGAGCCAGGTCTCAAAAGACAACGTGTGTTTCAATGAGCAGTGACTTAGGCTTGGAATCCTGGAGTCCTTGAAATGGTGATATAAGGATAAAAAGAAAGCAATCAATCACATGAGAAGATAACACAGCCCAGACCAGGGACTGACTGGGTACCTTGAATGAAAAGCAAAACATTCACAGTTCATGAAGTCTGTGTGGGGTGAGGTGGGGAGCAGAGAATCATGACTCCTTCCATAGATTTGGAGAATTCACAAAAGCTCTCTGCTGTGAGTGGAGGGATAGAATATATGCATTATTTCCGAGCAGTAAAGTTTACAAAAAATCAACAAAGATTTCTGAAACTATGAGTGATCAGTTGAAAAAACTCCGTTAGGAAAATGACCCTGTTGGTGACAAGCAGGAAAAACTAAGGAGAGAAGGGGCCAGAATCAATGCGTGGGGAACTCAGCAAACTGTTGCTAAAGTAACAATCCATTAAAAGATGACTGAAGTACAAGAAACATTGAAAATAATAATTCATCATCTGCAGTGATCATTGAAACCTTTGCAATGGATATGAAAGAAGAGATAAAAAGAAGGTTTGCTATGGAGTGTGGAGCCTAGATTACACAGAGAAGATTGGTATTAGCAATAAAAATAGGGGAAAAACACGAATATCCAATTAGTAGAAAAATTAGCAGTAATAGTGGCAACCATTTATTAAAATATCTGTGTCATTTTTATTGGCTTTTGTGTTGTTTTATTTTTATCTTTGTTGTTTTGTTTTGTTTTCTCTTTAAAATAAAAAATAATAAAATAACACTATGTAACTGTTTCCATATAAATCACTCAGTCTTTGCAAAAATTTTGTGCTTTAGACATTATTATTTCTCTTTTAAAATTTAGGAAAGCAGGCTTAGGTGGAATCATTTGCCTCAAGTCACACAGGTGGTGTGTGACGGCCCCAGAACAGAGAACCCAGTGTTAAACCCATTAAGATGGGACATCACCAAGGACAAGAAGAAAGATGATTTGGAAAACAGAGCAGAATGAAAATCAAGGGGAAGTGCCACTGCAATGAGGGCCACACAGCTGGCAAAGGTGTGGAGACTGGAGATGCTTCCAGTCAAAGGCTGCTCTTTGTCAGGGAGCCGGAGTGTGGGAGTTGGGCTGCAGAGGAAAACCAGGGAACAGGTATCTTGGGCCTGGGTCAAGAAAAGATTCCTTTTCTAAGAGAGTAAATATATTTTTAAAAGTGGGGAAGAAGACCATGGGATAAGATTTTGTGGATTTCCACAAAGAATAGTTAGCCATTAGGCTGGTTACTACAGTGCATGTGGATACAGGGCATGGGGGGGGGGGTGATAATTATCAACAAGGATGTGGTGGGATTGTAAAATGGTGTAGCCACTATGGAAAATAATATGACATTTCCTCAAAAAACTACACATAGGATTACCATGTAATTCAGCAATTCCGCATTTGGTTATAAACCCGTATAATTGCTATCAGGGGTTTTAAGAGACGTTTGTGCCCTAATGCTTCTAGCAGAATTATTCACAATATCCACAAGTACAACCAACCCACACCTCCATCAGTGGATGGACTGATAAACAAACCATGGTATATGCATACAATGATGTATTACTGAGCCTTCTAAGGGACCGAGATTTTAACACATCCTACAAAATGATTGAATCTTGACGACAGTATGTTAAGTAAAATGAACCAGATACAAAGGGACAAATATTAAATGAATCCACTTATATGAGGTACCTAGCAAAGACACATCATAGAGACAAAAATAGAATGGGGACCAGAGCCAGGGACAGCGGGGAATCATCCAGTGAGTGTAGATTTTCAGTTTGAAAAAGTTCTGGAGGTGACTGGATGGTAATGATGGTTGCAGAGAACGCAATGCACTTAAACCACTTAAAATGATGAACTTTGTGTTAGGCATTTTTTACCACTGTAAAAATAAAACAGAGCACAGTAGCTGGTCAAATATAAAGTCGATGATGGATGCAGGTTCTCCCACTTAGCATGATCTAGGGGTGGCAGGTAGTTCCCATTTTCACTAAAAGGACAGCCAAATAATCACTTTCATGGAGCCTAACATTAGGAAAATAAATTGCAGGTATGTGTTTGCTGAATTTATGCTGTCACCCACCTTATTAAACAGAGGGTTGGATTAATAAAATGATTTTTTCAATTTAATAGTAAGTTCATTAATTTATTCCTTCAAGAAATGTCATATCTCATATGGTATATGACCAGTTCTTGTCCCGGCATGACCTCAGTGTATAGGCCACTATGTAATTGAGGCTAAGGAATTAAATAACAAGACTATAGGGACAGATCTGCTCTTGGTGAGAGGTCTTCCAGGAGTGTGTGATCTTGTTTTCTGGAGGTATTTAGGCACAGGATAGCATCAAGTCTAGGTTAAAATAAACACAAGGAAAGAATACCTTCCTCCGCCTCCTCCCTACCTGAGAGCCCTGAGTCAACTGGCAAGTTGTTGATTTCTTCTGAATGTATCATCAGACTGGAGATGCTTCCAGCCTCTTTAGCTTGAGCAAAAAGACAACACCTGGGGCTCTAAGGCTATGCAAACACTTTGGGCTGAGGGAGAAGCATTGGCATTTAGGGGAGACAGTTCTCACAAACATCCCAGACATGTTATGGCTCTTGACAGCTTCAATCTTTCATTTTAGAGATTTCTATTGATTGGGTAAGAATCACAGACATTTTGTCCACACTGCACAGATATCAAAGCAAACTTTTCCCTCAGTGCCATTTCTCCAGGGGATGGGAATGATTGATTTTTATTGGTTCAGCTTCTAGGATCCTCACATCTCAATCCAGCCAATTTTCTTTGGAGAGAACCCACTCCAGTCCACTTAATTGTATTTTCTAACCAAAGAGTTGGGAGAGATTTGTCATCTTTACAGTCCAGGGGAGATGAATCCCAAGCCTCCTGTTCCGATGGTGTGGGTTTGTTTCTGAAGCTGGTGATCGAAGAAAGGGAGACAGAGATTGGGAGGGGGGTGGTTCAAGCAAAGTCTAAAGTTGAAAAAGGAATACAGACAAAAAATTAAGAAATAAATTAATCCAGGAATGAAGGAACTGAAAGGTCTAAGGAGAAGCAATATGCTGCGTGCTTTTCTAACTTTTACTGGGCAGCAATTACTATAAGTAGCATCTTTCATTTGGATGGGAAAAGAAACCCTGCATGTTAGCTACAAGTCATTCTCCCAATGCTCTGGCTGTATTTCTTCTGTGCGCTATTTCTCACCCTTCACTAAGTGCTCCTGTGAGACTCCCTTCACTCCAGCCCCACTTATTTTAGCCTTCATTTACTCTCATGCTGAATTTTCCACATCTTACCTGCCTCTGCAGGAGCTTATTCTGGACCCTGGGCATGCAGATGGAGAGTAAATCCAGGATGCTATCCCAGCTTGGAAGGTTGGACAAGTTAGCACCTGTGGTAAAAGGAGAGACCTCTTTTGCTCTCTTGACTAATGGAAAAGCTATCCAACATGGGTATTTCATGTGTATTTCTGTTTTCAAGTTCCCCAGTTACGTGTTTGTCCCTCTTAAACATATAACCATCCCAGATAATTTCTCCACATTGAACTCCTCCCAACCTAAAATGCCATCCATTAAAGTTATCTGGAAACTTCCTCCTTGTTAGCCATTTCCATGCTATCTTTCACGCTTCCACTTTAAAATGCCATCCATTAAAGTTATCTGGAAACTTCCTCCTTGTTAACTTGCAGATTTCCATGCTATCTTTCACGTTTCCACTTTGTGTGTGGATTTGTTTTCATCTTCCCACATAAACTGTACTATCTCTGCACATCCAGCCATTTACTCTTCTTTCAAGCGGCCTAGACAAGCTTCATAAGCTACAAATCTTGTAATTTCAAGTTTCTTCCTCTGTGGGAAAACCATGTTGCACCTGCAGGTAGCATCAGGCCCTTGTCACATGGCCCTGTGACTGACTGCGGTGCAGGAAATGAGTGCCAAGGTGGTACATGAGTAACAAGTGTACAGATCCATGCAGAGATCTGGTATTCATGTCCATGTGCGTTTGTATGTATATATAGCAACAAAGGTAGGTCAGCTTGCTAGCTTAGAAGAAAGGCAGCATCCAGCCCCGTCATCACTTGAACTTAATAGAAGATAATAGTCATTATAACATCTTGTACCTTGATCAAGCAAACTGTACAGATGAAAGCTTAATGATGTCATTAGCTGAAAATTATCTTTGGAGCACATCAAAGTCCCTGCCAGTGGCCCCATATTCTTGCCTTAAAAGTTGCTACTACTACATACAAGGTGGATTCATTGTCTTTGAGGGTGACAAGTTTAAATGCAACACATTCTCCATCCTCAAAGATTTCATAATCTAGAGGAAAATATGAAGTGTTTGCCCAACTATCTTTAAAACAAAAATGAAATTGCTTCTGTGGAGAAGTATGTTTTATCTGAGGAGAGATAAAAAGGAAACTAGCCATTGTTTTTAGCTGCATACATTGTGAATAGGGAGGAGGTTTTGTGAAGGGAAATATCCAGAATTTCTATCCATCATTTAGGTAAAACCATGCTTGCTGAATTTGAATAACACAAAGCAAGAAGTGATAGGTAACAAATTAGCTGGCAAAATCATGATTCTATAAAACCTCTACAAACTTGAATGTCCGGAAAAGCTTACAAAGTAAAACCACACAGTTATACATGCAGAGTGATAAGCAGGTTAACCACAAAAACTATGGGGGCGGGCATGGGTGCTAATAGGCTATGAAGATCAACTGTTCTACAATGAAATCGAAGCATTCACCTTTATTCCTTCTTGGCTAACTCAAACACCATCATATACTGTTCACCTTCCAAGCTCACAGCCTCTGAAGACCACATCCGGTGAGAGTTCCTGCTCCCACAGACCATAAAGGGACACAGTCTCAGAGCATGAGTGGCTTGATGCCTGGCAGGTGACAAGCACAAAGGTGAGAGCCATCTGGGTGGCACTGATTGAGAAAGAGCATCCCAGTCCGGGTCAGGATTGCAGATCCGTCTCAGGGGTGCCATTTTCTGAAGGACTTCGCTGATGAGATTATAGTGCAGCCAGTGAAGGAGGTTGCAGTGACAAAGGGCCTGGAGTGGTGGCATATGAGTAATATTGGGGAGAACTTGACCACAAGTAGAAAAGGACTACAAAGAGGTGCTATCTGCCGATATCTGAAGAGCTGTCATGGAGAAAGAATTGGACTTTTTCTGAGGAGGTTTATGGGAGTAAGACCAAAAATCACTGTACAAAACTAACAGGGAGAAAGGTTTCAGGCAACTTTAAATGATGGCATTCTACTCCCTAGGACTAGAAAAGAGGGACCTACCAGGATGAACCCAAAGTCTGAGGGCTGATTATGGCATAGGCTGCCGCCTGTCACAAATCACAGTTGTCAAAGGAATTTCTGCCCAAAAATAAGAAGTGCACGTTAGTCTAAAACCTCTCCTCATGCCAAGATTCCATTACTAATAATAACCACAACACCAGGAAATTCATATTTCTGTCCTAGATCTTCAAAATGTGCTTAACACTAAAGACACACCAAGACCATGAGCCAGCACTCTGCTCGTCTGCGGTATGAAGACATCCTACATTTATGCATCATGACTTTTGCATTTTGGCAGTCTTCATAGCCTCCCATGAATGACAAATGGGCTTGAATTATTATCTGAATGAAATTAAGGGATGAATGTAAGTTGAGGTGACAAGCTAGTATTGAAACCATAGCTGGGAGCCCAGCATCCTCCCACACTTACTAAGATGTCAGCAATCACATTGATAGTAAAATGCTGAATACGTAGGTAACATTTAATATGGGACATGGACTGTTTTAGGCACTGTACATCTATCATCTCACTTAATCTTCACAAAAACTCAATGAGGTGGTAGCTTATATTCCCATGTTATAGGTTAGGAAAGTAAGATATGATGAGGTTACTAAAGAAGCTTGCCTGGGATAACAGTTATTATGCAGCAGGCTTAAATTTCAAGCCATGGCAATGTTACTCCCAAGAGTGTACCCTCCACCACGATGCCATGCTGTCCTCTAGATTGTTTCACTGGTGGGAGAGGAGAGGACAGAGGTGCAAGTCACAGCTTTTGCAAAACACATTGCCAAAAAACCTCACGGAGTGGACTTTGAAACTCCACGAATGCTGGTATAGACCCTGCCTTAGGAGATGCATCCCTGCCTCACTCATGCACGTCCTTCAAATCAGAAGAAGGCTGCGTGCAGAAGCTTCACCTCACCACAATGATGGAAGGAATTAACCAAGAAAGTGCAAACTTGAGACTCAGCAGTTCTCAGCAAGACAGACTCAAATGCAGCCCAGATTCAGCTGAGCGCAATCAGGGAGGGGAGTTCCACAGAGGAGTAGACAGCAGAGTCCACATTTGACCCTTAACTGGAATGAGAGAGCCAGAACTGAAATAATGGGGACCACAGATAACTATTTATTCCTCCCCAGCACAACAAGCAAATAAACTGCCATCGGTGCCTCAAAACTTCATACAGGGTAATATTCCTTTAATGGAATGCTTTTAGAGAAGAGTCATAAAAATAAATTGAAAAGTGCTTTCTGCTGGCTACAGCTGGCATAACCAGCATCTGAGCAAACAGGATAACACAAGGCTTAACTTAGCATCGCCATTTTTATTACTTGCCGCGACAGGTCTTATAATAGTATAAATTCACTTAAAAAACGGACTCTTCCCCCCTTCTGAGGCCCCTCCTCCTCCCCGCCACCACACACCCAACAGCCTTCTGGGTTAATTTTGAACAGCATAATTACAGGTCTTTTTATGATTTAGGTTTCAGACCAATTAGCTGATATTGCAAGCCTTCCCAATGCCAGCTTCCCTCTCGGCATCCCTGTTCTGCTGAGGATTTATTTATCTGTGTGCTTGTGAAAGGAAAACGTGTTATGAGGAGTGGAGAAATTGGGTTTGTTTGTGGATGGGTTCCCTCCTCCCTCTCCTCTTCCTTTCTCATCTGTCTCTGCATCCTAGGTGCACCTGGTCTCTAAAATTGTCATGGGGTGTAAAATACACACTGAATATTCATGCAGGGTATACACAGGCTCCAAAACAGGTAGTTGCTTTCTGGAGCTGCCTCTGCTTCCTGCCTGCCTGCTTTCCCTCTGGGTGGAGGTGTAAACCTGCCCTGGGCAGTGGGCTACCACCGGCTTGGAGCCTGCTGGCCACCCACTGGATAGGCAAGACCTCAGAAAGGAACTACCCAGTGGCCCTACCTCTCCCACTGCACCTGCCCCATAGATCCCTTACCCGGCACTCACCGTGCTGCGAGAGCAGAGCAGGATCACTGGAGTCAGATAATCAGCTAACACATAGGACTTGCCGAGAGTCCTCTGCGGCACTGGAGGATTCAGAGGCAAATCAAATAAGATTTCCACCCCTGATGTGCTTTTAATTGAATGTAAGAAGACTCAACTCATTTAGCTACGCAGATCTGCGTAATGAGACCATCTAGGAATCTACTTTGTAGCAAGCACTCTGCAAATACTGTCTTTAATCCTTATGCAACCCTGTAAGATATATACAATTATGAACATTTTCCAAAGGAAGAAATTGAAGTTCACAAGATAATGTACCTTACCTAATGTCACAGGAACCCCAAAAGAGTAACTTATGAAAACTGGCCACTTGATTCTGCCTGACACTAATGCCTTCGCCACTGTAGCCTTTCTTCCCACTCAGCCAGTGAGAGCTCTGCTGGGCCTTGTTTTTTTGTTCGTTTGTTTGTTTTTCTGGTACCGGGAATCGAACTCAAGACCTCAGGCTTGCCAGGCAAGGGCTTATGCCGCTGAGCTATATCCCCAGCCCCTCTGCTGGGCCTTGTGTTTGTGTTGTGCAGATGGCTGCAAGGAGAAATTTAAGAATATAAGGAAAATCTGAGTAATTTTTACAGAGCAGAGGGATTAAAAAAGACCATAAAACACAAAAATATTAGGCAAGAAAGGGACCTACAAAGCTGATCCCAGATATATCGGCAAATTAACATTTCAACATTGTATCAGGAGTCACCAGGGTAACATTGAGGACAGTACAGAAATGTGAAAAATGCTAATGCTACGATGTTAAGTAAAAATTAAATAATCAGCTAAGCAAAATTGCAACTATGTGGGAATAAATATCAATAATGTTTTCATAGAAACTTTAAAATTGGTTGAAAGGAAAAAAGTAAGTCCATCCCCTGGCCATAAGCATGACTATATTTATACTGTACCAGACAGATGGTTTTCTCTCCTCTTCTAGCAGATTTCCACGGAGGGAACGCTAATGCTCTCCCTCTGTTCTTTTAGTGCTTTGTGAACCATTTTCCTCAAGTCTAGCCTCGTGCCCCTCACTGATGCAATTTCACTCCCCGGTTGGCTTCTGTCTCTGAGCAAGCTGCTGGTTTGACATTTTCAATGTGCACTGGAATCCAGAGATGGAGAAAGTAAGACTGTCACTCGTCCCACCGCCTCGCATTCTGCATACCTGCTCCGGATACTTTTGATATGATTGAGGGGGTGGGAGGAGGGGAGGTAATGACTGAGGAAAAAACTGTCATAATTCACCAAACCTATTATTTTCCTGTCCTGGGCTTTTCTTTTCACACTTCTCACAGTGATTCCACCAAAGCTCCAAATAGCACACATATCTAGTAATTTTTAAAAGTTACCAGCATCTAGAATCTGTACCTCCCCTTTGGCATTTGTCACTGGTGATATCAGGTACCTCTTTTTCCAGATGTCCTCTCCTCCCTCCACCTGTCCCCACCTTGGAGCAGTACACAACTCTGGCTTGTCACTCATTTACAGCTGAGAACTGCCCTCACCTTCTCTCCTGACAGGTGCCCAGAGAGACCCGAGGCTCAGTTTTTGCCGTGCAGTCCCCAACACCCTTTATAATTCTATCTTCTAGGCTCCTGTGCATTCTGCGGAGGCTTTTGTCGGAGAACTCATCAGTCAGTATTGGTAATTGTCTGTATCTCCCTCCCCCACTCTGCATGAAGATTCTTCAAGATTCTTGTTCATCTCTGTCTCCTATGCCTGGCACACTGATCGGCACACCAGAGTCCTTGGCACATTCTACGTGCTCAATGTGTGTTTCTAGAATAAGTGAATCAGTCAATTAAATATTGTTTATTCTATTTTACCCCATTTTCTTCATTTCTCATCCTACTCTAGGATTTTGCAAACCAAGAGAGGTAGTATTCTTAAACAAATAGTGCAACACCTAATAGATGTATCTGTTAACATCCAGCCAATGTCCTCAATCAAGAAAAATAATTAGCGCGCCCAGATATTGTGCTTCTGCTTAGCCTTTTATTCCCAGGTCTATTTGTCTGAGTAAGGACACTGTCTCCATCAGAGCTAGGAGCACATGCAAATATATGTTCCGAGACTCGTTCTGTGGTGAGCACAGCAAGAATGGGAAATTCAGAACGCACCTGGGGAATTCAGACAAGATCTCAATAATAAAAGCTGTAATCAAGGAAGAAACCCTTACTTAAGCAAATAATTTGCCTTGGGAGTGAAAGGCTGAACATGATGTTCTTCACACACAGGGACGGTAGCCGGTATTTCATCTATGTCCAAAGAGAACTGCCTGAACAAACCCCCAAAATAAAATATTTACACTATATCCACCACCAGTAGAAATGGTCTTCCAATCAGAGAAGCAAACAGTAGGATGTGAATAAATGTCTGAGTTCAAGTAAAATGCAAAAGAAAGGAGGGACAGGAGGTAGAGATTAAGCTTAAAGGAAAATGTCATTCAAGGGCAAAGCATTTGACCTGAATTCTCCCCAAGTGAGGGTAATATGGATGGGAATGAGTTCTGTCTTATCTCTGCAGTTATGAGGATGATTTGTAGATATCAGATTTTGTTATGTTATAGACATCGTCCCCAACCTGGAAGGGAGGAGAACAAAGTTGGTGCAGAGTAATAAACTCACACTCGATAAACAACACCCAGACAACTGTATATCACAAGGAGATATAATGTCAGGTTTGGAATCAGATAAATTTCAAATAACAATGGAGAAACAACTGAACCTTGAGGACGCACGGCAGATAAACCAGACAAAGTAGATAAAGATGCGGTGCGTGGAGACAGCATGGTGGCCCAATCAGCAGGCAGGAGGGACGAAGGCAGAGGAAGCGGCAGAGCAGTGATGGAGTGTGGGCATCTAGATAAAAGGCCACAGTCAGCTTCCCAAAAGTCAGGGAAAATAATAGCAAGAAATAATAAAGTAGAATGGTAGCAGCGTCAGCTGTGATAAGCAGATAATTTGTTGCTTGGATAGCCTGGGGTCCCTTCCCAGAGACAGGCAGAGGTCCAAGTTCCTGGACTTATCAGCCTGTGCCATCAGGGAGAGAAAAGGTAATGTGAAAAACAGCAAGATCAAGGAGGGCTGGCACTGCAGAAGATCTTGGGGACCACACAGCTTAGCTTCCTCCTATGCCACTCTGCAGCCACACTCCAGCCATCCGTTCTCCATACCTCTCTTCTTCCCAACCACTCTGTCAAGGTGGGATGATGCCCTTGGGTCATTTCCTCCAGCAGCACTCATCCCCCTGGTGCTTCCATCCATTCCCCCGGATGTGATGACTTCCATCTGTGTCTTCCTTAGCCTTCCCTTCTCTCCCACCTGAGCTGCAGACTTTTATACCCAGGTGCACACTGGTTATCATCCACTTGAATGGCTTAAAGGCATCTTAGATACAATCCAACGTGCCAAGATCAGAGTTCTCCACCAACACCTGGTCCTCCCTGGTCTCCCCATCTAAGTCAATAATGCTTCCATCTACCATTCACTAAGCCAAAAATATAAGCATTATCTTTGATCTTCCCCCACGCTTCCCTACAAACCATACACTTCCTATTCCCAAGGCATGCCGATTTAATTGCTAGGGACAAATAGACACCTCCATTCTATTACCAACACTACCACCCTAACTCAAATCATCATTCGAGTTCTTGTGCTGTAACGTCAGAACTGGCTTTTCTTCAGTTCCCATTCTCAAAAGTTCATGCCCTACAGAACAGCTAAAGGGAATTTTGAAGACATGCTCAAAATGGCAGAAATTTGGCAAATATTTGTTTGATAATGGGTGAGACAAAAATTAGTCCAGTAGGACCTTCCAGGGGTGATAATTGTGAGTGACGATAGCTTCACTGCAGTGAAGTCTTTCAAGTGTGTGATTGTCCAGTGAGCCCCGGGCATTTCTGCTGGCATTGCCACATTCCCCAGGATCACGTCATTCCTTCTTAGGGACCACCTTTATGCACATCTACTCATTCAATTAAAAAAAAAAAAAGACAGCAAACACTTTTTCCACAGTCTCTCCTCTTCTATTTCTGGAAGCATATTTCTAAATTGCAACACGAATGTTGCCAAAAATCTGGACATTTACAAACATGTGGATGTTTGACAATAACACTCGTTCTGTTTTGGACACCAAAGGATATGCAGTCAGAGCTACAGACTCTTAGGTTAATAAGAGGCAGTGGCAATCCAGGATTCAGGGCCCTGACTCATGCCCATTAATACCACCTCCCAACTGGAGCACATGGGTCAGTGGTCATCTTCACAGCTGTATTAAAGCCATTAAGCGGGAGGCCGGGAGGGGTGAATGAGGTAGCTGTGTATTTGCTTGCTTGGGATGAGTGCTGGAAAAAGAGTTCTGAAATGCCCCCAAGGACTCTAGATTCTAAATAATGTAATGGCGTGCACTTCACAAAGTAGCATCCCATTCATTATGTCATTACTCAGCCACATAATGCTGCAGTGGTAGGTACTGAGGTCTCTGCTCCCCAGAAGAAGAAACTGAGGCTTCAAGAGCAATGGAGCATGCCCAGTGTTACAGATTTATGCTGTTTCTGACCAATTCTGAGTGCATTTTAAAATGAGCAGGCAGTGAAAATACCACCTATCGCTCCCCGGAATGAGATTATGAAACTGTATTCCAGCAGAATTCCATATTACCATGGGAGGCTTCCCTCCCTGTCAAGTCGTCTCTTGGCAGGCACTTTTGCACACAGCTACTATAAGCACCCAAAGGTTTCTGGGTCACCCCATCATCCAGGATGTCCATTTTGGTGTGCAAGATTTCCCCAGGGGCCTGCAGCTTGCCTTTGCCTCTCACCTTGGCAGGGGAGTTTCTGGGGGTTCGTCGATGAAGTGTCCTTGCTGCAGGGATGGCCTCACATTCACGCTCCCCAGCCTGGCTCAGGAAGTGACTGCTGATTAAACTGCGGACTCTTTCCACCCACGATCCAATCTGAGGCCCGAGGCATTGTTAGCGGCCCCCGCCACCATCTTCAGCTCTCTCTGCTGTGTGCTACTGTGCAGACAGAGGAAAATGACAGTTTTCATCATTTCCTGCTAAAAGACTTAGTGCTGAGTCAGCCGGTTTCAACTCCACAGCAACGCAATAGAGAAAAAGAAGGGGGAAAAGGCCCAGAGTAGAAGAGCAAATGCTTACCAACCATTCCCAGGTATTGTTGCGGCCAGGCCTTTTCTTTTCCTTCACTCAGAAAAGTCCTTGCTGTCTTCTCCAAGGACACACAGCTGCACTGGAGAGCAGCCTCCTGAGGTCTGTCCCTCACCAGAGCTACTTATTTCCATCTGGTGTAGAGGAAACCCTTTATTTCTAATGCCCCAGCAATGAAACATAAGATTCATCCCACCAAGAATGTCTCTGCACTGGCTCAGAATGAAGCCTCTACCTTGGGGAAGTCATTGCCCATCTGTGACCCTCAGGTGCTCTCTAGAACAAAGACAGCCAAACCCCTTCACACATCTGTGAGGCACTGTGTCAGTGACACAGCTTTGGAAAAAAGCAAAATGTGCCCTTGGTAGCAGGGGCATTTCTCTCCCAAAAGCACTACAGGATCTTCCCTGCAGCATCTCACTGTACAGAAGTCCAGGAAGGCTGCTTAGGCCAAGGGATTCAAGCCTAACAGACACTGAGGAGGGAGCAACGTTCTGTATGTGATTCTGGGGAAGGAAGGCTCGACTTCACATCTTCTTCCCAACTGAATGCACAGAAGGCACCTCCTCCCCTCTTCCTGTCTTTTCTGTGCCTCGATTTCTCGGAATGCCCCTACTCTGCCCCAGAAGACTCACCCACTCTCCTCTAGCCACCCCTCACAAAATTTCATGTTTTGTTCAATCAAATTCTGCCTGCCTTTAATCTCTTCCAGATCACTCTAATCCACATCAAAATGTATGTATTCCTCCTCTGTCCTCCCCTACTTCTAATGTAATATAGCTAATTAAGGTTTCCAAGTGAGTTCATAAAGCTCTTCCAAAAGACCAGTTCGCTTTGTTCAGGCATCAGGGCTAAGGAGCAGCTCCATGAGCAGGACATGCCTTTCTTTCCTCCAGTTTCAATTCACATTCTCGGTGTCACGCCTTTCTTTTTCTCTGTCAACGTCCTTCCTCTGTCTCTATCTAGCTCCTGTTTAGACTGTGAATCTATTTTAAAATTACCCCCTCCAAGAGCCTGCCCTTACCTTATCAATCTACTGACTTTTGACTTCCCTTTTCTTCACCCCACAGCACTTGAAAGCATTATATCAATCAGCACCCCTGTCCCTGTTACTCAGTACCCCACAAAGAAATTAGATCCACAGAGCAAGATTTGTGACCTTGTGTTGCCACCCATATTCCCATTGCCTTTACTTTGGCTGGCACATACTAGGGGCTTAATACAAAAATATTGAATGAATTGTGGTATCAAGACAGAGATCTGTGTGATAACTTAGAAACTGAGAAAGCTTCAGGTCACCCTTTAGAAAAGGGACCCACTCAAGCTTGGCATTCCCTCCACAGCATCCCTGGAGCACTTGCAGAGAATCTTGGGAGGGGAAGTAGGAGGAGGAGAAGGTCACTGGAGAGCTGGTAGTGAGCCTCCCATTGGAAGGGGTGGTTTCTTCTAAGGGGACACTAGGACCAGCTGGCTACCTCATGAGCAGGAACAGATATGGAGAAATTCTCTCCTTTGGTAGCTCTCACCATTAGCAAGTCTCCCATGCAAACTGACACAATAGGTCAGCCACCCTTTCCTGACTACAGGTGAGGGTACAGATGTTCTGTAATAAGCCTGGGAGCTGGGTCCAAAGCAAAGAAAAATCTTACCCCTGGGCATCTCCAGATTCCCTCCTGTAGTCACTCAATTACTTCCTGTTTCCATCAGTGCATAATGACTAATTTCCTTCCTCTTGCCAGTCCTCTCAGATGGAGGGGCTCCCTTAAGATTGTCCAACTTTCACTTCCAGATTTACCCACATACACTGTCTTCCTTCCACAGCTTTTTGACTCCATCCTCCCCACTGCATGCCCAGATGTGAGTCCCCAGACCTCCTGTGGATGGGATACAGTACCTTGTATACCCTCTTCTCTGCAGGGTAAACTGAGACATTAGTTAGAAGGCACAAAAGCATATTTTCTCATGAAATGTAGCCAGTGGTCCTAGTGTGCCCTTAAAAGAAACCACCCCTTCCAATGGGAGGCTCACTACCAGCTCTCCAGTGACCTTCTCCTCCTCCTACTTCTCCTCCCAAGATTCTCTGCAAGTCAAGAAAGTCTTCAGTTCTTCTGTAAGTTCTCACGTGCACTGTATCCACATCCTCCACAGTTCTGGTCATGCTGTGTGGGAGGATTATTAACTGGGACCTTTTAATTTTCCCCAACTTACAAATCTCCAGTCTTGGCCCAAGCCATACCCACCTGAGCCCCTGGAGTAACAAACAAGATGGTGAAGACCAATGGATGATTTTTAGGTTTGCATTTCTATGTACCGAACACTAGGCAAAGGCTCCCTCACTATCAGATAATTATTCTTTCTCACAGAGGAATATGTTACATCCACCAAGGCAGAAGTTGCCCTGGGGAAGCACTAGGATATATACAATCTGCTCTATATTTAAAAAATGAAAAAAAAAACACCCACAACTTTTCCCTTTCTGTGCCGTTAAGATAAACATCCTTTCCCCGAGTCACACAGTTCAAGCTGATGGTGAATACTTTTCTCCCTCAGAAATCATTTCTGAAAAGCAGACATTTAACATTTCCAATCTGTCTCTGAAGCCAAGATTAAATTACATTCTGTTTTGAAGGAATCGAAAACACACTTGTTAATATAATAAATGCCTTCCGTTAGTTCTAGAATTTGTCTTTGTTAGGCACATAATTCAAGAATTATCTATTATGGTAAAAAAAAATTGAGCCATCTGGGCCTGTGCTAATATCTGTAAGCAATAAGTCTTCGATTTCCTTCATTACTGGCGATACAGGGAGAGCAATCATTCCAAAATCAGAGCCTATTTTCTGTTGTCGGACTATTGTTCATCAGGATTTATGAAGCAACAAAAAGGCCTATGCTTGATTTTCATAAGTTAAGCTAACAGTCGGGTGATGACAACCCCATTAAAACTCAGCAAGTTAGATGCTTAAACTATGAGTTTTATACTATATCTATCATTTTTGCAAAGTGGCTTTCTTTCCTCCTTCAACCTTCTGTAGAACCTTTCATAGATAGGACAGGGAAAATACATATTTACCATATATTTGTTAAGCCATGTACATTTTCCATCCATCTTACCTGACAATGTGTAAAGGATACAAAGCATTATCAAACTGGCCCATTTTGATGATGTGGAGAAAAGGCCACATCACTGCCGCATTTTGATGATATGGTACACAAATCTCTTCTAAATCGACCCCACCTGTACTGGTGATAGCTAACATACATCTCTCTGAGGGGCAGGAGCAAGAAGGAAAGGGACAGAGCTGATGGAAGTGCACATTTTGCTCTAGAAACGGCAGCCCTGCCCTCCTCTAGGGATAGAGGCTGCAGTCCAAAGGCTGAGAATTGCATATGTAAGAGACTTCTTGTGATTTAGGCTGCTGTACACATTTAAGTGCCAGCTGAGACTTTGGGAATGAGTGTGGAAAAAAAATCCTTGACTGGCAAGGAAAAGAGGTTTCTTGACTTTAAAGCCTTACATCTAGGAATCTCCCATGTGCAATAAGGGAAACCTGTTAGGTATGCCAGTAGAGTTTATTCTCTATGACTCATTCCTGTCTTCGAGCTGTCTGTTGGATTTAGCAGCATAATCATTATAGAATGTGTGTGTGTGTGTGTGTGTGTGTGTGTGTGTGTGTGTGAAAGGAACCTTGTCACCTGAGAATCAGATGGCTTTTATGTCAGTTCCATCTTTAATAAGCCCACAGCTTGCTGGTAGAAATAATCCTATTATCAAGGATCTCAAGACACATGTGTGTGGTGCTAAAGCACAGAAAGGAGACTGAAGAAATTCTATTCCATAAAGTAAGCTTGTGTGTGTGTGTATGTGTATGTGTATGTGTGTGTGTGTGTGTGTGTGTGTGTAAAACTATCAACTCTATGAAGTCAGAGAAAGAGATTGAGTTCTAGAGAGCTCAACAGTCTTGTCCCTGGGCATCAGTTAGTTGGCTTTTCATTGCTATAACGAATACCTGAGATATTCAACTTAGAAAAGGTTTATGTTGGCTCACAGTTTTGGAGGTTGCAGTCCATGGTCACATGGACACATTGCTGTTTTTTTGCCTCTGGTGGAGACACCAGATGGCAATAGTGAGATATGGGTGGCAGAACAAAATTCCTCAAGTCATGGTCAGGAAAGAAAGAGGGCTCCACGGTTCTCTTCACCGGGTCAACTCCAGCAGCCACAAACTTCCCACTACTCCTTGCCTCTGAAAGGTCCCCCATGCCTGAGTAGCACCATGCTGGGGATAAAGCTTTTATGATATCAGCTTTGAGAGGACACTTAAGATCAAAATCCTAGCAGTATCTTCTATCATCTTGTTGCTCCAGAGCCACAGTGGGGAAGGGAGAGGAAAACAGGCCTAACCTTTGCTGAACCACTGCCCTAACCATGTTCATATACATGATCTGCAGTTTTCAAAGATGCCTTCTCTGCTGTTTTCTTAAACATGGCTTCTCATGAACCCAGTGCTACAAATTCCAGCTGCAGTGGTAAGACATGAAAAAATATGTACCCAATTGTGCTTGATGTTCTGCTCCCGGGGGTGACTGATGTGGTGCTTGCAAAGCACCCTCACTTTGATAGATGACTGGCTCCTCCAGGCTCGGTTTGGAAGGAACTCACTGTCTTCCTGTGGGATTGCCCAAGAGTCCAGAAACCCTGGGTTTTGTTTCTTTCTGCCCTGCTTGTGGCTAAGATCAGAAGCTGTCTTCTTTGTGACTAACTCCCTTTCCTGAAATGAAAACCAGTAGAAACAGCTATGAAACACATTTGACATGGGCTGCTTGGTAGCTGAATTCCCCAATCTACCAATTTGTACCTCTTGCTTTCTCAGCCTGGTGGGTTAATGTTATAACGTTAATTCCCATTAGTTCTATTATTACCCTTTATCTGGCTTCCCTTGAGGCACCCAATAGAATATTGAAAGACAGACTTTTTTAAAAATAAAGCTGCCTTGTAATAAAATAATTTTTAAAATGATAGATTACATCTGAAAATATATGAACAGCTTATGTTATCACTTGCCTTCGAGCCCTCTCCCCTCCTGTATAGTTCTGACTCCATTTCTGATTAAAGAAAAAAAAATTGCTGTTGTGAGCACTTGGCTTCTGATTTTCCATAATTCTTATTTGTAAGCACTTTTGTGTGGGTTCCTCCTTATAATTTACTAAGTGCTTTGCTCTTAAAGAGCACTTAGCAGAAGGAGGTGCAGAGAAATTATAGCTGGCAATGATGCCAGTGAGCTTAACTCCAGGACCCAGGTGACATAGGTCATTCCTTGCTTCAGGTGTCCTGTCCCTGTCACTGGCAACAGGTACATGTGGGCTGCTCCTGACAGTGTCTGAGGAAGGGTGACCACCTGCTGTTAGGTTGTCACTGCAGGCTCTTATGTCCCTTGGAATGCACTGGTGAGCAAAGACAGTACAGCCAAGATCAAGCTCAAGAAGCCTCGATTACCAGAAGTCATGTGGTCCTAGTTTCTTACAGCACTAACTAGCCCAGTCCTAAAAAAAAAGGGAAAAAAGACTGTGACCAAAAACATTTTCCATGCTTGAAGGAATATTCCGCTAACTTTGCCCATGATCTGTGCCCCTCCCATGCCCGAACACTTCCCATTCTTCTACATAAGATGACTACGTTATTGACCATACTATTTACCTCCAAACCAGAAACTTCTGAGAGTGGAAGTGGGAGCTAATGATCAGACGGGGAGATGGGTGTGGATGAAGGCTCTGCTGGGCAAGTGGGGAGTGAGACACGGTGTGCGGTGAGCCTTCCCTCCCCAGGGCAGACACAGTGTGTGCAGTGAGCCTTCCCTCCTCAGAGCAGAAAAGGAGACGAGGATATGAAATAAGCGCAAAAAGAGCACTCTACAGGTCCTGTCTCTGTGTCTGCTTCTCTGTGCTGTTTTTCTCAAAGAGACAGTGTCAGAGCCTTCTTGCTTCCAAAGGCAATGGCAGGATTTGGTATCAGGTGGACCTCCTCTGCTGAAGAGTTACCATGGCAGGTATCAAAATGTGCTGGCTCGGGGCTGGGGATTTAGCTCAGTGGCACAGCGCCTGCCTGGCAAACGCAAGGTCATGAGTTCGATTCCTGGTACCAGGGGGGAAAAAAAAAAACAACCAAAATAAAAAGACAAAGAAACAAAATATGCCGGCTCTGAGGCCTGGCTGCCTAGGCTCACATCCTAGTTCCTCACTTAGCAGCAGAGGAGACAGGGACTAGTGGGTGACTTCACTTTTTCTGTGCCTCACTCACTAAGCAAGTGGAGAAAAGAGAATTCAAGAGGGTTACCACAGGGGAAATTCAGCAACACAGAAACAAGAGATGAGGAAAGAGCTAGCCTCCTCGGTAAAGACATCAGATTTAGGAGCCCCAACCAGCACCATCTGCAGTTTCAGTTCTTTTTTTTTTTTTTTTGGTTTCGGTTTTTCTCCGGTACCGGGAACCGAACTCACGAATGATATATATATCATCCTTGATACAATCTGCAATTTCAGGAGTCTGGGGATGTGTGCCCTGTAGAGAGGGGGCACTACTGTCTTAAGCATCCCCCAGTGTCTGGTGCTGAGCAGCAACTTCAGCCTTAACACTACTGCATGGTACACATTTTCATCAGCCTTAAAATCAGCAGCAACATTGTTATATCTATTGCACAAATGCACACATGGGAACTCTAAGACAGCATCTTGCCAGGGCCACACAGTTAGCGAGAATTAGAACCCAACTCTAGTGTACCCACATCACTTGTATGCAAAGCTCTCAGCTAGGGAGTATGTGTACTATATACAGCAGGGACCTCCTGCTTGACTAACACCTGTAACTGCACTTACCCTAACTCACCACCAGCACCCATTCTCCAGACAAGTTTACCCCAAATCTGGAAGCACTTCTTGCTGAAGTTTTTCTTCCTCCCTGTAACCTGGTATAATTTGCATAATCTCTCCTTGCTTCAGTCTCCTCATCCATGCAATGGAGCTGATATCCACACTCATTTTACTGAAGATTCTTAAGCATTTGGTGAGCTAATGCATGCAAAGCCTCAAAATGGTGCACAGTATAGTGTAAGCACTCCAAAACTAGCAGCTGTTAACATGATGTTTCAGACTAGTCAAGGAAACCAGAGGACTAGTAACTTTACCATAGGGTAATAAAGAATGGGAGAAGAACATTAAGATCCAGCTATCAAACAAGAAAGGTATAGGGGCTGGGGATTTAGCTCAGCGGCAAAAGCGCCTGCCTGGCAAGCGCAAGGTGGTGAGTTCGGTTCCCGGTACCGGAGAAAAACCAAAAAAAAAAAAAAAAAACAAGAAAGGTACAAGGAACAAGAGGTGATGTAATGGTTGATTGATTGTGTCAACTTGAGAAGTTTAAAAGTTTAATTAAGTGGGCTTAGCAATTTTACACTTTAGGATGTAGAGGACCCACCCTAGGGCGGCTCCTTGCCTGGACAGTGTAAAGGGAAAATGAAGAAGGGTGGGCATGCTTCTTTTCTTTGAAAGAGCTCCAGTCTTCACCTTCAGCTGGGACATCATCTCTTGGCTTCTAGCACAGACTCTTGGGATTCCAAGATCCCTCTACCTTCCAGCATAGACTCTTCAGCCTTCCACTGCAGACCCAAGAGACTCCTGATGCAGACCTGTACTGGACTCTGAAATGAACTCCAGACCTTGCACTGAAACCTTCAGTCTCCAGTGTGCAGACACCCTCTGCACACTTCTTCATCCAACTCTGTGGTTGGCCATTGCAAGCCAATTTTGAAATTTCTTATATATTTGTTTATCTCATGTTATATCTGTTTCTCTAGTAAAACACTGACAATACATGTAACATGGTGAATATTAATTTTTAAATGATTACAGTAGAAAATATATTGTCATTGATCCCCCTCAATATCTTTCTGCTCACTTCCACACACCTATCCCATCACCCTCACTACTTTCTGAAGTGATCCTGGAAGTCTTTTTTAAAGGATGCTGTAGCGGCAGCCTTGATATCCTGAATCATTTTACCTTTCCTGGTCACTTTGACTGTGGGGAAGAATCAGAAGTTTTGTGGTGCTAGAGCTGGTTAATAATGTGGCTGAGGACACACGGTGATGATTTTATGAGCCATTCAGTTGGACAGCACTTGGCAGTGCACACACACACAATTTTGATCACACCATGTAAAGACACTCGCAAAAGAAGACTTCCAGAACTGCTTCAGAAAGTGCTAAGACCAATGGAACACCTGTGTTCCAAGAGAGGTGGAGCATTTTGAGGAAGATTAATGGCAACATGTCTTTCACTGTAATAATTTCTTTTTATTTTAAACATTCATTGTGTATTCTGACCACAGACCAAAGAAGATTTTCCTTTGCTTCCATCAAGAACGTTCTCAAGGATATAGCTCAAAAGCACCAAGCAGTTGGCCACACTGTGCATCACTGAAGCCCAGCTCTGTGCTTCCTGCTCTTACCCATTGTCATGCTGGCTTCCGCATTGCTAAAGACCCCTTTGCACACATGCTGATGACTCCATAGCCTTGCTGCTCTGTGCCTACCTGGGAAGACCCAGTGGGAGCAGGGCAGCCAGGCCTGCAAGACCCATAAACTTGAAGAAAGTCTCCTCCTCTGTAAAATGAGGAGCTCAGACTCCTTTGTGATCTCCGAGGCCCTGTCCAGCTCTAAGATTCTATGGGTCTGTGATTCCAAGGTACCCCTGGATTACCAGGGCACCAGAGGGTGAGCCAGTTGCATGTCTCATGCATAACGGGTTGGAGATAAGCAATTGGTGAGAATTAAAGTCTCAAGTCTCCAGAGCTGCACTTGTCCTTGCTGCTTATTGGGAAGCCGAAGGTCATGCTTTGCCAGAGTCTTAAATATCAATCTCATGCACAGACCTCATTCAGGCTGCCTGGAGAGCCAACGGCTCTTATTTGAGGAAAGAATAAGGTAGGGGAGAGGACAGAGGACAACGCAATATTTTAATACAGGCAAACAGTTTTCAAAACCCAACAGCCTTGTTCACCTTTCCTCTGCAACTGTGCTGTCTGATCCCTTTGCTGTTGGGTTGAAAATTGCAAAAACACTTCCCTTGCAAAAAATCACTGTACATGTGGTTTTCCATCAACCAGCTCTTAGGGAGCATTAAATGAACCAGAGACCATGGACTGAAATAATCAGGGACAGTGGGGATGAAGGTCACAGGCTTTGTCCCATTCAGCCTGCTAGGTGCAAATCTGAGGACAAGCAGAGACAAGGGTGTGTCTAGATACTCTCCAGGCCAAAGGGACATCTCCCTGGATGCCACATTCAGCCTGGGGCTGGGCCCAAGTAGAGGAAGGTTTCTCCTCGGCCCTTGAGAGCTATCTTCAGGCGCCCTGCAGTTGGCATACCGCTTGCCCTCAGGCCAGAGTCTCTCCAGTACTAAAGTGACACAGTGAACCTGGACCTCTGCCGTGGGCCCTCCTGCCAGCTGCTTATGGAATTATAGGACCCGGTTTACCCAGATGTGTCTCTGAGTCACATTCCAGGGCCCAGCTCTGCAAACATGCTGCCAAGGGTCAGGAGTGCTCTGGGGTGACTGTGCATGTTCATGTGCCTGCTGCATCCCGAGCAGCGGGGCCCTGGGCAGATGAGCATGTCACAGCCTACTTCCGGGCTTGAACCCCAATGGTCACAACAGCTGTGTGACCTGAACATACTCATTAACTTTCTTTGCCTCAGTCCCCACCCCTCCAAAACGAGGAATCAAGTGGAATCTAGCTGGGGATGTTGTGGAAAGAATACCATGAATCTGTATATATATACACCTGTTATTTTTTCTTCCTCTTCATCACACATGGGGTGGGCGTTTGAGTCAGGGGCTAATGTTGAGGCTCTATGGTGACTTAAGTTCTTCTTTAGCACCTGAGGGATTTATTCCTCTGGCAACTGAAGTTCAGTTCCAGTCTTTGCTACCTCCAAGGGAAAGGGCTACTTGATAAGTCATTTTCTCACTATCTTGGTAAGACCAAATCCTGTGTGTGCTTGAAAGGGAAAAGGAAGAAAAAATAAAATCGCTGAGTGCTAAGAGCAAGGAGGGAGGATGCAGAACAGGGAGAAGAGAAGGTCCCCAGATGAGCTGCTTGGGATCTTTGCTGCTGTGCAGCTCCCTAGCTGAGCTCCCCTCCCACTCCCCTCACAAACTCCCACAACCACTCTGGGCTTCTGCCCCTCCCCCCCAGGGTTGCCACACTGCCCCTGCCAAGAGGCACCTCTGAGGGCAGGGGCAAAAGGAGGTGAGATGAGATGGCATTTCACAAGAGTTTGGGGCCACAGTCATAGCTGCAAGCCCCACAGGTGATTCTGAGATGTTCACAAACAAGCCCAGGGGCAGACTAACCCTTGAGCTGCACCCTGAGAGGCACAGGCACAGAGGAAGACACCTGGTAGGCAGACCCTCCAAGCAAGAGGAGGGGGGCCCCACCAGTGCAAACGAGGGTGTCCTCTCCTTGCAGGCCAAGAGCAGTTCTCTTCTTCTTGGCAGTTCCATGGCACTGGGGGTGATGTGCATATTGTACTCACTAGGAACTTCTTTTGCAATGATTCAAGGGCCTACTGGGAAGGCAGTGGAGACCCTAGAGTCAGTCCCCTGTGTTGTATTCCTTCTCCTCTGCCTCTTTTTTCCCCTCATCTTTCTGGAGGGAAAGGACCCCAACTGGCAAAGCAGTTGGATTTTCAGAGGTAGAATACACTCACAAAGAAATGCATTCTATCTGGAAAACAAATGAGCATGCGATATAAATGGGAGCCATTTCCATAGTGACCCAACCCCGGGTAAGTCCCTTTCTCCTAGCATTCTTGTGGAGAAGTCCTCAGCTTTCATTCCAGAATTTTATACACATAAGCACAGGAAAATGTGCACGGCAACATGTTTTGAACAAAATACATATACCTTATATTAATTGTTCTACTGCTTGATACTTCGTGCTGTAATAGATCATGGCATATCATTGCTCCATTATAGACCATGGGTATATTGGTTTCCCAGGGTCTCCATAACAAAGGGCTCAAAATAATATACATTTATTCCGTCACAGTTTTGGCAATCAGAGTCACAAATCAAGGTGTCAGCAGGGTGGGGTTCTCTCTCACAAAGCCCCTCTCTTTAGGAGACCACCTCTGTGTTACTCCTCCAGCTTCTGGTGTTTGCTAACAGTCCTTGGAGTTCCCTAGCTCACAGTGGCCTCACTCAGTCATACAGCTGTCTTTCCTCCGTGTGCTTTCCCATTAGCTTTCCTCTGTGCATAGCTCTGTGCATAGCTGCACTGTTCCTAAGTCTCTCCTTTTTGCAGGGACACCAGTCACATTAGGTAAGGGCCGATGCTAATGACATCACCTTAACTTAATGTAGCATTAAAGATCTAATTTCTAAATAAAGATTCATTCTGAGGTCCTGGGGATTGGACTTCAGTACACCTTTGGGGGTGGTGCAGTTCCACCCCCAACAACACGCATCCCACTGAATGTGCTTCAGTTTCTCCATAACTGCCTCACAGCCCGCAGTTTTGTTACGCTATAACTCACCATTTCTCTACTGGAGTGCATTCAGTCCTCCTCCATTTCTACTATGCCAACCAGCACTGTAACAAAAATTCTTACTTCGGAGCCCGCATATTCTTGTGTATTTATTAATTCAATTTTTTTAAGGATGGTTCTATAGTCTGAATTTTGGTGCCCCTGCTAAGTTTGTCTACTGAAATGAATACCCAGTGTTATTATTAAGAAGTGAGGTCTTCAGGGAAGTGATAGAATCAGGTGAGCTCTACCCTCATGAATGGGATTAATCCCCATATGAGCAAAGTTGAGAGGAGTGTCCTAGTCCCTTATGCTGGTGCAGAGGCACAAAGATAGGACACAGGGGTTGTCTCTTCAGGACAGAGAAGCATCACTGTCTCCTGCACAGGGCAGTAATTCTCCCTAGACAACACATCTGCTGGAGCCTTGATGGTGGACTCAACCTCCAAAACTGTGAGTGATAAATTTCCACTGTTTATAACTGATTCAGTCCAAGGGACTTTGTTATGGATTCCAGGAAATAGAATTTATGGGTCAAAGGATATGTGTATCTTAAATTTTCATCAGTGTTGAAAAATTGTCCTGAAAAATATTCTATCCATTTTTATATCCACCTAGAATGTATAGGAATGCCCTTTCCTGCGTATCTTCAATAGCACTGATATCATCAGGCCTTTGTAATTCTGCCAGTCTCGTGGCTAAAAAAGTTTTATCACAAAAGGGATTCAGAAAAGGGGATTTAAAAAGTAATTGAGATGTACTATGTACATGTTCTAACTCCCCACAAAGAATGCAAGCGTTATGTACTTCAAGCATATAAGAACAAAATTAAAAAATTTTTTAAAATGTTGATAGCCATAAAGGGAGGTATTTTTCTAGTCAAACTGAATATGCATCATAAAAATGTAGCATTTATGCCATGGACTTCTTAGTACATTACATGTACTGCCTTGTTCAATCCGCATAGCAGATCTGGATCAGACACTACATATTATCATTTCATAGATAAGTAACTAAAGCTTAGGAAATTTAAATAACTTCTTTATTTAAATTTAAATAACTTTCTTGTTGCCTAGAACCATTCAAAATCAGGCAACCAGGCAGGATAATTTCCGAGATTCTTCTTCTATGCCCCTTCTTCATCATGCCCCAAGTACCTCTTTCCCACTAAATTCCTATATGCCTATGGCTCAGCATCTGGATTTTTTCATTGGTTGATTCCTGCAACAGCACCACACTGTTTAGACACCATAGCTTTGAGTACATGTCTCTATTCTTAGTAGTTTCTTAGCACTTATGCTGTGACATTTTAAAATATCTTCACCATGAACTACTTGCCCCAGCAAGATCAGAAGTAAAGAAAATCAGAGACCAGTTAAGATCTTTTGAACCTCAAGCCATTGACAAGTGAACTAAAGATGGTGTTTATAAGAAGCCCAGAGGCAGGCTTTTCCACACTTAGTTAACACAGCTGTTCAGAGACTTCAGCGTCCAGATTTCTTTCTTGCTCACTTTTTCAGAACTTTGGCACTTGCTCTAAGCTTTCTCTGTTCATGGCCCAAGAAGACCAAAGCACTTACACCTTCACCTCCTCACACAACTTTCAGTTTCTGCTCGAATGAATAACAAAGGAAGTTGGGACTTGACTCAGAGACTGTGTAGATTAAATATTTGATAGAGCTAAAAATATTCAAATTTGTTTTCAGTGGAAATATAATTTCTTAGTCGAAACCAAATTAGAAGTCGGTTCAGGCAGTCAAAGTAGTTCAGTTCAAGATCTCGATTCTTCTATAAGCAAAAGGAAATCAAATCTGAGTTCAAAGGATTTATTGAGGCTATTTCTTGCTTGGAAAGTGTTGTTGCTATACCTTAATACTAAGAGAAGCTGATTTTCAGCTCACTGAGCAGCTCTTGGTATAGATTTAAACCATAGATCTCTGGTTTCCCTTCAGATCCTATAAATATTCCACCTTTTTTAAAACCATAGCATTTGAACAATTTCTTGCTCTGGGGAGACCCAGAAAATTGTGTGATCCAGGTTTTTCACATTGTGTGATCCAGGTTTTTCACACTGAAAAAAAAAAGCCCAAGCCTTGTGAAGCTGGAATGAAGACTAGACTGTGGCTTCCATAACAACATACAGCTCCTGGAAAGAAGTGGGCTGGAATTACTCATTACTATGTTCTTTTTTTTTTTTTCTCTTTCTCCTTCTCCTTCTTCTCTTTCTCCTTCTTCTCCTTCTCTTTCTCCTTCTTCTCCTTCTCTTTCTCCTGCTCCTTCTCCTCTCCTTCTCCTTCTCCTTCTCCTTCTCCTTCTCCTTCTCCTTCTCCTTCTCCTTCTCCTTCTCCTTCTCCTTCTCCTTCTCTTTCTCCTTCTCCTTCTCCTTCTTCTTCTTCTGTGACTAAAAGCCCTTGAATCTCTTTCAAACCATTTCTGGAATGGGTCTGTGTATGTGAGTTTTCAGAATTGCAATATTGCTACTATTCAAGGATTTGGATATTTCCTAAATAATTTGCATTACCTTTAATTCTTATAGATGTTCTTGGAGGTTATTTAGGCATTTGACAGATACTATAAGTTGAAACCTGAAAGGACAGGTAAAGTTTCTGTGCATGTTCTAATTAAAAGTGTATTGTGTAGTAATGGTGGAAAGATTTGAAACCTTATGAAGAGCACCACCCATCTAGCAATAATTGCTCTTGGCACCATGACTCCTATTTTTACACATTTTTCTAGTACATGTTTTCCTGTGTCTTTTAAGGTTAAAATTTGTGAAAGTTTACTTTTTTTTTCAAAAGTTTACTTTTTATTTTTATGCTTTAAAATAAAAGTGGACAGAGGCCATCTTCCAATATTAGTGAATAACACGTGCAGTGGTGCCTCTGTTCACAAACTTAATTCTTCCATGATTCTGGTCGCAGCTTTTCTTCCACAATGCAACCAAATTGCAGCCAAAATCATGGAATGAATGCTGCGACCAGAATCATGGAAAGAATTAAGTTTGTGAACCACGGTACCACTGCAATTTAATTTTAAAGAGTGTGGTACAATATCATGTCATATATATACCACAATAAACCAAATAAATTCTCTATAATTTGATAAGCATGTTTATTACTAATATTGCAATATTTTAGACAAATATATTCATGCACTTCCAAAGATAAAATCTTTGATTCAAAGATGACATCCAGAGAACTTAACCCATTTCCATGGCCCTTTATGCCTGTGACATTCCCTGTTTGCTACTTCTCTAGCCCACATATGAGATGATCACTCATTGGAATCTCAGCCAAAATCAGTGTTCACAAAAGCCAACCTTACCTTTGTGACTACAATTTTCTTCTTCCCGTTTGTAGCTCTCATGAGTCCTTGTCTCAGTTAAGGCCAGGTGAGGGGTTTCTGGCCTTGCTGGGTTGCACTGACACAGACTCAGTGGACATTCTTGCCAAAAGGACACAGTAACAGATGTGTTCATTTGTGAGACCTGTTAGCTATGGACCGTGCAAAGGGTGGAAAGGGAACAGCAGCTTTCTCAGAAGCACCCTGACATTCTGGAGAGAAGGGGTCTCCTCTAACTGCCTCCACCTTCCTCTCCTGCAGGGCTCTCCCTCCTGGCCTCAGACTTCGGGGGCAGGGGCTCATTTGTATTTCCTCTGTACTCCTTGGTGGCGGACCCACGAAGGTGCATCCAGGAACAAATTTAACGAACTGGCGAGAGATCCCAGTCAGGACTGTTCTGGGCAAGGTTGGTGTTCGTAGGCAATTTCACTTGCTAATAAATCAATGCAAACACCAGGGTGCTTTATTTCTTTCCACACACTTTAGTAACCCAACCCAGTCATAATGAATTCTGGGGCAGAATTAATGTAAAAGAGTAATGGTGATTAGGTAATTATCAAGTACAGAGAATATTTAACCTTGCCAGTGACAAGACAGCCTAAGACTACCTGATAGCATGTGTGTTCTCTGGAAATAATTAATAATTTTAAAATTATCTAATCTCTACTATTAATCAAGAAGTAAGGATCCAGGAGTAGTGCCAATCAAGCTGAGTTCTTCCCTCATTCCACGTCTGCCAGTGTGCTCCTGTCTCTGGTGTCTTTGCATGTGTCAGCCTCTTTGATTTTTACTCCAGGCTGGCTAGACTTAAACTGTTACAAGTCTCTCAGAATATTTCAACAAGCCGAGACACATCACCCTCTAAAATTATCCACCCCGAGTGAAATGCCAGGAAATAACCTTTGGCCCCTGCCTTTTTTAATTGCAACTCAAGCCACTTTTAAACCACGGGCTGTGACAGTCCCAGGCGCTGTTCTCTTTCACTCCCCCTCCACTCCCCCTGCTTCTCCTGTGCTGCTTGCTCTCCAGGGCGGGGGGAGGAAGCTGTATTGTCAGGATAAGAAGTAGACAAGTCTTCTCCCAGAGATATAGTTTTAATTTTACCAACAAAGCAGCCATACATAGATAGATCTTACCAAAACATACGTGCATGGATGTGTGTGTGCACCCAGAAGCACACACAGAAACACGTGTGCACACATAACATAGAAAGGGGAAAACCATCCTGCTAAATAAAAATGCAGGCACTGCAGGAAGATTCAGAGTAGAATAAATGGAAGACACTTTAAAGATCGTTTCCCCAAACCGCCTACAGAAGGGAATCCTGACACAGGAGAGGGGAAGTGACTTTTCCAAGGTGATACAACAATTAAAAAAGGAAGTAACTGAATATGGTTTCCTGAACTCCTGGGGCCTGCACTCTTTTCCCCCCGAATGCAACAGAGGCAGAAACCAGGGGAGTCAGAGGGCAATGCAGGAAATAGAGCTGCTGAAACACAGGCTGTCCACTTTCCTCTATGACTGGCTGGCTCTGAAATGCATGGGGTAAACCATGCTGTTTTCCTCGGTTAGTGCTCATCCCTACCTGCTAAGCTAAGGAGAATGCCGTTGCTCACATCTGTCCCCCCAGCCCTGCTCAAAGCACCATGCTCAATCAGAACCAAATGATGCAAACTCTCTTGGATCCCAGAGGACATCTCAGGGCAAGGGGGCATGTTTGCAGCAGCTCCCAAGCCAGGCGATTCATCAACAGTCTGGGACAGTCAAGCAAACGGGGAGCAGAGAAGTCACTACCAGATGGATTCTGAAAAGCAAGCCCAACACAACCTAGACCAGCTTAGTCCTGCATGAAGTGGAAATGCTCAGCAGGGTGAAGTCTACTACAGGCCAGAGGAGGGCGAGAAGGTAGTCCCCTTCGTGGAGAAAAGCAGGGAGGGAAGATCCTCCCAACAGCCCGAAGTGGAGAGCAGTCTCAGTACTTACCTGGGCTGTACAGCTTGTTTCCCTGAAGAGCATTGTTTTAGGGAGTAGGGGACCTAATTTCTGCCTCTTGACTCAACTAGGCATCTGCTTTCTGCAGGCCCAGGCTCTACTTGGCTGGTTTGGGGACGCAAATGGGAGTGAGGATGGCAAAAGTCAGTGAAACACGCTCAGCCCTGACCCAGTGCTGGGCTCTCAGAAAACACAAATAATCCCTTGCACTTTTCCCGCGGAGTCATCTCCTCCTCATTAGCTACACCAAAGTCATTAATTCTGCACCTCGGAGGTCGTTTACTCCTTGCAAACATTTGCTGAGGACTACAATGGTGCCCAGCACCAGTCACTTGACTATGTAGATCAGTGCTTTTTAAATTTCTGTGATCATAATAATTGCTGAAGTACTTTTTAACTGATTACATATTCCTGGGCAAAAGTTCTACATCAAATGATTCAAATCTTAGAGGAGGGGATTAAAAATTTTTTTCAAGTACCTCAAGCAATTTACATCATTAGACAAGTTCAGAAAGTAGTAGTAAAGGTTAATAATAGCAATAGAATAATAGTAAAATAAAACAAAAATAATAGTTCTTGCCTTCCAGAGGTACATAATCAAGTGAAAGAACATTCTGGTTTTTTTTTTTTTTTCCCTCTCTGGGGATTAAACCTAAATTACATCCCCTGCCCTATTTATTTACTTATTTATTTACAGTGGTACCTTGGTTCATGAGTTTAATTCTTTCCACAATTCTGGTCACAGAATTATTTACACAATTCTAGTTGCATATGTGCTTGCAATTTAGTTGCAACAAGAATCGTGGAAAGAATTAAGCTTGCGAACCAAGGTACCACTGTACAGTGTTTGGAGATAAGGTCTCATGAAGTCACAGACTCCCCAGGCTGGACTAACACTTGTAATCCTTCTGCCTCAGCCTCCCAGAGTGCTGGAATTACAGGTATGTACCACCATGCCCAACTTGAAAGAACAGTGCTGAAAATAATTGTTCCTGATCCAAGATGCACTCAGCTCACTTCCTAAGAAAGCACATGTAAATAAACAGAGTTCCAGGTTTAGCTCCATGGTGGTCATTTGTATGATTTCGATGCAGGCACTTCTTGTAGGGCTTCACCTGGAAATCTCTCAAAGGGGATAGGTGGCTGCCTCATTCCCCAGGGGAGCTGTAATGGTGGCTGAGGAGGCAGCCGCATCTCTGTGGAGATTATTGGCCCAACTGGGTAACTCTTTGCAGAGCTAGAATTATGAATGAAAACGTAAACCGTGTATGAATGGAAAGAGTTTATTTGGGCTTTGAGAAATAACTGCAGACAGTTTAGAGAATACATTAGAGTAAAACTCAGCCACCCCCAGCAAAAGCTAATAATAAATAAGACACTTTGGACACCTAGAGAGAGGAAAATAAAATCACCCCAGTTCAACCAGTAGTGCAGAATATGGAGGAGCTGGGCAAGTAGTTCTCAGAAGTTACTGGACAAACAAAATCCTATTTGTGGTGAAATGTGTGGGCACCACACGGGTGGCCCAGGCTCCTCCTTCCTCTCCCTCAACCAGTGCCGCTCCCATGTGGATCTCCACCCGTTCCACCTTCTTTGCTCAGCCCCTTCCAAATATTCTCACCCTCATCCAGGGAGCTTAGCATCAGGGCTTCCATGCATGTCCTGGTGGCAGAGACACATTGGCATTCTTTCTGCATGGTGCCAGGATAATCAGAACCAGTGTTAGGAGGAAATAAATCAGTCTGATGGACAGCTGGTAAATACAAAGACTAAATGATGGACTACATTTAGCACTCTTTAGCTTAGTATAGTTTAGTGTTAAAAATTACCAAATGTTGGGAATTACATGGTTGAGGGGTCTTGTTTCAAATGTGTTTGTTTGCTTATTTGTTTTGTCCTACGTAGCAGCAGGGCCCATTTTCCTAATGTAATTCTACACAACATGTGCAAGGAGAGCTTTGGTCTGTAGGGGAGAGGAAGCACCCTGATTCCTGCCTCTCCTGCCCTTGTCCCCCCTCAGTCTTCCCTGCCATCCTTGCAAATATGCAAGACCCAGAAAAGGGAAAAATGTATGGAAATCACTGATTCATTCTGCCAAAACTTTGCTTTGAAAATAAGAAAACTGAGACCACAGAGTGCAGTTGCCCAGCCAAAGTCATGCCAACGATACCAGACCCAGAAACACGATTCCAGTGCGCTGAATTGCCATCCATTGTCTTTGCCTCCCCAGCAAGGAGCCAGCCTAGGCTGAGGAGCCAAGTGGCCAGTGGGTTCTCACCACTTGTCTCAGTGGAGGAGGTAGCAAGAGGAGGAATCGGGTGTTTCTTGGACTGACCACGCTGCCCCTGCCCCCTGCTTTCTTCATAGGCCCGCTTTCGTACCTTCTACGTTCTGAACTGTATTAAGGCCAGAAGTAATAAGTTGACCTACTCCAAACCAGACATCCTGGAGGGGGATTCAATGGCCCACTGTCAATCTCTGCCTCCTGAGATCTGCCTGTAGAGGATGCAGGTATTCAGAGCTCCATGTATTCTTCCACATCCCTTTATCCACCTGGATCTCTGTCTCCACATCTGCATCTGTCACTATTTCCCTCGCTGTCAAATATTTTTAGCTCCTGCCCAGATTCGTTGCACTGCCCTGAAGAGCGCCTCCTTTTATTATTGGCCAATAGGGTATTAATACATTAGTTGCCTTGGAGTGCACTTTTTAATGAGGGTCATGGACATTCATTTAGAGGAATTTGATAGTGACAACACATTGACATTGGTAAGGTTAATGATCCAATGCTTTATTTCATTGAACAAGTTGAACAACACTTAGCACATTGATCCACAATGTCCTGCCATCCATCTTGGCTATTACTTTAATGTTGCCATGCCATCTATGCCCTTTAAGTAATTGGCACTGTGCAAAGATGGACTTGGCCTTGTCATGTCAGAGGAAAGCTATGCTGAATTGTGAAGGATTTTTGTCATTTCTTTATTCCTTCTTTCCTCTCATCTTATGCCCTTCTGACTTGACAGGGAGGCAGGAGCTTGTAGAAGCCAGGAAGGTTAGTCTGGCTCCACAGTGAAGAGCCAGAACAGGACACATGGATGCATGGTGACCAACATCATTTAAGCTCTCATTTACTCCCTATAATATCAGGCCTGAGTGCTCTTAGGAAGGCTCTGTGCCCCCTTATATCTCAGTGTCTGCATCTGAGGTAACGAAAATGAATGAAATCTGCTTGTTCCTACCTGTCTCACAAGTGATGGGTGCTAACTCCAAGATGGGTACTCTGGCCCTAACTACACAGAGACAAGAGAAGACAAATAAAAGAATGAGTTAGGACCTCCCCAAATCCCCACTCACCAGGCAGCTAGATACTGATTGGACATGCTGTGCTAGAGTTTGACTCTAGGGTTATAGCCAGGGCAGTTAGAAATAGCATCTAAGGTTGAGGTCAGCTCGAGGGTCCACCAGGAAGGGACAAGGAGCTGGTCCTGACCAACCAAACATAACACACTGGGATAGAATGCACTTGAAGCCCAACCAGTAGTCACTACTTGTAGGTGAGTCCTGAAGATACTATCATCTAGCAGGACTGATCTCAAGACAGGTGAAGGTGGGCCTTGGATGGGTGGAAACATGGATGGAAAGGAACCTGGCAGACAGGAATATGGACTGCGTCTCGGGGACTCCACTTTCCCCAGCATGAAATATACCTCACCAAGTGTCAGCAGGAGTAGTACTGGGGAGGACTGAGCAACAGAACCAAAGTAAGTCTTAAGTCTACAAGCTCACTAGAGGAAGAATTAGGTCCATTCAACATCCTGCCTGGAGCAGGTTGGCTAGAAATTTAGGAGAGGATGCAAGCAAGGAAAGCTCTATACCAGTGAGGGGGAAGCTCCGGGACAGGCTAGAGAGGCTGGCACACTGACCTTGGCTTTCCTGCTGGCTTGTTGGCTGACTTTGATCACTAAACAGGCCACTGAAGTGCTCTAAGTTTCATCTCCCTCCTCTGCAAAGGGCAGGGGAGACCCAGCTCATAGAGGCGTTGTAGGGCCACTTTGTATGGTATGTGGGATGGGTGGGCTGGAGCTCAGTGGTGGTAACAGCAAACTGCAGTTTGAAATGAATGAAATGAGGTAGAAGAAAGAGACATGAAGTATGTCTAACATCATCACTGAACAGCCCTGCCATGCGGTGGGGGCCAAACTTGGAGTTGGAAAACAAACATGACCACCAGTACCCCTACCGCCAGGTGCCCAAGGTCCAACAAAGGAGACAGACTGTGTTTTGATGTCAACTCAGAAATATTTAGTCTCCAAGAAAGGACAAACTTACCAGTCACCAAGAAGGAAAAGGCAGAGGCCTCTCTGTCATCTCACGCACCTCCTGTGGCGCTGTTCCAGTTCTGCTGTGACTGGTGGGGTGAGATCAACTCTGAAGGGAAGGACCAGGGAGCTACACTTGGCTGCAGAGCTAAACTATACTCCATAATAAATTTTACCAATAGAGTTTCTATTTGAAATTCCATCTGTTTGACAACTGTGTCTCAATTGATTCTGAAATCAAAAGGGGCGAAAAGGTGATGTGATTTACTGTTTTTTGCAAAATCCACCATGATACAGTTTATTCTGTGACAGCAGGATGTGCAAACCATAGAAAGAGTGGAGTGTGGAGGGATTATTCTATATGGTGCGGGTGTGGGCCTGTGTGAGCGTGTGCACGTGTGTGAAAGTGTGAGTGTGTGAGTGTGTGGGCATTTGTGTGTATGTGTGAGCATGTATGTGAGCACATGAGCATGTGAGTGTGTGTGTAAGCATGTGATTGTGTGTAAGCATGTGAGCGTGTGAGCATGTATATGCCCGCCCCGACTCAGGACCTTGGGGCCGAGTCCTTCTGTGCCATTCCCAGTGCACCTCTGGGCTGGCTGAGCTTCGCTCGGATAGAAGGAGCTGTGACGTCATCTCTCAGACTCTCCCAGCCCCGACGCCCAGGGAGCACTCAGGCTCTCACAGTGTGTCAAATCAGTTTTTCTCCCTGACCCCCAGCAGAGCAGCCCACTCCCCAAATCCCTGTGGTGATGCATGAATGTCTGGACCAGCCTTGCCAGTGCAGAGCACACATCCTCTTCACACCACTGGGCACCTGCTTCCTCTTTAGTCCCACACAGGAAGGAGCGTCCAATTTTGTAGAAGGAAAAAAATCATCGGTTGAGCCAGTGTTTGTATATAGTTGATACACTGTGTCATCTTGAGGAGTCCAGAAGTTTAACTAACTCAGCAGTTCTACATCCTGGGGTGAAAAGGACATGCCCTTCCTGCTCTAGGATGTTGTTCATTGTGTCAACTTGAGAAGTTTAGGGTCCTCACTTTCTTTCATCCTGAGCCTGCAGAGGTGCAGAGAGATGGTGTAGGTGTAACAGATCCCCCCGCATGGGTGGGCTGCATATAATAAAAGGGAAATGAGGCAGGACTGATCACTGATTCTTTGGAGGAGCCCCAGCCTCCGCCTTCAGCTTGGTCATCTCCTGGCTTCTGGTGCAGTCTGTTCGGCTTCCACCTAGAACTCTTCAGCCTTCTGGTGTAGACTCTCCAGCCTTTGTTGTAGATTTTTCAGTGTTCCATCACAGACCCATCGGCTTCCTGATACAGACTTGCACGGAACACTGCAGTGAGCTCCAGACCTTGGACTGGACCCTTCAGCTCCCAGTGTGCAGACACCCTCCGCATGCTTCCTCATCGACTCTGTGCCTGACCATTGTAAGCCAAACTTATAATTTCTTATACATTTCTATATCTTGTGTTATATGTGTTTCTCTTGTAAACCCTGCCTGATACAGTTTGGTTTTGAAATCTAATGCAATTGTTGAAGCCCTTCTTTCTCTTAAGAACTCCATTGCCCGATAACCATATTCACAAACTCACAAACAAGATCAGTGCCAACATGTCTGCAGGCTGACAGCAGAACAAGTGTAGAAATGTTTATTTCCCCAGGGTGGATTACTCAACCCTGGCTCTACTCACACTTGGGGCTGGGGACTCTTGCTCCAGGGGCTCTTCTGTGCCTTGTAGACTATTCAGAAACATCTCTGGTCTTTACCCATTAGACTTAGCCCCCTTCCTTGGTTATGACAATCAAAAACATCTCCAGTCATTGCCCAGTGTCCCCTGAGGTCCAGTTTGAGAACTCTGTTTTAGGCTCCAATGCCATCCACCTCAGATGAGGGCATTAATTATCAGCACAAACACTTGTCCTGCAAGAAATGGTGAAGAATGCGCTTCTCTTTGCTCCCACTGTTCACTGCTCTCTTCATTCAACTCATGGAGCTCTTCCTGGATGTTTGCTACATTTCTTGGTTATTTCAGTGTACATTTCTCCATCCTTCATTCTGCCCATTTTCATGCCTGACAGTGCTGGCCTGCCCTCATGTCTCTGCAGCTGTTTCTTACTTCACCATGCCCTGCAGTTGGTCGCTACCATGCAGCTCATTCGTTCACATTTCTGGGCTGCCACTCTCCCAGAAGGACTCTGTACAACCCCACACCTGAAGGCAAAGCTTTGAATTCTAGTTCCAGTTCTACCATTTCCTTGCTGTGGGACCTTAGGGAAGGGCATACATCTCTGGGTGTCCTAACCGCATCTGCAAACGTCAGGTATCTCTGCTTACCTAGCCCAGTTGTGTTAAGGGGAAAAATAAGAGAGGAGTAGAGGAAGTAATCTGAATTTAGGAAGCACTGTACAAAAGAGAGAGATTGTGACGATTGTGGTCATTATCTGTGAAACAAAAGATTTGGGAAAGAAAAGAGTATTAGCACAATCTGCTTCTCCAGCAGAGAAAAAGACAGCTGAGAGGATGAAACAATAACCACCTCGATGAGGCGCAGGATGTGGAATTGGAAGACGGTGCAGTCCTTTTGCTGTTTGGGGCAACCAGGCTCACTTCCTCCAGGAAGTGCCACTGCAGCTGTGAGAGGGACTCCACCAGCCCTTGGCTGGCTGCTTCACACTGCTTGGGGCCCAGGGTCTAAGTACAGCTGCAAAACAGGGCAGTTCCTCCCTGCAGAGAGAACATCCAAGACACCACTGGCAAGAGTGCATTAGGGACTTACCTTGTTCTGGCTACTGCTCTGTGAGTGCTACCTGAGGATGCTTATCCTAACTAGGTCACCTAGAAAGGGTGGGGAAGTCTATGGCACACCTCTCACAGCCCAAGCCGTCCTGGTGATGGTAGAGGTCCTGTCTGTGCCACCCTCAGATACCATGGACCATGTCCATATTCTACCAGGGAAAACAGAACCATCAGAAACCTCTAGAACACTGAGCAAGGCAGGATCAGAAAGCACTTGTGAGCATGGCCAGAGTCATGGCTCCATTTTTAGGTGGTAATATGGACACTGACCATAACGAACAGTATGCATACTCTATACATACCAGCTCCCACCCTGAGCACGGGAAGGCTCATACATTCACACACAGAACTACAAGGGAAGGTTAGTACAAACTCCACTGCACAGACAGGAGCACCACTCTCCCTTAGGTGGACATACAGCCTGCAGCAGTGTGGAGTGAGAAGCCAGGTGAGGGCAGGCTGGTGAAGGGCCAGGGCTGCACTGAGTGGATTCTGTGGCTGCAGGGACAGAGCACTCAGCAACCACAAGAAAGGGCCTGCTTTCCAGCAAGCGTGGGACTGGAGGCTCTGCAAAGGAGGAGGTGATGCCAGTTTCCAAGAGACTTCTTTTCTGCTCAGTTTTCTGAAACTTTAGGGGTCTGACTCCCCCTCTGGTTCTTAGGGTGGAAAGGAACAGGTAACTGTTGTGGGATACATGCAAAGGTGCATGACCTGCTCTTGGGACTCTCCAGGTGCTGTGAAGAGACATTTTCTTTGGCACGGAAGGAAAATGTCTTTCCTCCCAACAAGAGCAACATAGTGTTCCAGTGACATTTAACTTTATGTTCCCCTAGCTCTGACTCAAAAAACCACAGTACCTAGAGATCTCTACTTTCATAGAAAATTGGCCAGCACAAGTCATTTTGATACTTGGAAGTTGTGATTTTTTACCTTGCTTGAGGTCAAGCCCTGCTTTCCTAGCCAGTGAGCATTTCATGCTCACAGAGATGAAGGGGGAAGGGGAGGCAGCCTTTACTCTGCCTTGGCTGTGAGCTGTGGGAGCAGGGCTGTCACTGGCTGTGGTTTAAATTGGAAAGTATGCCCTCTTCATTGTGGGTGGCATCATCATGTCAGTCGTTTAGCACCCTGACCTGATCCCTGCTTGTGTGGTCTAAAGGACATACCTTTGGCAGCTAGAGATGCCTTTGCTCGGTCAGAATCATGCCTCTCATTAAAGCCACCTAGAGATGATCTTTTCAGTTATGTACGTGATCTCCAAATGCCGCTGCTTAGGACTTTATATACCATTGTGCTCAAGGCCCACAATAGCCCCAAGAAAGCAGGCACTATTATTACTAGTGTCCCTCTTTTAAAAGGAGGCATGAAGTGTGCAAATAATATTCCTAAGATTACCCAAATCATGAGTGATAGATCTTAGCCTTTCTTCACAGCTCCCAGATGCCCGGGACCCACTTGGCCGCCCCATGAGCTTGGTCACTTTTATGAAGGTCTACCTTGCCTCATCAGATAACATTGTGAACTTCTCAGGGCAGCAGCTGGGCTCTGAGGCACCTACATTCCCCTAACCACACCTCTGTGACCACTTCTGTCCACATTCACACACCATCCAAACTGTGTCCCTGGGTTCTGATGTCACTGTTTGGGACACTGCAAGCACTAAGAGTCTCAGAAAGGGACACAGTAGTGATGCAAAACATCTTTATTATTGGATATGGAATCGATGCACTTCTTTTGCCTTCTCTGTTTCTCCTGAAAGGCTCTGGATTTTGCAGAATCTGCACATGCCTCTCCCCTAACTCCGAGTGCCTGTTGAGTAGCCAGTACAGAGAGCTGCATACAGATACACACCTGAGCATCAGCTTTAGACACCCTCCATAAATCAGAGCCACAAGCTCAGCTAACAGCTAGAAGAGCTCTGAGAGGTGGCAGACAGCAGAACAGGCAGAGATAGAAAACGCCAGGCCTCCCCAGGTGTCTGATGGTTCAGAATCTTTCCATTCCTGTGGGAACACAAGCAAGACAACAAGCAAGCCATCAGTAAATAAAAACTTTCCCTCCTTCCACTGGGTAGACCTACAGTCTCCCTGGCAGTGGAAGATAAAGAGGAAATCTGGTGCATCAGGATAGACCCACAGAAGTCAAAGAGACAGAGTCAGATGGTGTTCTTGTCTCAACAAGCCCCCAAGTCTGTTTCTGCAGCTCCTCCACATCAATCCCATTTTGCCTTTGGTTATGGTCACTAAACATTCTCACTTCAGCCCCAAATCTTGGTAGCCAGGAAGGTCCTGTAGACACAAGGCTTTTGTCTCACCTCTTACCTTCTTATCATGCTGCAGACTTACCATGTGCCTTATATATACTCGGCACTAAAAATAGTGATAGCCCAGATATGAGTTACATAATTTGATGTGTTGCTGGCCACAATACAAAATCATAATGAAATAAATAATAAGGAGATAATTATTAAAGTCAAGACCCCAAGAAGGCTGGAGGAGGAGGAGGAGAGAAGAAAGAGGAGAAAAAGAGAAGGAGATGGAGAGGAGTAAGAGGAGGAGAGGATTAGGACGGGGAACAGGAGAGGGTATGGGAAGAAAGAAACAGTATCACTGAACAAAGCAGCCCTTCTGGGAGACAGAGAGCTCCTTTAGAAGAGGACAGAGCGCTGTCCTGAGAAGCAGTCAGTGCTGCTACGGGCCCACACAGGCCAGGGTAGGCGACCTCTCCTGCCTATAATTTCAGTGTCTGGAGCCAAGGACTATTAGAGCAAACAGGCTCTTACCGCAGCCAGGAGCTTTAAATGGATTATCTCTGTTTTTACAGTGTCATTGAGGTATAATTGACATACAGTAAACCACACATATTTAAGGTACACATTTTGTTAAGGCTTGGCATATGCATATATCCATAAAATACCACCACAACCTAGACAGCGACATACTCATCGTCACCCAGAGCCCCTTCTGTCCCTGCCTCCTGCCTTCCCAGGAATCAGCAGGTCTGTTCTCTGTTGCTTCAGTTTGGTTTGCATTTTCTACAATTTTTAAATAAATGGAATCATACCATATGTACCCGATAGTTTATTCCGTTCCATTGCAGGGCTCCTTGTTTATCCATTCACCTGTTGATGGACATCTGGAGCCTGGCCCATTTTGCTACACTATTATAAGGAAAATTCCTATGAATATTTGTGTATAAAGCTTTACACAGACGTGTGTTTTCATTTCTGTCGGGAACATATCAGGAGGAAAGTAGCAGGCTCATATGGTAGGGGTATGATGAACATTTAAGTAACTCCTGACAATCTTGTAAAGTAGCAGCCCTACCGTGTTACATTAACACCAGCACTTACTCCATTTTAACTGTAGACTTTCCAGCAGGTAGTGGTATGTCACTGTAGTCTCGATTTGTACTTTCCTAATGACTGCTAACCACTCTTGTTCAAAATGTATTCCCCTTTTCATATTGTTCAATTAGATTTGGTAAATTTTAAAATAGTAACTGTTTGCAAGGCATATGGGTCTGCAGTTTTTTTGTAAGCTTTTCTCTGTTTCAGGTTTGAAGGTAATAGTAGCTTTGAAAAATGAGCTGAGAATTGTTTCCTTCTATTTAACTTTTTGGTTGAGTTTATCAGTGGATTGAATTTATTCAGTAACAGGTTCTTTTCATGTGTCTATTTGCCATCAATATATCATCTTTGGTGAATATCCCTCCCATTCTTTATCCATTTTAGTTAGATTATTTTTTCTTATTACTGAGATTCTTTAAAATCAACTTTATTGGAATCAATTTTAATACATTTCAATTAGATTTGACAAATTTATTCACCAGAATAAATAACACAATCATGATACAAAAGACAGCTATTGTTGGAGAGCACTATGAAGCAGCTCTGAGCAGGATTTAAATTAACCAGTTGGCTTTCCATGTTTACCTGTGAGTCTGTCCAAGGTCTAGGCCCCTTGGCCGAAGATGTGCAGTTCACTCATAGTAAGTGAACCTCTGTGAGTCACTGTCCTGACTGAGGTCTGTAATGCCTGTGAAGCCATGACACCTCAAAGGACAAGACAAACCACAGCTAAGGACCGCTGTCTCCAACCTCTTGTTAACTAGGTAAAGACTGTAATGGCAGGCATCCCCCTCCTGCTGTGAAAGCCTTCCTGGAGATAACATAATTCTCCTAAATTAACATAATGTATTATTTGGAGAAGGGACTCCCAAGGTTCTCCCCAGATTCCTGCACTTTCTTCAGTGTTCCTCTCCCTTGTTTTGATAACTAAATAAATATGGGCTGCCTAGAGAAGTTCTTTGTCTTAGCCCCCAGAGGATCTTGAATTCTTTTAGAGGGTTTTGTACCTTCTGGAGACCCTTGTCTCTTTTATTTAAGCCTTCACTGTACACTTGTTTGGGAGATTGCAGGACTGATTAGTCCACAATAACTAAGTGATATTATTAACCCAATAATCTATTATTCCAGAAAATCCTGCCTACAGTAAATTATACCTGCTTCCTGAAGGCTAGGTGGTGTGTGTGTGTGTGTGTGTGTGTGTGTGTTTAACAATAGCTTTATTGAAATATAACTTACTTACTATAAAATATATCCATTCAAATTGCAAGCCAGGGATGGTTAATATATTCACAGATTTTGAACTCATCACCATAATCAACTTTAGAACAGTTCAGAACACATCACCAATTCATACATATTACAAGCCACTAACCATTTTCCTCTCCCACCTACCAACAATTCCACAACCACTAGTCACCTTTTTGTCCCTAGAAATTCATCTATTCTGCACTTTTAATACAAAGAATCACACAAATAGTTATTTGTGATTGGCTTCCTTTGTGTAGCATAAAGTCTCCAATGTTCAATCATGTAATGTTTATTAGCACTTCATTTCTTTTTATTGCCAATAATATTCCCTTGTGCGCCTATAGCTCATTTTATTTACTTGCTCCTCAGTTGAGGGACATCTATGTTGTTTCCATTTTTGGACTATGTGAGTAATATTGCTATGAATATTTGCGAAGAATTTTTTTTGTAAATATGTACTTTCATTTCTTTTAGTTGCATACCTAAGGGTGAAATTGTTGGGTCACATGTAATTCTACATTTAACTTTCTGTGAAATTGGCAAGCAGTTTTCTAAAGAGTTGTATTCTTTTACATTCCTAACAGAAGTGCATAAGGGCTTCAGTGTCTGCACTTTCTGGAAGACCTTTATCATTCTCTGTTATTATAATTATTATTTGTACTATTGCTGTCCTAGTAATGTGATTTGATTTGCATTTTCCTGATAACTACTGACACTGAACATCTTTTAATATCCTTATTGGCCATGTTTAGTCTATTCAGAGTCTTTGTCCATTTTTATATTATTTGTCTTTTAATACTCTTCTTCATATATTTGTATATGTTTTATATAGTTTAAGTAGATGTCCCTTTCAAATATGTGACTTGCAAAAATTATAATGTCATTTTATAAGTTATTTTTTCACTTTCTTAGGAGCACAAAACTGTTCATTTTGAAGCACGAAAGTTTTAACTTTGTTGACATCTTACTGTTGAGGTTTAAGTATTCTCAGATATATGCTTTATCAACCTGATTTGCCTTTTCATTCTCTTAACAGTATCCTTTATAAGAAAACATTTTAAATTTTCATGAAGTCTAATTTAGCACTTAACTTTCTAGGTAATTCTTTCACTATTTTATCTCAGAAATCTTGGGGCCAGGGATGTAGCTCAGTGGCGCAGCCTGGCAAGTGCAAGGTCATGAGTTCAATTCCTGGTACCAAAACAAAAAAAGAAAGAAAGAAAGAAAGAAAGAAAGAAAGAAAGAAAGAAAGAAGGAAATCTTTGTTTACTCTAAGTCATGAATGTTTTATCTTATATTTCCTTCCAGGTTTTTTTGCATTTAAATTTAATTTTTCAGAATTGTACAAAGTATAGCTTGAATTTTGTTGTGTTTTATTGACATGTGGACATCCAATTGTTCAGCACCAGTCATTGAAAAATTAAAAAAAAATCTACCCTTTCCCCACCAAACTGCTTTTGTACTTTTGTCAAAACTCTATTGATCATATCTACATGGGCCTCTGGACTCTATTTCCACCGATGTACTTGTCCGTCTTGATACCAATAGCACAGTTTACTGATTGCTGTGGCTTTATTTGTTTTTGGGTAGTGTATTCCCTCAGATGTTCTTCTGAAATTTGTTTTGTCTATTTTACTTCATTTGTATTTCCAGTGAATTTTAGAGTCAGTTTGTTAATTTAGCCAAGAAAGCTTTCTGGGAGTTTGACCAGAAAGAGGGGCTTTGCATTAATTTTATAAATCAATTTAAAAACATTTGACATACCAATATGAGTCTTCTAGTCTGTGATAAGGACTATCTATTTATTTAAGTCTTTTTAATACTTCTGAACAATAGTTAATGTTTTTCACTGCATAGAATTTTAGTATCTTTTGTCAGATTTTTTTACTGTTTCATATTTTGATGCTATTACATGTGGCACTAATATTTAATTATAATTTCCACTTATTCATTCCTAGTATATAAACGAGTTGATTTTTGTATACTGATCTTGTATCACCCAATCTTGGTAAACTAACTTAACAGTGGCACCAGCTTTTTTTTTTTTTTTTTTTGTAGATTTCATCTGATTTTTATGGATGCTCTTTATCATTTTGCAGATCTTCCTGTGTTTACAGTTTGTCAAGGTTTTTTCAGGAATAAATGCTGTGTTCTGTTACATACTTTTTGTATCTATATTGGCATCATCATGTAGTTTTTCTCTTTTAGCTCACTGCAGCTGCTAGAGATAAATAAAATTGACAAATTCTAACCAGACTGTTTTATATTTTCTTGGCATTTGCTTTAATCTTTGTTTTCTTTCCTCTTCTTTTAGGTTTAGTTACCTTATTTTTTCTAGTTTCTTAGCATGAAAAATTGAGATAGTTGTTTTGAGATTGCTCTTTCCTGTATTTCCTAGAATACAGCGATGTACTTAGTACTATTCTACAATTTCACCACTAAATATTGTTAGGTTTTTTTGGCACAAGTAAAAAACAAAATAGAGTAAAAAAAATGCCTTTATTTTGGGCATGGGGAAGGCCACAGGAAGGAAGAGAGATACAGAGAGGAGAACATGGCTATATAGGAGGTGGGGTTAGGGGACAGTCTGTGTGACACAACAGATAGTGATTGGGCAGGGGGCAGGGAAAATGAAACAGGATGTTGTAAAAACGAAGTAGGAAGTTGTCACTCCACCAGGGAGGAGAAAGGCGGGGCTTGGCATATGGCCCCCTATGGCTCGCCACCATGATGACTTAGCAAAATTTTTATTAGGCAGAAAACCCATCAAATACTTCTATAGCAGCAACCCACAAATACTAATATGTTGTCTTTTTATTCCATTCAAGATAGTTTGGATTTTTTCTTTGGCCTGATGAGTTATTTAGACATGTATTACAGTACTTACTTTCTAAATGTTTGGAGATTTTCTAAGCATTTTTATGTTATTGTTTTACAATTTGGTTCCATTGTGGTTAGAGAATATTTACTGAATTTACTGACGTAAATTTGAATCATCTTAAATTTACTGACACTTGTTCTAGTTCCAGAACATGACCTATCTTGGTAATACCCAGACTGCAGTACCACTTGACAAGTGGCAGTAGAAAGACAGCACCCACCCATCTGAGGACAGCATTCAAGGTCAGGCTTCCATCTCTGAAAAAACTTGATTATGTTGCCTGAGCACTTGAAAATTATGCATATTTTGCTGCTATTGGTTGGAGCTGTTCTTGACTGGAAACAAGCCAAGTTGGTTGACATTGTTGTTCAAGTCTACTAGTCTTCTGATTTTCTTTTGGCCTGGAATCTGTGGCTCATCCGTGTCCATCAAGTTTAGAAATACTTTTATTCATTATGCTTCCAAATATCTTCTCTAACTCTCTTCTACCTCTTTCTTTAGTGACTCCAATCATATGTATATTGGGCTGGTTTACATTTCCCAACAGCTCTTTCTGTATTTGTTCTTTTATGTTCCTTCTGGGTTTGAACTGACATGAATGCTATGTCCTGAAGTTCATTAATCTTTTCTTCTCTTATGTCTACTCAGCCATGAGTACCATCCATTTTTCAGATCAGATATTGTTTGACTGACTTTTACATCTTGAAGTTCAATTTGAGCATTTTGTATGTATATTGTCCATGTCACTATTTAACTTTCTGAACTTCAAACTCAGTTATAAAATCACTTAGTGTCTTTATCTAATCCCAGCAACTGTGCTTCTTTTCTATCACTTTGTCAATTGCTGCCTTCACTATGAGTCATATTTCCTGCTTCTGTGCACACATATCTAGTGACATTGACTGATTCTAAAAATTATGAATCTTCCCTGCTTGCATGATGAACATTTTGTATTCCTAGAGTCTTAATGTTTGTGCTTGGTCATAGTTGAATTATGTAAAAACAATATGACTTTTGAGGGTCTCCCTTTTAGATTTGATACATGGGACCAGATCAGTGCTTAGGCTATGGGGTAGTTTCCAGTACAGAGGGTAAACCTTCCTGAGAACACTCCCTCTCTCTCATTAATTGTGAACTTTTCCAGTGTAGGTGGTGGAAATAGGCACTTTTCACAGCACTGTGTGAGCACCAACACTATTCACTATAATCCTTTAAGGTAGTTACTTCCCAGACCTTGGGTACTTTTCTTACGTGCATGTTTTGATCAGTATTCAGTGAATACTTGGACTCTGTCAAGCTCTCTGGAGTCCAGTCTTTCCAGATCCTACCCCAGTAGTCTGACCTGCAAACCCTGGGTAACCTACACTCCTCAGAGTCACTCTCTCTCCTCAAACCTGTGAAGTTTTCCATCTGCCTCAGTTTCCTGTGCTTCCATCACAGATTAGAAAGTCTTCAAGGCAATTAACTGTGGAATTGTAGGTCTCCCCTCATTTGTTTCCCAAATCTCAAGGACCATGGCTCTTTGTTACCAGATGTCCATTGTCTCAGAACCATTGTCTCGTATATCTTGTCCACTGTTTCTTTCTCTGCTCCAGACAGGATGGTGACTCTAACCCCTGTGCCTCCATGTTGGCAAAAAGCAGAAGCTTCTGTCTGCATTACCCTTAAATTTCAGGTGAACTCTATAAGTACTAAATTTCTATTAAAATTATGCTTATTGTGTGGAAGGACAGAGAGATTAAGTAAGCAATCCAGGACTCACGCCTAGGCCTATGTGACATGATCTATACATGAGAATTGCAGCATGTGTCTCTCTAAGTTCATGGTTCCATGGCTCCTGCAAGGTTGCCTATGCCATGGCCAGCCCCAGTCACCTCCACTTGGGGCCTCATTCTGTCCACACTCATTATTTTGTTGTTGTTGTTGTTGTTGTTGTTTTGTTTTGTTTTTCATTTTTCTTCCAGTACCAGGAATCGAACTCACAACCTTGCACTTGCCAGGCAGGCGCTTTGCCACTGAGCTAAATCCTCAGCCCCCACACTCATTATTTTTTATTCTAGGTTCTACTGTCACAATCTACCTCCATCCTTACTATATTTTGAAAACTTGCATACATTAAAGTTAACTCCTTGTGGTGGGTGGTTCTACAGAGCTCAACAAGTGCAGAGAATCATATAGTCCCCACTGCAGAAGCACAAAGAAAACTACCATCACCTTAACAACTGTCCTTTGTTGTATGTTTGTTTGTTTGTTTGTTTTGAGACTGGGAGGCTGTAGTCCAGGAGGCTGTAGTCCAGAAGGCTGGCCTTGAACTCAGCTTGTAGCCCAGGCTGGCCTCCAACTTGCAGCGATCCTCCTGCTTCAGTCTACTGAGTGCTGGGATTACAGGAGTGTACCACCACACCTGGCGACAATTGCCCTCATATCTTCTTTGTGGTCAAACATTTTTCTTCTCCATCATTTATAATTTTCTTATCTAAAATGATTTCAAAAGTAAGTGTGCAAAAATTAAAAATTGTGACTCTTCCCAGAATAAAGCCCAAAATTATAAGAAGAGAGAGGTTTTAAAGTTCAATTACAGGGAGAGATGCTTTCTCTAATTGATTGGCAGTAGCCTAGCATGGTGGTACATGACTGTGATCCCATCTATTCAGGAGGCTGAGGCAGGGAGTTTACACTGAAGGCATCCTGGACAGCTCTGCAAGACCCTGTTAGCTTAGTTTATTTAGCAGTGAGCATGGGTGAAGAGAAGATGTGGTATGAATAGCAGCTTCAGAATTGAGTAAGGGAAATACACAAATGGGGATCCAGCAAGTGAGATCAAGTGGTTCCATCCAGCGATCCTCAATAGAAACAGGCATCCAGCCAGGAGACAACCAATCGAGGGTGGGCTTCCCATCCCCTGTGCTTCCACGGCAAGACTGAAAGTTGTTGCAATCAAAAACAAGCACTGTCTTCTAATACAGTCCACAGAGCCATGATTTGATAAAAGACAAGAGTCTGACTCAAAACAAGTGTATCCAGGGTAAGAGGCAGTGGGAGAGGGAGGAAATGAGGTCTAGGGCTGAGTTAAGCACCATAATCTCAGCCAAAATAATAGCGAGAGCACGTGGATGCTAAGCCTACCTCAGGATGGTCTAGGATGGCCAAGGTCCGATACTCAGAGCCTGGCAGACCTCAGCTAAGGATAGCTATGGAGAACTGAAGACAAAGATTCCCAAGATTTCTTTGCCCTGGGCACCGCGCCTCACTCACTTTCCAAGTGTGGTGGGGACATCTGCATCCCTTACAGAGATTGAGGGGGATGTGCAGGCAATGTTGCGGGAAGAGAACCGGGGCTCGTGAACAGTTCTGAGTGACCTCCACACGGGGACTGAGGTGACAAATCCAAGCCTGCAGAATGACGAGCTTTTGAGGAGACAGGTTTTGTACAGGAGACGCGCCCAGCAGAAGGATGGGTGGAAAATGTGTCATACCAGCTTTCTGTCTTGGGTCTGAAACATGAAGGCCTTTGGAGCAGAGATGCCCCACAGAGCTGCTTCATTGGCAGAGACCAGCAGTGAAGGGTCCCCATTGGGTCAGCTCCCAGCCACATTCCTTCGGATGTGCTCTGCACCTCTGGAATAAGAACATCAAGGGGTATGCTCATAGCTTTTAGAGTGTTGCACAGAGGATAGCTGCTAATATCATTGCTAATATCTTCCTTCAAGGCCTTTCCTCTCCTCTAAATTTTCTACCACCTCTCTCAGGACTCTCTGACTCTTTGTCCTGTGTATTTATTGCACCATAAACAGCATGGACCCTGCACCAAACAGTCTGAATTTAAATCCAGTTTCTCTCACTGACTTGCTCTGTGAATTTAGGCAACTTTTTTGTTAGTCTCCACTTCCTATGGCTTTAAGTGGTCAGAGGAGTACATTCCTTTAGAGCTGTGTGAAGATTGTCTGGCTTAATGTCAGTTTTAACCTGTGAAATTGGCATTTCTGAGAATCAAAAGTAGTTGATTATCAAATCATGACCTTTTGTCAAATCATGACTCTGTGGACTGTATTAGAAGACAGTGCTTGTTTTTGATTGCAACAATTTTCAGTCTCACCTTGGAAGCATAGGGGGAGGGGAAGCCCACCCTCGATTGGTTGTCTCCTGGCTGGATTGAGGATCGCTGGATGGAACCACTTGATCTCACTTGCTGGATCCCCATTTGTGTATTTCCCTTACTCGATTCTGAAGCTGCTATTCATACTTCATATGGATCAACCTGAAACATGTTTAAGGCTTTAGAAGAGGGCTAGTAAGTTCTATATACAGATGGTAGGCACTATAATTCCATCTGTGGCTATTTTGCTTACTCCTTCATTCATTCATTCATTGGTTATGTCCCACATCATAATGTAAGCCCCTATTTGGCCATCTTTGTCAGTCTGTCCAGAACCCCTGGTATAGTTCCTGGACATAATCATTATTCAATAAATATTTATATAGAAATCAGTGAGAGATTAGTCCACAACCCTGCACCCCGGTACTAAAGAATGGGCACAAGAATTCTGACAGAAGTCATATACCTGTGATAAAGAGCACCCCCATTCTTCATGGGAGGTCTCTGTGGAGAAGTGTCCAAATAAGCCTACAGATTCTGGTTTTAAACCACTACACCTCGTCGCTGGCATTGTCAGGCCCTGCTACTGGAAAGGGCTTGAATGAGTTGGCTCTCGTGCTGCCTATGACCTTCAGCACAGCAAAGGTCATGTATTGCTGGGCTGAAGACAACAATGCTCACTTTCCCAAAGGAAGCAGAATTGTAAGAAGAATAAAAGAAATGCAGCCTTGTGTCTGTGTGTTTGTTTCATGGTCTGGGTTTGTATATTTCCCTGCCATAATGATAGGGGTGAGCGAGGCCTTGGAGCCAAGTTCCCCTCTTTACCCGGACTATGGGAGCCAGCCTGGTGGGACAATTAGTGAGCAGAACCACAGTGGGCAGGGCTGACTCTCAGTAAACACACATCTTAAAGTCTAGGGGCTCACATTTTTCCTGCCTCAAAAATAGCCTTATTTCAAGCTTTTCTATGCTGCAGGTCATTTGACATTTTTGTAAAATATTTCCCTGCTTCCTTGGGTCCTGGCCTGAACACGCCGAGGGCAGGGCCCAGGCCTGGACAGAGCCTCCCGTCCTTGTACTGAACTTGCTCTCCCAGGGCACAGGGTCCACATTCCCAGCTTTGAAGAGCAAAGTTTAAAACACATACACAAAAGCCTCACTCTGGTTTGTGTACCCATTGCTTCCCGGAGACACAGCATGGGCTGGGCGGGTCTCTTTATGGAAGCTTTGCGGTGTCATTACCCTCACATCTGTGTTGCGCCCCCGCGGCCCTGTAACCCTGAGTCTCAACCACAGCTCTGAGACCCACAATGGCAGTAAAGGGCATGTGTGTGTCTGTCAGACTTTGTAAGGGTTCTTCGGAGAGTTTTGCTTCTCTCTCCCTAGTGGGGTCTGTGTTTCCTTTTCCATGATACCCGCTCTCTTTTCTGGTTGGATTGTTAATTTCCCATAGCCTTCTCCTCTCCTTTGGGCCTTTAGAGTTTCTTCTTCTTCGCTGTCATTTCAACATCTAAACCCACAGCCTGCAAGAGGCCCAGGCTTAATTTTCTGCCTGTCTGTCCTTCATGTTCTGCACAGCCCTTCAGTCCGGGTGAGTGTCCTTTCATTTCCCAAACACCCCCTGTCTTTCCTGCCATGTTAAGTGCTCCCTTCATTTTGCTTACCTTACAGACTTGTCAAATTTTAACCCTGCCCTTCAGCAAGAGATCAAAAAGGCTCATCCCTGGCTCTCCTTAACATATTATCCCTTCTTGTGTCAGTGCTTTAATGTTACATAATTTCTTAGGATGTCTTTGTGAGACTCGGTACTCACACAAAGTAGAGACGGTTCTGCATTCATCTCTGCATCTTCTGTCCCAAGTATGGCACCCACATAGTGGCAGGTACTGCGTGGAGCAAAGGTGAGCGTGTGAATGAGTGAGGTCTGCTCAGTGCCCTGAGTGTCCAGTGCTTTCCTCTAAAAGCTCAGTGACTCTAGGATTCTTGAAAATGACCTTCCCTCCCCAGTGTATCACCTTAAAGAAAATTCCTCACAGGCATTCATGAGTTTTCATGTTTCCACTTTACTGCATCTGGTATCAGTTTTACGTGTAGAATACAAATCAGAAGGGACTGTAGAGAAATGTCCCTTAGATGGTCTGCTCCTGTCCGTCACCTACAGTCCTCAGCCCAAATTCTTTGTACTCTCAGGTCTTTGGTCTTAAGTATGCTTCCTGAAGCAGTTTTCAGTTGCTTCTACTTAATGTGGACTGTCCATTCCTGACAGGTGTCAAGTGTGGGCAACTTAGTCTTACAGAGAGATGAAAAGATTTCCAAAGTGGTGGGGAGGCAGGTTCTGGCCTTTCGAAAGAAACAGACAACCCCCTGCCCTGGGCAACTCAGGCTCCACATGGCTCTCACCTCCCCAAGCAGAAATCTTGTCAGCTTTTAAGTCTGCATTAACCACGGAAGACCTCAGTTCTCACACCTGCCCCATTTAGCTTCTGAGCTCCTCATTATCTGATTCCATTTCAGAGCCCTGGCCAAGTTCCCAACTTCATTCCAAGGAAAAGGCGAGGTCCTCCTGTGAGGCTGTCTCTCTCCTGATGTTTGGACACGGAACCTCTCCCAAGCTCACAACTCATCCCAGATGGCGTGGGACAGCCGCAATTTACACATGTTGTCCTGGTGTAATTATTAATAACACCCCCTTTCATTCTCTTAAGTGTCTCAGTATGAATGATAAATTATATGATTATCCCCACCCATCTCTGGTTTTCTCTGCTTCTGTCTCTGAACTGACAGCTCCCTCACTTGTCACACCCACCTTGTAATGTGCTGAGATAGGACAATTCCTGGCCTGACCTACTTCTGTCTATTCCCCAGCATTAGGATTGCTGGGCAGAGCCAGGAATCTGTTAGAATGAAATCCCAGTCTCCTGCCCATGCTTCCTAGAAAAGTATGTCCATACACACACACACACACACACACACACACACACACACACACACACACTCAATGGAAATACATGAGCAACTTTGTTTTTAACAAAAAGACCTCCACGTTGTAAAAATGGAAGGCAGAACAGCCTGGCAGCATTATAATGACAGATGTCAAACAGTGACATAGAAAAGAATTATAAAGGACCAAAAAGATAGGGCCATACAACCATCAAACCCTTTTCTTCCAAAAGGATGCAATCCATTTCCCTTTCAAAACACATACCACAAAGGGAAAGGACATTTTTTGTACACACGTGGGCACAAATAATGCTCACAAGGTCTTCCCAGCAGATACTCATTACCCAAGCCAGCTACCAAAGGGTTGTCTCCTACGTTAGACCCCAGGGGGGGCTCACCTTCTGGTGGAAGGGAACGTGTGCCCATTAGCAGCGTTTCATCAGCGTGCCTTTCCCTTCTGCCTCCTCTGAAACCTGAGGAAGCCTGGAGGTGTTTGATCTGCTAAGCATTTATGCTGAAAATATCTCCTATTTAAAATGGCTTCGTTATACCTCCAGGATGGCTCCAAATAGCACTCCAGGGTTACAAGCTCGTCTAACTTGCTGTTGGTGTCTATTCCCATTCTCCAAATATTGCTACAGATCTGACTCTTCCAAAAGACACCTTGACTTTCATCTTGGGTCTAAATGAGATGACTTTTTCCCTTGTAGCATTCATACCCAAACATTTCTCTGTAAGTATGCAAGTCAATAGAAATATGGACATAGTTCTACCCCCAAATTCTAGCAGCCGGAAAGAGTGTGCACCAGCTCTGGTTGCTGGCCTGCCGAAGCACTGATGCCCGACCTCCTGTGCAGCCAGGCACAGGTAGCCAGGACTCGTTGAAACCGAGTGTCCCTGGTGGTTCCACCACAGAGTACTGTCCAATGTGAACATTCCTGAGTGAGCCCTGGTGTGGAAACATAGATCACCGTACACATGTGGCCCTAAATCAAGAGGGAAACTTGAGGTGACGAAAAAGGAAAAAGTATGGCCATGCTCTTTATGATTAACAAGCCACAAAGAATAGCACCAGGCACAGAAACAAGTGGATTATGAAGAATACATCAGTTCTAAACAGAGCAACAGTACTGTGGGTGTTGAGGCTGAACATAATCCATGCACTGCCCACTCTGTCAAAGGTCTCACAGCTCCCCACTTCCGTTATTGGTCAGACCTGCACCATCCCACTGCCAGCTGGGGGAGGTAACAGGATGACAATGTGGTGCCACTGAAACAGCCCTGTTCAGAGACCAACCTGTCTCTGCTAACAAGGAGGGTGAGCAACTCATAACCTCTCCAGATCTCAGTTTCCTCATCCTTTCCATTACAAGCTGATTTTAACTGAAAGCCCATAACATTTCACCTGGTGGTGGATATCTCTGTACCTGGAAATAAGAAAAAATAACACACTAACGGGTTTATTTAAATTGAAAGAACCACCATCATCCCACTCAGACCTACCCCACTAAGCCAACCAGCAGAAGGGACATTACACAAGGGTTGAGGAGACTTCCAGGCTGGCCCCCAACCACATCTCCTCTCCTCTCTTCACATAAGAGTACTGGACATCCTCCTGTGGCTCCTTGGACTCAGGTAGACCAGGTGATTGGTTCTGTCCTATAGACTGTGAGAAGAAAATATTACTTCACTCTGAGTTAAAGCATTTCAGTACCAGTGTGTTTTCTTCCCCACATACTATCATGCTCTAGAAGGTACACTAACAGTCATCAGCCCGTGTTCCTGCATAGCCATGGGATGCAGTCTGCCACTGACGACCACAGTAAATCCACTTCCCCTGGAAGATGCAGGGGTTGTTTCTGGGGCATAACCTAGTTTATCTCAACTAATACTTTAATTCCACCCAGTGAACCACTAGGTCTGCTTTCCTTTCTTGTTTTAGTTTTTGTTTTTGGTTTGACTTTGTTTGGTGTGGTTTGGTCTTGGTTGTTATTTAGAGAATAGACCCATAAGAAAAGTAGAAGAAAGAAAACAAGGGAAGGCAAGTCTTTCTATGATTTCTTTAGGCCTTGTGGAGAGGTGTTGAGTGATTATAGAGTGAAAGTGAAGTGACCATCTCAGTAGGAGTTGATGATTCTGATAATAGGAAACTCACTTTTCAAGCTAGATTCTCAAAAGAAAAGAATATATGTATATACATATATAGAGAGGGGGAAGAAAAGCAAACATTTTTTATTATTGCTGCATACTCATCTTTGGTCCCCATCACCCAGGGTCATACTTTTTGACCTCTTTCTCAGTGGAGACCTAGAATGTCCCTGATTCTTTCGTCTTTTGCTTCCCTGCACTTCCATTATGATGTGGAATTCTAATGCCAGAGCCCCCATCAGCACCTCTGCTCAGTGGCTCAAAGTGGGTTGAATTGTAGCCGGCGGCAGGGGGTGATAAATGTAGCGTGAGCTGCATTTTCCCCCAGAAAACTGCAAATTGCCTGAGCAGTACAACCCACAAAAGGTTCCCGTGGAGTGAATTTATCTTGCATTGTCGAATGGGAGAGGGAAAGAGGAGAGACGAGGCATTCTATTTTTGCAAAGTCACATTCGATCTTGTTCAACGTGCAGTCCACACATCTTTTAAAGGGGGCTCCAGTGGAAAAGAGAACCAGCCCAAGAATGCAGAGCAGATAAAGGGATTTATTTTTAACACTGTTGGAGCTCACAACCGTGTGAGCATTTCAATTTCAAGTCACTTGCTCCTGAATAATAATAAAGTGTTCTGTTGGATTGCACATTATGCATGTTATGTCACCCAGTAACTCAGAATGGAAAAGACCATGCCAGGGACAAGAAGAGCTCAGCCTCAAAGGGGAAGCTTCTCTTCCCATGACTTCATCTCTCCATTTGGAAGAGAAAAGCAATGCTCCTATCAGTGGCCGAGCTTGCCTTGATCAGTGCTTCTAAGTTGCCATGCCTAAGTGGATTCTTCCATTTTAGACAAAATTCCATTAATACATCATGAGTCTGTTAAGGCAGTGACTATTTGGGAATCCTTCCAAGTGCTGAGAAGTAAAGAGAACACTGGCATATGACTAGCTCTGTTACTAATTACTTCAGGCTTTAGAATAAGGTCTTTGGGGCAAGTCTTTACAGACAGAACTTTCCCTAACCCCTTGTTCCCTTTTCTTGGGAAAGCAAGAGGTATCATAGGACGTCACAGTATTATTCCAGGCACAGCTCAGAAGACATTCTGTTCTATGTCTCCCATCTTCTCTGTGTTTGAGGATAAGCCCAGGGGCTTTAGTTAGTTTTCTATACTTTCTGGATAGCTTTCTCCACCCTTTAAACAGGTTCAAGTTTTCTTTCTTTTTTCAAGGTGCACCTAGTCCATAATGACTTTTCTGACAGTTCCAGTCCACAAGGATTTCCCTTCTTCCAAAAACTGAGTATGGAGGAATCAACAGACATGTGCTATCTATTCCCCTTGTATTCCTTGCCACAAGTTTTATTTTATAAGTGATCCAAACCTAAACTCTCTCAGCTGGGGTGGCAGTTGCTACAAGGGTGGTCAATAGTTTGGGCTCAGGAATCACATTGGGTTCAATCCCAACCCCTTTAATTCGTAATAAGTCTGTGCACCTCTCCATATTTCAATTTCCTTATTGCAAAGTGAAAATAATAACGCCTACTTCATGAGCCTTTTAAGTGATATAATATCTGCAAAGGCTTTAAGACAATATTTAAAACCATTTGCAACACTCAATGAACATCTGTAGTTATTATTATTCTTGATTCTAGTGCGTGGACACTACTGGTTTTGCTCTGTGGCTGCTCTCCACAGGCCTTTAAGTAGAGCTTTCCAGAATGCACCAGCAACTCCATTCTAGAATTACTTTACCAAGGATTTCATTTATAGAAAACAAAAGCACAAGTCTCCTGTTACTCTATTTTGTTATATTAGATTAAAAGAATGACTGTGGAAAATATGAACAAAATCATTGCATCTAGAAATCCTTTAAGAGAAACTAAGCAGACCAATACCTGACCAGAGCAGGAATGATTCTGATCAGCACAGGGCTCCTGAGTTCAAGCTGTTGGCCTAGTGGATTGGAAAAGGCATCACCTAAGTTACAAGGTCCACTCCCCTAGACACTGGACAAGGCGAAGGCTGAGGTGAGTCTCCGGCCCTTCAAGCTGCTCCTGTAGGGGTTTTCGGGAAAGCCTGAGGTGGGTCCTATAGAAGATGACTTTCTCTCTGTTGAGGAGAAAACAGATTGACATCTTCACAGTTCATTGCGATATTTGGAGGAATGGAGTGGGGCGTCCTATCCCTCTTTGCTGTTTGGTTCTTGCTTATATCTATGTTTGTAGATATGTCTAGTAACTAAAACCTGGGAGTAAAACTCATTTTATGGGATTTGAAAACCATAAGGTTCAAAACAGCTCTACTTTTTAGCTTTAAATCAGAAGCAGCTGCCTGAGAACCACTGAAACCCAGGCAGAGTGTTGTGCTGTCTGCACCTGAGAAGTGGGGAGCCGCTCTCATCACCCAGGACAGGCAGAGCCTGGCTCTGCACACCAGGGGCTCCGGCAGGGCTCTCTTCACTTTTGAACACGATGGATCCCTCCTCTTCTTTCCCCTGCAAACCGCAGAACCCGACTCTCCATCCTGGCAGCAACATCCGGCCATCCGCCCCACTGTCCTCCAGTCTCACCTCCCTGCTTCCCGGGGAATTTGCCTCTGGCACCAAATGGGCATTTTTTATTGGAGATCCTCAAATCAGTAAAGATATTTTAAAATTGTAAAAGATTATATAAAACAGTTAAAATGAACATTAATAAGTACAAATACACCAGCCCTTGGAATGTCAAAAACCAGAGAATACAGTCCGTTTTTAACTTTTCAGAATTGATATTTCAATTACCATGATAATGAATAAAATTAAAAACTAAAAAATGAAAAGCAGCAATCCAATTTAAAGAGTGAGACTATTTCATTATTTTAATAGTGTCTGAATTTACTGATTTCCAGCTCCATAAAATGTTTTACTAAATTAAATTCCCTTTGTTTTTCAGTCATGAATCATGCTTTCTCTACCTATAAGAAAGTTCCATTTGTCAATTTGTAGGTAGAGGAGCCCATTTATAATGGTCCTTGCCCTACATAAAAAATACTTCTGTTTCTCACCCAAATATTTATATATTTTTTCTGGTGGTGGAGACAGAGTTAAAACAGGTCAGACTCCTGCCTGTCTGATAGTTCCTCCTTTGGGACAAACAAATGGTGCAGTCATGGACTTGTGGTTCCTAAGGTACAGACCAAGCGAAGCTGGGACACACTAGACGACAACCAAATCCACGAACCTAACGATAGCAATATTCTCCGAGCAGGGGAGCGAGCCACCCATGAAGAGTGGACAGAGCCAGACCAAGGTGAGAAGCGACTGCACCACGAGGAAGCTTGCTGGACACATCAGTGTGTAACAAGAACAATTGTTTGTCAGTAACTCTCTCCCGCAAGCACAGTGCACCGCAGGGACACCAATTTAAATATTTAGGGATTTGGTTTTAATATCTGTAGGGGTGAACACAGGCCACGCAACACTAGAAAATGTTACTCATTAAAGATAAAACAGACAAGTGATAGGAAGATAAAGGAAAACTTGGTGGCTAGTAAGTATATGAAATTATGCTCCACCTCCTTAATAATTAAAAAATGTCAATTAAAAAATTTTAAATGCTACTCTTTGTGCACTGTATTGTAATTTTTTTGAAAATAAAATAACAATAGTAAGAGCACCTCCTCTGTGCCAGGGCCTGTTCCAAGCAAAGCATGCATCAGCTCACTTTACTTTCACAAGGCAGTATGCAGACGCTGCCACTGGCCTTCCATCTTGCAGTGAAGGAAACTGAGAGAAGGGGATTAAGCGAAGTGAATGGCAGAAAGTGGCAGAGCCAAGATTCAAGTCGAAGCACTGACAAGATGTGGGGAAATGAGGTATTTGTGTTTGCTGGTGGGAGATCAATTTGTACAGTTATTTAAGATTGTACCTGGGAACGCTTGGTGGAGCTGGGGGTACTTCACCCTATCACCTAGCAACCCTCACTGGATGTGTGTCCCAGAGGGATCTCAGACAGGACTGCAGCAAGAGAGAGAAACCATATTTACTGTAGCTCGGTTTGCATATTCACAGTAGGGAAATGGATAAATAAAATGTCATACATTTAAAACATGATAGGATGCTGCATAATGGTCAAAAACAATGAACAGGATATATTTAAAAATATAATTTTAAGTAAGCAAAGTAGAAACAATGACATAACACAAAACTATTTCTGTGATTTTCTTTTTAGTACACACAAACAACATTTAATTTTTAAGGCTATTCCCATGAATAAGCAAACAAAAGTTGGGTCATTATACTGGGAAAATATGCATTCCAAGGAGATTCTACACCCTAGTGTCCAGAACCATGAGTATATTGACTTATATGACCTTAGTTGTAGATGTAATTAAGATTACTAACCATCGGACAATAAGATGGGAGGATTACCCCATATTGTTGAACTGTGTACATGACACCAAAAAAGCAGAGAAGAAGGAAGAAGATGAGGAGATTCTAATCAGAGATGTTCTAAGCACAATAAGGATCCAAAATACTATTGCTAGCTTGGAAGATGGAGGGAGCTTCAAACCAGGAGTTGCTAAGAATGGCCCAGCAACACCCAGATCTCAACCGATGAGAGCCCTGGTAGAGAATCCAGCCGAGTCTGCGGGACTTCCGACCTCCAGAAACTGTGAAGTGATGGACTTTTGTTACCTCAAGCTGATAGGTTTGTAGACATTTGTTAAGGCAGCCAAAGAAAACCAAGACAGTCACTAAGGGTACCCAGGAAACACACATCCACTCAGGGAATGAGGAAAGGAAGGGTATAGAAGTGAAGAGGCTGCAAAAAGAACGGAGGATAGGGAAAGAGGTTTCTTCATGGGCTGAGGTTGATGTGCCACAAATTGCAAAATCTGACCAACTCACTTCTGTGAATCTGAGATCCAAAAATAGGCAGAGAAAGACGTGCTAATTAATTGTTTGTCTAGAAAGCTTCAAAGACGCGCTAGTCCGGTACAACGTTGCATGGAAGAATGAAGATGTACTCATTCCTAGACAGCTCTGACTTTCCCTGGTTGTAGGGTTTGAAGAGTTTGCTGCTGTTAGCAGTCATCTCTGCTACAGTGATGGTAGGAAGGCTCAGGAACAGGCTGTGCTGAGGTCACAAGCCCATTGTGAGTCCCACTCACGCGCTCCGTCCATCTCTGTTCTCCAGCTTCATCCTGCTTCTTTCTACCCGTACTGCAACATTTCACATCCACCTCATCTCTAAACCCCAAGGCAGAATTAATTCCTCTTTCTAACATTATCTACATCCACAGGCAGTTTCAGAAATCCTCTTCTTGGTCTTCCAAATAAGCGGCATATCTCTGCTCACAAATAAATGTGGATAATTACAGTGGAGTTGGGGTAATTTGGGAGCAAAGACCTCCACATATCATGGGTTATAAAACCTAATCCACCAAAAGCTTCTGGCCAATATCAATTACTGTCCTTTGAGTGAGAGTAGGGACTGTCATTTCCTCTGAGCAAAGCATACACATCAGTGAACCGGCACACACGCCCACACACATGCACACACAGGCAAGAGTGTACATTCAGGGCCACGTAGCTGTCCAGAAGCCCCTGGGCAGGGGGAAAATCTATTGCAGGTCTTCAGAGTCCCCGGGAGAGATCTCCGCCCCCGTCACTCATTCAGTGATTGCCCTCTGTCTCATCCAGTAAAAATCCGCCAGCTCTGAGCCTGGGGCTGGTCTGTCCAATCCCAGATGGAGAGAGCAGCCCTGCACACCGGTCTGACTGCATGTGTGACAGTAATTATGCAGGAATTGGACACCAAGTCATTACCAGCGAATGAATTATTACTAGAAACAGTTAGTGTCCGATAATGAAGTTAATGGGCGATAATATGACAGTCATTAGATTGACATGCTCTTCATTGTTAAAGAAAGAGAAGCAGCCATCAAAGGCTGGCAACAGGCGGTGTTTACCGCACCACTGCCTGAACCCTGTTCCTGCGGTGGAGCTGTGATTACAGGGTGTGAACTTCCTGTCGGAAGTCGGCACCCATAGGTCAGAGGGGAGCCCCCTGTGCCTCTGCAGAGCTGACAGGCTTGTGCTTCTCTGACCCCAGATGCCCTTGCGCAAGGCCATGCACTTGCACAAGCTGCTTTCTGGACCTGAAATGTCCCTCTCTTCTTCCACGTCTAAGACTCCTACACTTCCTTCTGATGTAGGGGACCTAAATGTAGCTTCCAGGGCAAAATCTACAAACACTCTGGGAATATAGCTGCCCCCAGCTGGATGATCCATAGCATCTCATTCAAACCTTTCCTATTGCTTCCCAGCATTGCATTTTACTTATGAGCTACCACGTCTGTTTCCTGTTTCACAGAGAACGGCTCCAAGACAGGAGCTCTGTCCTTCCCATTCCTGTATCATCACACTTAAAAAAATTAATTCTAGGTTCCCTACAAGTGTCTGACAAAGAATAGAAACAGATGGAGATTAAGGAAAGGGAAGGAGGGGATGAGCCAAGTTGCCAACATACTCTGCGCTGTATGACTGACTACAGACCACTTAATCCACCTTGTCATGACTTTCTTCAGGTTCTGCAGGAGGGGATCATCCTTACTGCTTCTCACCTCATAGATTCAGGGCAGATAAAGGAGGTAAAGTAGATACAGAATAACACTTTGGGCTAAGATGAAAGAATTTCTAAATACAAAGGGTTTTTATCTCTGTGCTGCACTTGACAGAGACCACATCCTTTGACACCTTATAAAAATACCCTTCTGTAGGATCCCTTACCTCCCCATGAGCACACAGACGGGGCTGGAACAAACACACGCAGCTGGCTGTCCAGACAGCGCAGGCACTGTGTGGGTAGCCTGGGGTGCTCCTGCGCCAGGAGGATTTCCTTTCCCTTTATTTTCATTCGCTGTGCTCGGTACAAAATGAAAATCTTTCAGGAAAAATTTTTAGTTAAGGGCAAATCCTTTTGCTAAGACAGAAAAGAAGAGAAAACACAAAAGGGTAATAACTCTTCTCTGTAGTGGCACTGGGCTATGGGCTGTGTGTTTCTGACAGCAATTCCCTGCAACATCACAAAATAAGTCTTCACTTTCCAGATGAACCCCCGTGCCTGGGAATAGAAGCCCCAGCACGGCAGGCCCTGGAAGAAGCCTGAGTGGAGTTGGAGAGTCCAAGATTCAGAGGTGGCCTGGCTTGGCTGAAGGCCAAGAGTGGGAACTTCACGTCCTCTTAGCCCTCACCCTGTCTCCCTGCAGCAGGAGCTCTTGGGCTGCCTCACTGTGCCCATAAAGGCCAAGGAGTGCCTCCGTCTGCCTGGAGGGGCAGTATACTTGGTTCCAGCATCTAAGAAGCAGAGACTAGTAGCTTCTTCCAGAGTGTCAGCCGGGCTTATGCGTTAGTCAGGGTTCCCCAGAGAAACACAACCAAAAGTGCACCATACACGTATTTATTACAAGGAATTGGCTCACCCAGTTATGGATGCCGAGAAGTCCTGAGTTCTGTAGTCAGCAAGCTGGAGAGCCAGGATAACCCACACGCAGCTCTGGTCTAAGGCCAAAGGCCTGAGAACCAGGAGAATCAACAATTTAATGTCTACACTGAAAACCAGCATGTTTGAGACCTATGAAACAGCAACATTTCAGTTAAAACCCAAGGCCAGAAAAGACAAATACCCCAGCTCAAGAAATCAGGCAGAATAGCTACGCATGGGGGTGCACCTGGAATCCCAGCACTCTGGGAAGTTGATACAGGAGGACTGCAAGTTCCAGCCTGGGAAACTTAGCAACTTAAAGAGACCCTATATCAAAATTTAAAAAAAAAATTAAAAAGGGCTGGGATGTAGCTCTGTGTGAAGGCCCTGAGTTCAATCCCCCGTGCCAGAACAAAAAAAAAAAAAGGTCAGGCAGTAATTTTCTCCTACCTGGCTGTTTTATTCAATATGGACCTTTAGTTGATTGGATCAGGCCCACCTACACTGGGGAGGCCATCTGCTTTGCTCATTCTACCAATTCAAATGGTAGCCTCTTTCAGAAATACCCTTTGAGACACATACAGAACCCCCTTTGGACAAGTGTTTGGACTGAGGACCAGTCAAGTTAATACATAAAATTGACCAGAGGGTCTTAAAACCCAATTTTACCAGCTTCTCTGCAGTGACAGCCCCAGGACCACGGGAGGAATCCCAGGCTTTGGCACAGGGGTCTCCTAGCTGTGGTGCACACAGCAGCTCTTCTACAACATCAGCCCAGGTGCAAGCTACTCCAGCTGTCTGTCTGTCACAGTGATGCATAGGGGAGTGTGATCTGGCTCGCAGGCTCCTCCAAAAGGTGGACCATGTACCTTTCAGCTCTATTTTATCTCTTAATGTCATTCACAGCATCAGGAAAGGACTGGATATGCAAAGGTTCTGTTTCTAAAACTTGTTTCCACTTCTTCTCTTCAGGCCCCTATAGCTATAGCCAATTTAACTACTAGCTGTTTCTTGAGACTTCCTCTTGCCTTGTTCCCTCCTTGCTTTTCTCCAAGTTAGTTGCTGAGCCTAGAATTCCTCCCTCTGTTCTCTGTGCCCTGATCCTTCCTGTGGATCACAGAACAGCTACGGTGTCCTATTCTGGCTATAAGGATGTCTACTATATGTACATTGACTCAATGAGTGGTGATCCAGCATGGTTTCATCTCAGCTGGCATTATAATATTTTCATACTGGGTCGTTGCAAGGTCACAACCCTGAAAACTTTGTATTTCTCTTGGACTGATTATTCTAATTTTCCCTTTAGTTCTAAGTATACAAACACCACAGAACCTGGAGTCTACCCTTCAATATCAGCTTCTACCCACTCAGGAGGTTTACCAGATGAGATCAGAGGCCCAGCAGGAAGAAATAACCCATTCTCCAGCATTGACACAAAGCCTACTAAAGGGAGAAAAAAAACCACTATTTCTCATCCAGTCCAGCGATAGCCAGGAGACCCTTAAATGGTACCAATATAAGTTTTTGCAAAGTTAATTAAGTTAAGCCCAGTGTTAGCTAGCATTTTGCAGACAGACAAGATCAAAAAGAAATATATTTTTACATACGGAAGAGGGTTTCTTAGTTAGGCTTACAGAGTCAGAGGCAGGAGAGTCCCTTACAATGCATGGGATCCAGTAGCTGCTGAAGCAGACAGAAGCCACCAAACAAAAGAGCTCACTGATGCAGCACCAAGCCAAGGTTGAAGGCCTGGAAACTCCCTGAAAGTCACCAGTCAGAGCCTGGGTTGGAAGGCTGAAGAAGCTGGAGACCTGGAGACAGATGTCCGTCCAAAGGTGATGGCAGCAAAGCCCACACCTGCTCAGGGAGACAGAGCCCTTCAACAAAGGCACATGTTTTCCTCCTTCCCTTTTTATTTCAAGCCCATTGGTTCATACACCTCACTACCAGGGTGAGTCTCCTCCTCTCAGCTTGCTGGCCTACATTTCAGTCACTCACAGATTCACCCAGAAATGTTTACTAACCTGGTAGGGGTTTCTTTATACATTCAAGTTGACATATCGTGATAGTCACAGCCAGAGATGGCCCTGTAGCCTCAGCTTCCACAGTGCTGAGACAGTTCTACCAAGTCATGGCACAGACCTGGTGCGGCACTGGCATCGACCACTCCTTACGCACTTGAGTGGATGGGTGATTGTGTTCACCTTCCAGAGGCCACAGGGACTGCAGTATGAATGTAAGAGCATAAGGCATCTTAAACAACTACCACTTACACCGACTATTTCCCAGTATGATCTGTCGGCAGCCACTGACACAACTGTGGGCGACAGCTTCCTCCTCTCAGGTGACTGTGGCATCTGTGATCCCACTCTGATTGGGCAGCCTATGAGGGCCATTGAAGAGGGAATTGGAGTTGGCCTGAAACAACTCGTTTGTAATGACTAGAACATTAATTATAAGTAATTTGGAAAATGTCTTGGTGATTCTGCAAGCATTGAGTGGAACCAATTAAACCTGTGAAGCCAGGCACTTAGGAGACCAGACAGCTGCTCCACAGAGAGCTCAGGTAAGAAGATGAGAGCTGTCCACTTGGTGTCTGGCCATCCTGCACTGGCCAGAAGTCTCCTCCCACGGAGGTCAACTCCTGCTAAGCTGTGATGCAGAGCAGAATGAAGTGTGGGACAGAACCTAAGAAGAGAAGAAAGCCCTCATTATTTTTGCAAAATTAAACACACTTGTAAGAGTACTGAGGCTATTACCTGACGTTTATATACAGGTGCTGATAATGGAAGAGGTTAATGATCTCTTAGACTAAATCAGCATTTCCCTAAGCAATATGCTTAAGATGAAGGCAAGGCAATTAGCAAATCAGGTCAATTGTGGGCTCATTCAAGTTAACCCACAATGGAATTTCTCAGTTTTAGTTTGTGATCAACTAGGTCCCTCCTGGGGAACACAGACATTCAGTCGAGAAACCCTTACCAAATGTTGATGCCTACATTATAGTCTTACCAAGTTCATCCCTGATCGCTCCAAACTTCTATGAAGTTCTGTTTCAAGTAAAATTCTATTTCTGTTTTCATTCTATGGTGTACTTTTAGCATAAATAATCTTGACACCTTTTAATTTCGAGCTGAATGTATGACTTTGGCTTTCTTTCCTAGTAATCTTTCCAGTATTTGTTTCCTATAACAGGGAACAGCAAGTATTTCCTTAAAAAAAATCCAGTTAGTAAATATTTTAAGCTTTGTATACCCTACAATCTCTATCAAAGCTGCTAAGAAGAGAAGAAAGCCCTCATTATTTTTGCATATAACATAGCACAAAAGCAGCCACTGACAAGACATAAGTGTATAAGCCTGGCTCTGTTCCAATAAAACATTATTTATAAAAACAGGTGAGGGCATATTTGACCTGCAGACAGTAGTTTTGCCAAGCCTTGCCCTGTAGGAACTGAGAGTATTTATCTGACAGTTAAGCCTGCCCCACTTCTGTAGCCTCCACGGTCTTCCACACAAAGGAACACACTCCCTTAAGTGGTGGCTGGGCCACTTCAGCTTAGCCCTGGTGACAATACTGGCTCAAAACAGTTCCTGGAGCGAAATCAGTCCAGGTCACTGATGGGCTTAGAACTCCCAACTGCTCTGCCTCTCACTTAAATGACAAAGGCGCTGTATCATCTGCACCCTGAGCCTCAACACCGTGCTGTCTCACCTCCTCAGTCACCTGGCTCCTCTCTCCTCCAAGAAGCCAAGGGATCAGGACCTTTGTCCTCACAATCCCCTCTTCCTGCCACGTCCTTTCTCACCACCACACAGCTCGCTGTCTCCCTTCCTTCAGTCTTCACTCCAGGGCTGTCTTTCTCTGAGCCCTGTGCCCATGCTGTCTGCTCTCCTACCAGGCACCACAGAGCCTCCTCTGGGCACCGCTTTCTCCTTAGATTCCACACTGCACAGTGTTTCACACGCACACACCTGCCCTGTACATGATAGGCACCTTCCCTGTGTTTCTCTCCACTTCTGTGTCTCTCCATTTCACTAGAAGCCAAGCTTCCAAAGCATGGGAATTTTTGTCTGCCTTGTCTACTGGGGTGTCCCCATTGCTGAGGACAGCACCCAAACCACCATCACGGAATATTTGTTAAATGAATGTATCCTCCCCATAATCCTCAGAGTGGCCTCATTAAACTGAAGCACCTCAAAATCAATGTGGCTTTTCTTTTGTCTGAGTATGTTCTTCTTTACTCTCCACCCTAGATTCCTGGGGAAAGATTCGATATCATTCTAGATGAACACAAAGGAAAAATGAGGTGATATCTACTTTTAAAGTCAAAATCTAGGGGCTGGGGATTTAGCTCAGCAGCAAAGCGCTTGCCTGGCAAGCGCAAGGTCATGAATTCGGTTCCCGGTACTGGAGAAAAACAAAACAAAAAAACAAACAAACAAAAAATAAAGTCAAAATCTAGACTGCTGAGGCTCCATAATGGCTGGCCTCAAGTCTCAAGCTGTTGACTTGAGAAAGGATCAGATCTCTTCACCTCCTCCTTTGGCACATCAGCACCTGAGCTGGGCCAGAGGCGGCCCCTGGGTGCAACAGCCTGCCTGGGGAGGGAGGACCATGACAGGGGAGGTGAAAGGAAAGCCACCTGCTGTTGGACCTGAGTATGGGAGGAAGAGGATGAAGCACAGAGAGCAACAAAGTCAATTTTCTTCCCCTGTGGACCTAGGCTGGGAGAGGGAGTCAGCAAATTAGATAAATTGCTGAGCACACTAAGGGGAGGAGCCATCCATCCTGTCACTTTGGGGATCCTGGGAAGAATCTCCCTCCAGCCTGGGCCTTAGCCAAAGAGATACCTGCAATGTGTCAGGCACAGCGCAGGCATGGTGGTAGGGTTGACTGAACCTCTGGGAGTTCCTGGGTATGTGGCTGCTGAGTTGGAAATTACTGAGTCCCCCTGGGAACCCCCATGGCAAAGCAGGATGAGCCCACAGCCAGCAGGCTGGCCAGAGACATGGCATGAGGCTCCATTCTAAGATGCCACTGGGAGCCAAGGTGTAACCAAGGCAGGCAGAAAGTGTTGGCTGACCAAGAGAAATCAGCCTAAAAATTACTTCCACACCAGAAATAGATGAGGGTGTCAACACTATGTGGCCAAGCAGAAAGAGACGCTTCCAGTCAGCTGTCACAGGAGGCCCAATGGCGTTTCTTTTTCTCAAGCACAGGAAAGCTACATTTCCCAGGCCCCACTGCAGTTAGCTCAGTGAGCCTCATGAGCAAATCCCAGAAATGGAATAGGAGCAGGACCAATGTCCACCTCACCAGGCCTGCGCCAGATTCCTGTATGCATACTCTTTCCACAGCAAGCAAGCGGGTCCTGTCCTGAAGGGAGGCGGATGTATGCTCTGAAGGAAAAGAACAAAGGAGAGACAGCTTGGATCATTAAGTAGCCACCTGAAGAAGAGCCACCCTCCCCATGTCACACAGTGAGACGCAGGAGAAACAGCCCTTCAGTGTGTTAAGCCAACGGAGACTGGTGGAGGTGCGCGGGTGGGCACTGTGAATCCTGACTTAGCTGCTTGCTTACCCTCGCCTCTCTCCCATAGGCCCCAAAGCCAAAGAGAAAAGAGAGAGGCTTTTTCCCTCCCTTTTTCTAGAGAGAGACTGAACATGACCTAAAGGGGTTATTTATCTTTTCAATTTTTATAATTGGACTCAAGTTATATCTGACTGGATATTTAGTTCATGTATTCCCCCCACTAAGCAGAAATTCAGGAGAAAAACCAAATCAATTATACACAAAAGTATCATCTCTTCTTTTATTCTTTTGCCTATCTATATTAGGTCTGGAGTTCAATTTGTGATCCTGGTACATACAATCTGGGAGAAAGGTTTGAACAATAATTCTCAGATTCTAATTCTAGCCTGTAAGATTTTAATATTCCAAAGTAAGTTTTGGGCCCAGAAAAGTGTAGAAAAAGGAAATGTGCTCAGGGGCTGTAAACAAGGACTTTCCAACCAGGCAATGGCTTAATGTCCGCTCAACCTCAGGAACCTGCGGGCTTGAGAAAGTCCTTTAATCACAGCCACCTCCTCATCTTTCCTGGTGATGCCGCTGCCACTGTGACAAGGACTAGGTGTTCTGTTGTCTAAATCACCTGGCCCAGGGTCTGGCACTAGGTACACGCATAATGATTATCAATAAAATTCAATTAAAATGGGTGAAATGGAAGACTGAATTCCAGAAATGTGGAATTGAAAAGAAACATATACCCTAGGCCCACTCTTCAAAGGATGCCACACTTTCCACACATAGCCAAAATTTCTTTCTTCTTAAGTATATCGATCTTTCTCTTTCTCTCTCTCTCTCCCCCCACCACACACACACCATTTTATTTGGAATTATTTTATTTGTATTTACTGCTACTATTGAAACCTTTTACAAAAATTGGGCCACAATTCAGAACCTCAAAAACTTGCACTCAACTTCACAACTCTGCCTCCTTCCAAATCATAGTTTGGGACCCATGATGGGCCCATGAGGCCCCATCTCCAATTTGTGAAAAGGAATGGGAATCCTGAGTGGAATGTGACTCCACTTCACCCCTAAAGATCTTGACCTGTATCACTAAAGATATGCACCCAGCAATGGATGATGGATGGCTGCCCGTGTAGCATGCCAAGAAGGAAAATCATGCTTCTTTGCCTGACTCCGACCTGTTCATCTGTGAGGAATAGCCTCTCACTTCCTGCATACACAGCATCTTTGTCTTGAAAATAGCCTTTCTGGAGCTCTGCAAGAGCCAGCTCCCCCAAACAGAGCACAGTCATTGAGTCCCTGGTGGATTTTGCTGCCATGGACCCCTGAGCACTGGGCAACAGCCTTCTCACTGACCCTCTTCACGTGTGCAGCACCTCAGTGTCTGTCTGGTCTCATTCTTGGTTCTCCATTCCACCACCTCAGCCCCTAGTCCAGTAGGCCCCAACTCCAATACAGCCCATGGAGGCCAGCTTCCCTACAGCCATATATGGCTTTACAGTCTCAATATAAATAAGCAGATACCCACAAATACAAATATTTTAGGGAAAGGATTTCCCCCTACAGGAGCATGTCCTCACAACCTTGGATGTTATGCCCACATAACATTGGGCATAACATTGGTTGGGATCTAACATCCTTGGATGTTAGATCCCCCTGGATTTCTGATTTCCTTATGTCCTGGCCTGCTGTCACCTTCCCCACATGTTGCACCCCTTGGGGGAGGGACAAATGTGGTGCCTGGGCAGCTCTTCACAGATGACGCTGCACCCTTCCATCAGTGAGACCAGGTCTTAGATCTCTCTGAGTATGTTGTGTCCTTTTTCAATTTCAATCTTTTACCTCCACATAATCATCCTTTTAGCATTTGATGATTAAGAACTGTATAACAACAAGCAGCAACCATGAATTCAATTATGCCTTTAAATTACTGTGTTACTCCCATGTGTGTGTGTGTGTGTGTGTGTGTGTGTGTGTGTGCACATTTGAAAATTAGCTACACAAATGAGAGAAGGACATGGACTTTTACTCCTTCTGCAAACACTGCTTAGCACATTGCATATAGATTAATCTTCGGCCCTCCCAGGTGACAATAGCCCACAAGTAGATTCGTTACCAGTGAGATAGGCAAGCAAAGAAGCTCCAAGGGCCTCTACTTGTTTTCTCACCACCTCACACTTGACATTTGACATTTCCTGCCATATATCTAGGCTCTGTGCAATTCCCTGCTCATCAGTTAATTTTACCCCCCTTCCTCTTCAACACGTAGAATGAAATTTCCTGCAAAAGTGGTATTAACGTAAAGATAATCTTTATTACACTTTAGCCTAAGAAATAAGTTTGCATTTATGAATATTAGTGTTTTCACTGCAATTTAGAAGAAATCATATACTTTACAAGTGATTGTGGCACACCATTATATCATGACAGAAAGTGTGATGACCACTGAATACATGATTTTCATTAATGTAAAATATCACTTATCAGGTCGCACCTTAGGTCAGGCAGTTCATGCATGCTCTTTCACTGGGTCCTTGTGATAAACCCTTGAGGAATTTGACAGAGAATAAGTTGAGACTGAGAGAAGTTAGGTATTCAGCCACAAATCCTAGAGTTAGTAAATAGTTTCAAATCCAATTCTGTCTATACAGAAACCCATGTATGTACCTGCTCTACTAGCATAGTTCATGAGTAAAAGGAAGGAAATGTCTCATTGTGTCCATTGTTAATATAACTGTATTCAGCTCTAAAACTTCTGCCCCTGCTTAAAGCAACAAAAATGTGTTCCAACAGGGCCACTCAGTAGGTCAATTTATTTCTACCTTTATTTACTTCAATAACTTGAATGTAATATTTGTAGAGATTAAGATCCCAGGCCCTGGAGTCAGAGTACCTAAATTCAAGTCCTGCCCTCACCTCTAGCTAACTGGGCAAATTACCCAAGCTCTCTGTGATTCAGTTCTTTTTCATCTGTCAAATGGGAAGAATAATAATATTTATGAGCTAGTGGCCTGACACATGGTAGTTATTATCTTTAGATATCAAAAAACACCTTGCACTGAATATATATCACTCTGCCACCTTGAAACAAAAGAAATGCAGTGATGAAAGATAGGTGGTTGAGGAAACTTAGCATCTAATTGACGTCACCTACATAACAGAGACCATGCACTCTCCAGCACTCTGTGGGATGGTTCTGTCCCTATAGCTGAGTCAGATGCACCTTTGTGCAATTCAAGTATTAGTTGCACTCCTGGCTTCATGACAAGTAGATGGTAGGCACCAAGAGGATGCAAACCTAAAGCCTGACTCCCACTTAAAATAACATGACAGGCACTTCTGCCATTTAACCAAACTCCATACCATTTGGGAAGACACTGAAGAAAAAATTCTCCTGAGGAAAAACATGGCACTTTGCTATTTAAAAATACCAAAACATGTATATTACCTTCAGGACTGACATTGCTTTTAAACTATCTTAGATTGGATAATGTACAGTGTGAATTACGAACAAGGATGTTACAAAATGCTACACTCAGTGCTGGCTGAGAGCTGAGCATGGATGAGTCCCACCTCGAGTGACTCACAGCCAGGGACTGGAGATGAGACAGACATGCAAGTCATCGTGCATCTCATTGCAGGTTCCACACTGGCCGTGCTGCCTATGGGAAGAATTAACCCAGGTAAACTAGATTCCGAGCCACAATCTCAGAGGAGGAAAGAAAAGAGCAGGGGAACTTTGGAGGGTGGCGAGTAGTTTTTTTCACAAGGTTGCCCATGAGAGTTGGTGAAGTATTGATAAGAAGCTGAGTAGAGAAGAAGGGAAAACTTGGCTCACTATCAAGTCACAGGCACGAGGTACAGGAAAGGCAAGGGGCTTACCGAATATTTCAACACCTCAGTTCCTGCAGTCCCTCAAGTCAGAGGCTCCAAAACTTCCGTCACCCCTCCGGGTATCATCCTGGGTGCAGAAGAATCACGGTCTCCATCCATGCAGGGATCAGCCAGTCATCATCAAAAGCAATTCGAAGGCAGCTGTTCAGCTTCCTAAGGTTGCTGCCAAAGTGCTACACATGGGTGTATTAAAACAACAGAAAGTAATTTCTTTGTGGTTATGAGGGTCAAATGCCTGAGGCCAAGGTGTCATCAGAGCTATATTCCTTCCAAAGGCCCTCAAGACTCTTTCCTTGTCTCTTCTAGTGTCTCTTGGTTCCATGTATTTATTGGTTAGTGGAGCATCACTGTGGTCTCTGCCTCCACCTCCACATGCTGCCCTACCCTCTTTCTCTGTATATTCTTTTCCTCCTTTGCAAAGCAGGACTCAGTGACCACTTGAAATCTCATATGATTTCACCCTGACAGCCTTAACTAACATACATGCAAAAACCCCACTTAGAAAGGAGGTCACATTCCACATGAAGGTGAATATCTGTAGAGCACTGTTAAATCCAGTACAGCAGCCATGAGAACAAACACGCAAGAGCCAGATGCCAGACTCAGGGCTTCCAGCTCAGCAGCCACCTCTGCTATGGATGCCAAGCATCATCAGTGACAACCCCCAGGTGTACACAGGATCCCTGCACCTGCATCTCAGTTCTGCTGGTCTTGGCATTCTTCACAGATCAGGGGAACATTGCAAAGGTCGCACTTTTGAAGGGAGAATAAAATTTATTTTGAACATGTGCTTCACTGAACAAGAGTCTGAGGACACAGCTTGCACTTCCCCCTTCACAGAGAGCTATCCCTGACTGGTGGTAAAACACTCGGAGGAAACTGCAGAGTTAGAGAACCATGACCTCCTATTAGATGCGCTGGCTGGAAAACACAGCACACAGAGATAAGGAGCAGGAGGACAGTGGGAGAGTCAGCCTCTGGCGCATTGGGCCAGTCTCGTGTGCACTCGAATAACACAGACCACAGACCCAGAGAAATGGATCTTTCCTACTGGTGATCCGGAGATGGTGGAGACCCAGAAGCACGTGGGTGGGGCAACCACAGGCCCTGGAGAGCACAGATTCTTCCATCACCCCCACACTGAAGCATTTAGTTTTCCTCCAGTTGTTCAAAACGGGTCATTTGAGCCTGAGTCCATGGTTAGGCTCCTGGGAGAGAGTAAGAATTCCCTAAAGATAAAGGATGCACTCGCATGTCACCCATGCGTCTTCCTCCATCATTGATCTACGGTGCTTCTCCATCCTCTGTGAGGACCCCTCTCCCAAAAATGGTGAAGAAATACAGATCAGAGTAGCTCAGTTGTTGCCTAGTTTTAGGGGTGATGGATGGGGAGATGAAAGCTAGTAAGCAGAGTATTTGGTTTTGAAATAACAAAAATTATCTAAATTTGAGTGTGGTCAGGGTTGTACAACTCTGGCAAGACACTAAAATCTCCTGAATCATATGCTTTAAGTTTATAAATTGTATAGCATGCAAATTTTAGTTCAATAATGCTGTTAGTTTTTTAAAAACTAAAAAATTTTTGAGAAATACTAGATTTCCCTTCTCTATGTGAATTTAAAATATGTTCAGCAAACTTTCCTTCTCTTTCTATCATGTACTTTCTTGTTAAGTGCCTTAAAAGTGTAATAGTTGTGCTATTCTCACTAGCATCCACTAAAGATTTTTAAAAATTGTCCCCATTTTACAGATAAAGAGACTGAGGTCAAAAGTCCCAGTTGCAACACTAAAAATTTTGGAAGATGTGTTCAAAAAATTATTAATTTCCTGGTTGATTAAAGTGAAGATCAGGCAAAGATTTTAGGTCTCCTTCCATACTTTATGACAGATCTGTTCTGGGGGAACCCTTGTGAATTACTGAGGCCAGCAGGGGGAAGTTAAGATGCTCACACCCTGCAGTACCTGCCAGATACTCAGAGAGCAGAGAGGGACATTTCCTGTCTGGCCAGTGGACATTTGCTGGACTCTGAAAACCAGTGCATGGGAGACTGGCACTACCCATGTGCTAGAAAAGATTGCTTGTTCTTAAACAAGAATTACTAGACACATGTTCATTCCTAGTACGATTTCAATGTTCTAATAGAAAAATTGTCCTGACTTGGTGAGCTCAGTGAGACAAAGTCTAACCCTACGAAAGACAGTCATTTGGCCTACTTGTGACTTATGTTTATACAGATCACTAGCAAAAAGTAATTTTTGTATTTTTATAAGACTGTGAAAAGAAAAAAGGAAAATATTCTTCTCCTCCCCCTGAAAAGAAGAATCTGTGAGATCAAAGCATAAAACATTTACCCTCTGGTCTTTTTCAGAAAAACTTTGCCAACCCTTGGCTTATATTGTAATAAAATAAAACTTGACTCCTTAATCACAGTTTCAAACATTGAGACAGCATAGGGTCAGGATAAATTGGCTCCTAATCATGTTTCAAGGGACTCAGTCTGAATCTGGACTTCAGTCTTTTATTGCAAACTGGCATAATTTTCAAAAAAACCTTAGTGCATTTTTTTGAGGATAATACAATTATACTTCTAAAGACTTAATGGGAAAGTGCATAATAGTCATAATGCTAAATAAATTCTAATACTATTTAAAATGTTTTCCATAAAAAAGTCTTTTAGACAAGGAAAGAAATCTGAGGTAATATGCTCTGTTTATGTGAAAGTTTCTTAAATCTGAGAGATGTCAACCCATTTCTCACCCTTAAAGCAGGTATAGTAAAATTCAAATGTCTTTATGATAAAGCATGGACTACCATTCCCCACCCCCCACACACCCTTGAGGGAGCCAAACTGAGGTCTAGACTGCTTGCGGAGCCTTGGTGAGCTGCCCACACCCATCACCCACCAGCGCCTAAGGGTCAACAACTTCACCCACCCCCACCAATGTGGGAGCAAGGCTAAGCCCTGGACAGCTTCAGGAGCCTTGGAGAATGCACCCTATCCTTTCACACCCTCTCAAGGAGCCAAGCTGAACCCCAGACAACATTGGGAACCTTGGCGAGCAGCCTCTACCCCTCCCACTAGCATGGAAGCAAGGTTGAGCACCTGGGAGCTTCAGGAGCTTCAGTGACCATGCCTCACACAACCCTCACCCTCTTGGGAGCCATGGTGAGCCCATGACAACTTCAGGAGCCTCAGGGACCACTCCCTGCTCCCCCACACCATCATAGGAGTGAGGCTGAGACCTGGGGAACCTGTGGATCTTTAAAAATGACAAAACAAAGGAGCAAAATGCAATCTCAGACCTCCACCCCACCCAGAACAACTACAACAGGCATCAACATAGAAGAACTTGGAAATCACCTGAAATTTCTCAAATGATAGCAACTGAAGTAAAAAAACAACTCCATTGGGCCATAGAAGAAAGCAGATTAGAAATAATCTCTCAGGTAAAAAAAAGAAATGACAACAATAATGAAAGAACTGTTCAGCACATATAAAGAAGACATAGATAAAAACAATAGAGGCATATAGAAAAGTGATAGAAACTTTGAATGAGCAATATAGGAAAAATTAGAATGCATAAAATGGATTCAAACACATATCCAGGAAATTAAAGATCCCATTAGAAGCTGACAAAACCATTTGAATGAAGCTGAAAATAAACTTTCAGACCTTGAAGACCTTGAAGACAGCATTGCAGCTAACAATTGCAGAAGAAAGGATCTCTTAAAAATAACAAGGAACCAGGAAATAACAATTCAACAGCTGCAAGATGATGCAAGGAAAACAATATAAGATTAATAGTTGTCAACAAAACAGCAGAGTCAATACAAATGACGCAAATAGACTATTTGCAGAAGTAATAGTGGAAAATTTCCCAAGGATGGAAAAATACAAATAAGTGAGGCATACAGAACTCCAATTAGCCATAATCAAAATAAATCTATACCCAGACACATAATGATCAACATCTCAGAAATTCATTAAAGATCAGAATATTAAAAGCTACTAGAGCAAAGAAACAGATCACCTATAAAGAAAAGCTCACCAGAATCATGCCAGATTTCTCAACACAAACCATCAATTCAAGAAAAGATTGGAGTGAAGTATTTCAGATCCTGAAAGAAAACAACTTCTAACCCAGATTGATGTACCTGCAAAACTATCCTTCAAAATTAATGGAGAAATATAATATTTCCATGATAAAGAACAACTGAAGAAGTTCATGAGCACGAAACCAACTCTACAAAGAGTACTAAAAGATATTCTGGAAAGAGATAAAAATGATCACAACTTCAAAAACAATAGAAAAGAATCCACCAAGCAGAGCAAGCAAATACACAGAGGGAAAAAGTAGAAAACCAACAGCAGGAAAATAATATGACAAAGATAAGTCAATACCTATCAGTTATAACCATCAATGTAAACACTGGTATTTCACTAATCAAAAGGAGACTGGCAGAGTGGATCAAGAAACAAAACCCAACAATATGCTGTATACAAGAAACACATATAACTCAAAAGGAAATTCATACACTGAAAGTCAAAGGATTGAAAACAATACTCCATGTGATAGGAACCCAGAAAAAAGCAGGGATAGCTATTCTGTTTGCAGACAATGTGAACTGCAAACCAAGAATCATCAAAAGAGATAAAGAAGGTCACTACATACTTGTTAGGGGAAAATTGCAAGAGGAAGAGATAACTATCATAAATATATATGCACCAAATACAGGAACACCCAACTATATAAGACAAATTTTAACAGACATGAAAAATCAAATAAGCAGTAACACAATTATAACTGGTGACTTTAACACCCCATTGTCATAAAGAAGTAGATCAACTAGACAAAAAATCAGCAAGGAAATAATGAAACAAACAAAACTTATGAACAAATGCACTCGGTAGACCTTTACAGAGTGTTCCACCCAACATCAGACTGCACATTCTTCTCAGATGTACATGGGACACTCTCTAAAATAGACCATATACTAGAACATAGAACATGCTTAAGTAAATACAAAGGAATTAAAATTATCCTATGCATACTATGGGACCATAGGGCAATGAAACTGGAAATTAATAATAAAAGAAATTGCAAAAGCTCTATAAACACATAGAAATTTAATAACACCCTCCTTATTAACCAATGGGTCACAGATGAAATTAAAGAAGAAATTAAACAATATTTACAATCAAATGAAGATGTAGATACAACTTATAGGAACATGTGGGATGCAATGAAAGCAGTCCTCAGACTAAATTTGTAGCAGTGAATTCCCACATCAGGAAAACAGAATGAGCACAAATAAACAATCTTATGCTGCACACCAAGCTTCTAGAAAAAGAAGAGCAAGTCAAGCCCAAAGCCCAAAGAAGGCAAGAAATAATAAAGTTCAGAGTAGAAATTAATACAGTAGAGACTAAGAAAACAATACAAAGAATTAATGAATCAAAGAGTTGGTTCTTTAAAAGAATAATTAAATTTGATAAATCCCTAGCCAACTTTATCAAAAAAAAGAAAGAAAAACTCAAATTCATGAAATAAGAAATGAAAAGGATGGAATTACTACATATTCTGTAGAAATTCAGAAGATCATCAATATCTACTTCAAAAATCTTTACTCTCATAGGAAGGAAAGCAGAGGAAATGGACAGATTCTTAGATACATATGAATTACCAAAGCTGAATAAAGAAAATATAAAAATCCTGAATAACTCAATATCAGCCAACAAAATTGAAAATGTAATAAAAGAAAAACTTACCGGCAAAGAAAAGCCCAGG
>NW_004955489.1:3791377-3792789 GCF_000276665.1 Chinchilla lanigera
CCAACCAAAAAAGAGAATTACAGGCTAATGAATATAGATGCAAAAATTCTCAATAAAATACTAGCAAACAGAATGCAGCAAATCATCAAAAAAATCAGACATGACCAAGTGGGATTCATCCCAGGAATGCAAGCATGGTTCCATATATGCAAATCAATTAATGTAATACAACATATCAATAGAGTCAAAGACAAAAGTCACATGATCATCTCAATGGATGCAGAAAAAGCTTTTGATAAAGTCCAACACTCTTTCATGATTAAAAAAGAAACTCTACAGAAAATAAGAATAGATGGTCTTTACCTCACTCTGATAAAAGTCATCTATGATAAAACAACAGCCAACATCATACTAAATGGGCAAAAACTGAAAGCTTTCACTTTAAAGTAAGGAATAAGGCAGAGATAGCCACTGTCACCACTGCTGTTCTTGAAAGACTAGCAATTAGACCAGAGAGAGAAATAAAAGGAATAAGAATAGGAAAGGAAGAAGTGAAATTATCATTATTTGAAGATGACATGATAGTCTACATATAAGACCCCAAAAACTCTACCAAAAGGCTTATAGATGTAAAACCAAATTCAGTAGCATAGCTGGATAAAAAGTCAACACTCAAAAATCAATAGCATTCCTACATGCAAACAATAAAAACACTAAGGCAGAAATTAGGAAAACAACACTTTTCATAATAGCACATAAAAAATGAAATTCTTATGAATAAATCTAACAAAAAAAATAAAAAATCTATACAGTGATAGTTACAGTATAGTACTCTGAAAAAACAGATTGAGGAAAATTTCAGAAAATGGAAAGATATTCCTTACTTATGGATAGGAAGAACCAACATGTGAAAATGGCCATACTCCCAAACTTATTGTAAAGATTCAATGCAATCGCAATTATAATACCATTAGCATCCCGCACAGATCTAGAGAAAATATTCCTAAAAATTCATCTGGAATGAGAAGAGACCTAGAATAGCAAAAGCAATCCTGGGCAACAAAGGAAAGGCAGGAGGCATCACAATCCCTGACTTCAAATTATACTACAAAGCTACTGTAATAAAATCAACATGGTACTGGCAAAAAAAAACAGACCTGAAGATCAATGGAACAGATTAGAAAATGCAGACACAACTACAAACACTCTCAGCCACCTTATCTTTGACAAAGGGGCCAAACATGTTCACTGGAAGAAAGACAGCCTCTTTAATAAATGGCACTGGAAAAACTGGTTTTCCACATGCTGAACACTAAAACTAGGCCTATATCTATCACCATGCACTAAACTACAGTCAAAATTGATCAAAGATCTAAATGTTAAAACAGAAATACTAAATCTACTGGAAGAGAAAGTAGTTGGAAGTCTTGAAGACATAGGGGTAGGCAGAGAGTTCATGAACAAAAACCAAA
>NW_004955489.1:3793324-3802718 GCF_000276665.1 Chinchilla lanigera
TATTTTCCCAGAAGAAGTAAAAACATCATACCACAGTGATATAGGTCCACTCATGTTTATAGCAGCATAATTTGTCATAGCTAAATCTTGGAAACAACCCAAATGCCCATCACCTGAGGAATGGATAAAAAAGATGTGGTATTTTTATACAATGGAGTATTATGCAGCTATATAAGATAAACTCAAAGCTTTTCTAGGTAAATGGATGTAACTAGAGACCATACTCATAAGTGAAACAAATCAGGCCCACGTGTGTAAACACCACATTATCTCACTAGTGTAAGAACCTGAAAGTGTAAATAAAACTCAAAAGGTACAATAGATATTGTAAAAGGGAAAAAAATTGCTGAAAGGGAAGGAACAACTGGGATGAGGGAAAGGAGAAAAAGAAAGAAAGAAGAAAATATATAAATGCATAGCTGGGATAACTGTACTGCTGGTGTCTATTGGTTTATTGAAAGGAACAGCTAATGCTTAAATTTTTTGACCATTTCCACATGCTTATATCTGGTAATCTGAACAACTAATTTGAAGACAACAGCATGAAATGTAACAACCATTGTTGAATTCCTACCATCCTTTTTAGTGAAGCTCTGCATCATTTGTAATTTTTTATTATTTTTTATTCTCTCTAATGGTTTGATCAATCTTCCATTCTTACATCTGGTAATCTGAGCAACTTCATTGAAGATAATAATATGTAATATAACAGCCACTGTTAATTCTTATCATTCTGTTTTGAAACCCTGTATCATTTTTATTGTTTTTGTGTGGTCTTTTTGTCTATGTTGTTATTTTGTTAATTTTTTATTCTTTTTAAAATAAAAAAATCTTTATGATGAAGTTGACACCAGACAGGTTCTTCAACTTACACAAGCCATAAGCCCCTGCATCCCATGCCAGAGCAGCTGTTGCGGTGGTGCCTTCTCATTCTGCATGTGTTTGCACACTTAAGGAGCAGCTATCACTTGCCCAGCACTACATGAGGCTCTGGGATGCGAGAGGAAGAGAATGAGGGAGATGAGCCCTTCCCTGAGCTCGTGAGTGGGGCTAAAGGAGGCTGGTAGAGAAGCACATGTAAAGTATGGCCTGCTACGGCAAAGCACTCACCTGAGTGGGAAGAGAAGAGAAAAGCCAGAGTCAAGGAGCTGCTGGAAAGCAGAGGCAGCTCCACGAGCCAAGATCCAGATGATTAAAAGCACCTAATGTGTCAGAGGGCTCCAGAAGTTGGGTGCAAGGTGGAGAGGGTGTGGTGAAGGTCAACAGTGGCTGGACCGTAAAGGTCATGTCTGATATGCCAAAAAGTTTTAATTTCATTCTGCAGCAATTACTTTAGAGTATTAAGCAAGGGAACATGGTTTGCACTTCTGAAAGTAATCACTTTTTAAGCAGCAGTACGTGTGATAAATGGGAATGTACCAAGCTGGAGGCAGAAGATCAATTTGGGGACAACTGCAAAAGACCAGATAAGAGGGAGCAGGCTGAACTGGGGCAAGAGCTACTTAGGATGCCTGGAGAGCAGAGGGAAAAGGGAGGCTGGATCTGGAGTGTCGAACTCCATGCTTGTTCAGGTGATGGTTTGCTAACAGAGAAAAGAGAAAGAGCCCTGAAGTTCTAGCTGAATGACCAGATTCAGGTGATTTAATCAAAAGTGGCAAACGGAAGGAAACCACCTGTTTGGAGAAATGATTGTTGGTTCTGCTCAGGACATAATGGAGTTGAGAGACCTGGGGATCCCCTGGGCAGTGGAGTTGAGGCACAGAACTGAGGCTTGGGCTGGCCATCCAGGCTGGGCACACAGGTGTGTGATGAAACAATCCTAGGAAACAGTTGCCATTTGCACATCAAGTAGGACTCTCAGGAGCACCAGTGCTTAAGGAGTGGATGAAGGAAGAGAGTGTGAAAGACAACTGTACAACTGCAGTGGAGAAGAAAACATCAGGGTGGGAAGAAGCCCAGTGAAGCGCCCATCTCCATACCCAAGGGAGGGCAGGGACTCAGAAAGAAGTGAGTGGACCATGTTTTTTGTTGCCTGGCACAAAAAATGCTGATTTCTGAGAATTGAAGAGATGATTGGGTCTGGAAGGGAGAAGATATGAGTGAGGTTTACAACAGCACATTTCTCAGAGCAAGATGGCAGAGGGGCCCGATGGCAGGGAGCAAGAGTGAGTGGAGACTGAGCCAATGGAAAGGTGTCGCAGCAGCAGCCTTCCAGGAGCCAGGCTGTGAGGAGCCCAGGGGGGTGGGGGGGTGGATGTAGGACACAGGTGGAGTTCTCTTCTGTGTGTATCTTTGGTTGGGCTGTCACTGCTGACTTGATGTCTTAAATAGATTGAAAACCTTCGCCTTTCATGGTCTTTTTTTTTGTCTTTTTGAGACAGGGTCTCAGTATGCAGTTCAGGCTGGACTTGAGCTCACTTTGTAGCCCAGGCTGGCCTCAAACTCACAATGATCCTCCTGCCTCAGCCTCCCAAGTGCTGGGATTACGGGCATGTGCCACCATGCCCAGCTCACGGTCATTCTGACATTGGAGAAGAGCCAGAAGTCACATAGTACCAGATCCAGTGAATAAGGTGATGACAATACACTATCATGTGTTTATGAGCCCGCTGTTATGGTTAGTGTCTGCATGTCCCCCCAAATCCTAATGCAGTCATAGGGTGGGCTTCTAGATTTATGATTGATCCATAGTCCAGTGCTGGGATTATGGATGTGAGTGCTGCATCCACCCGGGGGCAGACAGTTTTGCATATGTAAGGGAGGAAAAGAGGCTGCTTGCTGCTGCTACTCCCTTTTGCACTTGTTGCTTTTGCTGTTCTGCCACCATGAACTGTTGCCCTCTGCCATGTGCCAGCCTGCCTTGAAGCCAGCCAAGTATGAACTGAAACCTCCACAAACTGTGAGCTAAATACACCTTTCCTTCCTTAATTTTGGGCACTGGGTGTTTTGTCACAGCACCGAAAGAAAAGTAACCAAGACATCCTCCTTCCCGTAGATGGCACTCAGCTGCAGTATTCATTGTGTTTTTGATCATAGCTTGTGGAGTCATGGAAGAGAATTTCAGAACTGCTTCAGAAAGTGACAGTAAAGATGGGATAAATGTGTTGGAACTGAGGGGGAAGTGAGGATTTTGAGGGATTTAGTATCAAAGTGTCTTCTACTATAATAAATTATTCTTCATTTAAACATTCACAATATATTTCGATCACACCACACACTCTCAGGGACCAGCAGGAGCTAAGCCATCAAGGAGTATTTGTGAAGAAAATTGAACTTATTTGACCACATAAACTAAGAGGGATAGAAAGCGATTGATATGATGCCTCAAGGGGACCAGACTCGGAAGAAAGTAAAGTCTGAACGAGCCTTGGTGACTTCAGAGAAGAGAGTGGCAAAAGAGAAGAGGAAGCAAGTTCTAAGACTGCTAGGATGTTAGTAGAGGTTGACAAGTGTTCAAACTTTACAATCCCTGATCACAAAGGGAAGGAAAAGTGTTATCTGCACTAGCAACACAATGCTGACGCAGGGTAGCAGGGTTGTTAAGGTCCAGGCAACTTTGCATGCACACCGGCCCATCTGGAGTCACTAAAGCCAGTCAGACCAAGCTGCACTTGCTGCTGGCCCCTACCTCTGTAGGTGCAGGAAAGGGCTTGGATGCCTTCAGGCCTACAGTGAGGAAGGTGACAACTCCCTACCAAGGTTTGATGGATAAATTAAAATATGTACATAAAGTTCAAGCAACTTGGTAGATATTCAATGAGCAGTACCTACTCTTACCGTAATAACGATTATTCATGCAGAGTAGATGCATTCCTGAGTGATTATATGCAAATCAGCCCATGATTTAAATGCACTGCTGTGTCTGGTCCATAAATGAATCTTACGGTAAAGCCTTTTGTAAGACATAAAACATCCTGTGAAGGATTGCCCCCCCCAACTGTTTAATTTGTGTCATTCTTTCCTGAGTGCTGGGGAACCATAATACATAATAACAGGACTACACAGTTAGCACCCATGGGCAAGAATGTACACTTTTTGCTGATGTCCCAGTCCCCCTTGGGCCAATCACCAGGAGAAAATCACTGTCATTTATTCTAGAGACCAGAACTGAGCAGAGGTCCTGCAGGGTGACAGAATACTCATTTCTCAGGTTTGCGCATGGAGGTATTACAGCATCAGAGCAGGTAATATTAGGCAGTGCGTTACAAAATCTGAGTTCAAATCTCGACTCTACCACTTTCTCATTTGTGGCCTTAACCTAGTTAATTAGTCTATTGAGCTTTAGTTTTATCTGTAAAATGGGGTTAATAATACCCGGCACATAGTATGATTGGGAAGAGGAGATTAAATAATGCATGCAGAGAGTGCCTAGCACATATTAAAGGTTAATAGAGGGCAAGCATTTCATTTTCATTCATTAATGAGCCCCACGCAAACATAGACTGAGATGTGAGAAGTGAGAATCCCAGGCAAAGCGTCATTTGAGTTTGAAAGACTTTTGGTAATAGAGGATGGAAACCTGTTCTGGTCCCTGGAACAGCAGAAAATGGTAGCACCAGAAACAGGAAGTGATCCAGGATATTTAATATATAGGCTTTTAAAATACCTGCTTCTTCTTAGAACCTAGCAAAGTCTTTTCAAAGACCCATCTTGCCAGAGTAGACACAGGGATACCTAGGAAGGCATTTGTGCCTAGCGGGGACCAAAGCTAAGAAGCAGGGTGAGCCACCTGTTTCAATGTCCTGGGACACCCAAAGCTAAAGAACGCCAAGCATCCTTGTGGGGGCCCTCCCACATGGAGGTCTCCGGTGCTAATGTTCAAGGCATTAAGCCTGAAATCATAAGGAAGGTTTCTTTACTAGAATCTCACACTTACTTTTCATAGAGACGGTTTGCTCAAGACACACTTAAATTTGCCAAGGACTGCTTCTCTTGTTACCTAATCAGCAGATGAATAAAGTGAGGAAAATGAGTTTCAGGACCGCCGTCTACAGAAAGGCAGAGTGGGTGACCTCAGCTCTTCCTCTTCCTCTGTTCCAGAAAGCTGGGCAAATCACTGACAAAACACAGCCCAGACCTGCAGGCCCCATGGGGCTGAGCCCAGGTGATCTTCTCCTAGGGCTGACTCTCCAAAGGCCCCTGGCTAGAGTGGCTCTCAGTTGATGGGAAACAGTCTAGCTGGGGCCTCAGGCACCACACTGGGCTCTGCCCTGAATTCCCCCTGCCCTCCACCCAACTTCAATTTCCTTTGAATCAGAGCCATAAAGAAAGACGTTTTCACCAGGCAAAAGGAACATAGTGAGCATGAATGAAATACTACCGCAGGGCCAGAGCAGGTGATATGCCATCTGCCCCCAAAGACAAGCCACTCTGGGGGACCCTTTGAGAGATGGGAAACAGCCACAGTCCTCAGTCATCTTTGGGAGGACAGAAATCTGCAAATAGACACCATGCAGTGAGCAGGTTCTGCTGAAAAAAGCAAATTCTAGGCACACCGGGTTCATCAGCCCCGTAACCATCCCAACACTTGACCCTAGCCCCTACCACTGGGAAGCACACTTCCCAGACTTTGGGGACCTCTAAAGTATTTTTCTACCCTCTGCCTATTCCAGGGGTATACTGCAGGGTTGGAAAGATCATATTATTAAAATTAGTGAATAATATTAACTTGCTTATTCAGAAATTCAACCATCCAGAACACAGGCATATGCAAAGAAGAGCTCTGAATTATAAATTAGTGTCAAAAAATCCCGGCCTTAAAAGGGAGAGAGTTCTAGGCTGCTAGCAATTATATCTGTGTCTTCATTGAAGGGGTGGCTGGATAGGTATTTATTTTGTAAAACTTCATAGATATAGCACCTGTTGTTTGCTCATTTGACTGTGTTACAGCTCATCTTGGGTTTTCAAAAAGTTTACAGAAATGCTTCTATCCTAGAATTATAAAATGTTATTTATAAGAAAAAAAACCAGTTCTACCCTCAGAACCTAATTACCTTTGCTTTAGACAAAATGTAAGCACAGAGATTTACACCATTTTCTGGTTATCAACAGTTGTTAAAATGAAAGTCACTGGATATCAAGAGAGGGCAGTGGTGGCTCTACATGTCTTAGGTATATGCCCATAGTCTCAGATGTCTGGGTGGCCATATGCCCAAAGAAGCTGAAAAATCTGGTGTGAAAAAGGGGATAGAGAAAATAGATAGGATAGAACCCAAAATAGACAAATGAAACTCAAGAAGACACAAAGCAGCCATAGCAGGCTCCTCTGTATAGGAGCAATGGTTCTTGAAAAAAAAAAAATTGAAGCTGGGCTTCCACACACAGCAAGTGGGAGCTAGCGGGCACCTCAGGGGTAGCATGTGCTTAGTATGCACCAGGCTGAGTGTAATCCACAGCACCAAAAAAGAAAAACAATGTCTATAGTGATTCCTATATACCAAACCTTCAACTTATATATAGTAACTTGTTTAATCCTTCTGCTAACCCAATGAGACAGAGAGAATGTTGTTATCACCATATTTAATAGCAGAGAATACTGAAGTATTGGGAAGTTAGTTTACCCAGTCATTAAGTGGCAGAGCCCTCAATCCAAGCATTTCACTTAAGACTTTATGCTTTTAGCTACAGTGTTTATCTCATCTGGGATACGAAATCACATAATAGATAAATTTTTCATTTATCTAAAATAAAAAACATGTGGGTAAGGATGTGGAATCTCCTCACAAGGGTAAGTGCTAGAAATCAGAATTACAATGTTTTTACCTAGTTATCAGTTTCATTCAGATGTAGCTTACACATAACAAAATGTACCCATTTTATCATTGAAACATAATTTCTGGGTAAGAAATGTACCTGTTTTAAGTGTACTGGTCACTGAGCTTTGACAAATGTATGTCTCATGTACACTGCAACTACAACCTAAATAAAGACACAGAATAATCACATCCGCACAAAAAGTTTCCTCAGGTCCTTTGGAAGGTCCCAGACCCAAGTAACCATCAATTTGTTCTTTTTTAAAAAAGAGAATAATAAGAAAAGAACAATAGCAAAATACCAACAACATAGACAAAAACAAAACAAAGCAAAAACAATAAAAATAATAAAGGGTTTCAGAACAAAAAGATAGGAATTAACGGTGGCTGTTATATTACATATTATTATCTTCAACGAAGTTGCTCAGATTACCAGTCATAAGAAAGTATTAATTTTGACTGTTCTTGAATTTCATGTAAATGAAATCATACTGGATAGCCCTTCTTTGTCTTATTTTCTTCCATTCATCATATTTTTAAGATTTATCCATATTATCTCAGTACGTCATTCCTATTCAATATTGAGTAGAGTTCCATTGTTTAAATATTTTACAATTGTCCATTTCCTACTTGATGGATATATAAGTTGTTTCTGTTTGAGGGTGATCATAAATAAAGCTACTATTTTCAGATACCAATTCCAAGAAGACTTTTTTGAGTAAACATCTCAGAGTAGAATTATTGGGTCATACTGTAAATATATGTTTAACTTAATGAAAAGCTATCAACCTGTTTTCCAAAGTTCTTGTATCATTTTATATGGCCACCAGCAACACATGAGAGTTCAAGTTGCTCCACAGACATCCCAACACTTGAGATTGTCAGATTTAGTTTTAGCTATGCTACTTAGTATATATTATGTATTCTGTTGTTTTAGTGATATTCAGCACATTTTATTGGCCATTTATACATATTCTTTTGTTGGCCATTTTTAATTTTTAAATATTAACATTCTGAATGGAAAGAGTTCTAGATATAAATGTTTGTCAAATATATGTAATGTGAATACTTTCAGCCTGTGGCTCATAGGAAAAGAAGTGCTGAATACTTAATTTTCTCCCTAAGAAAATACTTAGGTTATACACTGAAAAGGAAGTAAAAGTTCAGCAAATGGGAAAAAGCAAGAATAAGCATAAGGATTAAAAAAAAAAAAAAAAAACAGACATTTTAAAGGCAAGGAGGATTCGAGGTCAGGGGTGTACAGAGAAAGGTAGAAAGGCAAGCTGGAGGTTGAGGAGAGTGGTACCCCCAGGACTGGGAATTTATGAATATTTATATATGCAGCACAAGGCCACAAAGGTCTTCTAACACACAGCTGATAGAGTCAAAGCTCTCCTATAGGAAAAGACTTTAAAAGCAACCAATAAAAGAGTTTTGAAGGCCAAATAACAAAAGTGAAGAGGCAAGTTAGGAGACAATTTCAATAGCCCAAGTGAGAGGAAAATGAGGTCTTGAACCAGAGTAATAAAAGGAAGTTACAGTTTGTGGAATTCAATCAACAGACCTTGAAAACTATTGGATAATAGGCATGAGGGCTTAGATAGGAAGGGCTCTGAGGTTCCAATTTGGGCAACTGCCAGAGAGATGATGCTGTTCCCCAACTCAGGAGGGCAAGAGTCAGAGTCACTTTTCAGAAACATGAATCAGGAATGGACTTGTGAGCCTGACCTGGTGGCACATGCCCATAGTCTCAGTCACTCGGAAGGCTAAGGTGGGAGGAGTGCTCCAGCCTAGGAAGTGGAGACCAGCCTGGGCAACACAGTGAGAGCCCAACCTAGGAAAATAAGGAGGAAAAGACTGGCTTGCGTTTGTGAGGACACAGAGATGTCTGGGTGGCCATACCTATACCCAAAGAAGCTGAAATGTTTTATTATGCACAGAGAAATGAGTTTAGAGGTATGAATAAGGGTGTGAAAGGAGAAGAGTCTTGAGATTGTGGAAATAGAATCAGTTTGACAGAGAATGAAGAAAACAAGAGGAAAAATTCAGCAAAAAGGTTGGAGGAGGTACAAAAATAGGTTTAGGAAACTGAGAAAAAAGGAGCTTTAAAAGTACGAAGAAAACCAAGGAATTCGGGCTATAAATGCCTAAGAAAATGTCAACACTGGCTCTCAAATGCTTCAAAGAGGTTGAGTATTTGGAGCCATTGAGAAAAATGTGCATTATGTTCAACATACTCTATTTAAAGAGGAGGAAAAGTGTGCCATTTTTAAAAAATTTTCCTTTTATGTGCTATATATTTTTATAACATAATCAAATTAAACTAGTAAGCTTGAGTTAGCTTGTAAAATCATTTACATGAGGAAAAACATGGAATTCCTGATGGCAAATGAATTGGTGGAGGGATTTTCAAATTTATTTTATTCAACTAGATAAGCCTTCTTTTAAACCAACCTTTATGGAGAAGTCCAATTTCTAAAACAAATACGAGAAAATCAGCTGTGATTATAGATAATAGGATGGGAGCAGAGACTCACTATATTGTATGTCTGTATGACTGGTCATAGATGATGGATAAAGATTGCCTGACAGAGAGAGAGAGAGAGAGAGAGAGAGAGAGAGAGAGAGAGAGAGAGAGAGAG
>NW_004955489.1:3802818-3914487 GCF_000276665.1 Chinchilla lanigera
GAATGGTATTATCTCTCTGGCTCATCCACTGTCTTATTAGTCCCCAAGGCAGTGCCCAGCATCACTTAACACTAAACACTGGTGAATGTGTGAATTCGGGCATCTCAATAGTTATAGAATAGAAAACAACTGGCATTTACTGACTCTACTATGTTCAGAGGGTGGGCTATTCACCAATGTGAACTTAATGTAGATGACATCAATTGCAGAATAAAGCATTATTATCCCCTTTGTACACATAAAAAATGACAGATTGAAGAGTTTCACTCAAAGAGTTTCATCCATAAATTGGCAGTCCCAGAAATCCACCCCATAAGCATTTAGTATCAATGCACACCATTTCTTGCCTACACCACAACACTGGACCACACTTCCCACTGATAATGCCTGGCCTCTGGTGGTCACACTCAGGTTGTCTAACCCTCAGGTGAGAAGCCCTTTATACCAGACAACAGAAGACACAGTGAGAAAGGACAGAAACTGGCAGTGATAACTCAGTTGTTCTCACTGATGGCACTGCTGCTGAGGATGGGAAACACGGGGCTAACTCAATACAGAGCAAGAAGTGCTAAGCATTTTTACATGCTCCCACCCCCACAAAGACCAGTGCAGCAGTGCTATGGATTCTGTGGACAGAGTCAACATTCATGCATTTACAACAGGATGTCTTGTAGGTCCTTCACCATTGCATCAGGTATGTGTTGATATTTGAAAAACCATCCAGAAACAGAGATTTAAGAGATAATATACTGGTAATATCACAAGTCTGTGGGTAGGTGGTTTGGACTGAGATCTGTTGGGTAATTTGGTGGACCTGACCCAAACTTGGCAGATCTTGGTAAAGCAGGCACCTGCATTGGTGATCAGTTGCCACATTGGTGTATTCATTTGCTAGAGCTGTCACAACCAAATGCTACAGACTAGGCAGCTTAAACAGGAGATCAAGGTGTCAACAGGGTTGATTTCTTCTAAGAACTCCTCTCCTTGACTTACATATGATCATCTCCCTTTGTCTTCAGAAAGGTCTTTTCTTCTGTGTCTGTATAAACCTCATCTTCCCATAAGGATGGTATTAGTCATATTGTACTGGACCCAACCTAAGCACCTCATTTTAACTTAATTATCTCTTTTACAGAATTTAGCTGACACCATAGCACATGCTTATAATCCCAGCTACTCGGGAAGCTAAAGCAAGAGAATCAAGTTCCAGGCCAATGCAGGCAATTTACCAAAATACTACCTCAAAAATAAAAAATAAATAAATGAAAAGCATGGAAGATATATCTCTCTGCATTCAATCATCCAAATCATGAGCGAGAAAGAATATCTCCAGATATAGTTACATTGCGAGGACCTAGGGTTTAGGATTTCAACATGAGTTAGAAGGAGGATGCAATTCTTCCTGTAACAGTTCCACGTATGTGAGCCCCAGGCCATTCTTAGCTACCAGATGGACATTTCCACTAGAAGGGCTCATCCACATTATGCATAGTCTCATCCTCCGGAGGGTTAGCCTGGGTTGCTCACTTGAAAGTGGTTATAGCATTCTGAGAAATGGAGAAGAAAACAGGTGCTCTCTAGCTTTGAGCTCCGAACCAGCAGAACATTACTTCTGCCACATTCTATTGGCCAGAGCAAATCACACAACCAGGCCAAATTCAGGGAGTAGAGAATTTGGTCATTCTTGTGATCTATGACATCCATTTACCTTTCTCCCCAGTCCTGCACCCAAGGGAAATCCATCCTCACACCAGTCCCCTCCTCACACTAACATTCCTTCTGGTGCTTCTCCCTGACTTTAACTCTTGCTTAGACCTTCTTTGTTGTCTCTTTCCTCTACTTCACAAGGGATTCTGGTGAAACCACTCATCCTGAGACTGAAGGAATCATGGATGGTGGTGACTCCTAAATGTAACTGCATTTTCCTAGAAACACAGGCCTGAAGCTCCACAGCAGAGCACCATGGCAGGCCTTGGCAGTACCAAGAAGTCAGATAAACTTGGGCAAGCCTGTAAAAATATGTTCTCTCCATGGAACAGGAGGAGTCTATTGTTTGCTTTTTAGTTTCTGCATGCCATGCACATAGCGCCACATCCAGAGGCTATTCAATAAACACTTATCAAGAGCTCTAACATCTATTTGAGGGTGAAATCTTAAAGCCTTTTCATGGAAGAATACTTAGAATAATCTAGGAATCAGAGGAGCTGAGCCCCAGGCCATTCTTAGCTCCCACCTGGCGCTTTGACCTTACGCATGCTATTTTTAGCTTCTCTGAATCCCAATTGTTTTCTCATTTGCAAAATGAGAGATCTGGTAAGACAATCTCCAGGACAGCTTCCAGTTCTGATTTCCTACGAATTCTAATAAAGTCTCCACTGGGTGAGAGGAATGGCCCACCCCACGCCCCAGCCAGTCATCCCAGCACAGCATTCACTCCACAATCGCATCTCATGCCTGGTTTGCACTTAGTCTGGGGCTCTGAACTGAGTGAGCGTTACAATAGCCAGCCATAATGGGTCACCAGCTGTCCTAGATTTTCCAGATTCTTGAAAGTGACTCTGGGGAGATAATAAGACTATTAAGTTTAAGAGAAATTGTTGATGGATTCTGTCCTCCAAATATTTTCTGCCTCCCAGAGTGGCTCAGTAATGAGGCTCCCAGAGGTTGGAGTCCTTTGTTCTCTGACTCTCAGCTCCGTTTCTCCAAGCAACAGCACTTTTGTACGTATTTCTCTGTATGGATTGAACTGCGTCCACTGTATACATTTTCTCTGTATACACAATACATCTGCCTGCCCTGGATATACACAGCCATCTTCCAAATGTAAACACCAGTCTGTATACACAATGTGGGTGGGTGAGATTTGGACCTGACCTTTATATTTCATGGCCCTGTCTTAACAATCTGTCATTACAGCAAATGTGAAAAAAATAAACAGGGACAGGACTCTTTATTCACCCCCAAACTCAACATCAAAAGTTATTGAGTGATTTTCACTGTGCAATAGCCAGAGGTAGTGTTAACAGAGGAGCAGCTCTAAACTCTCCTTACTGCATGGAAAGTAGTTCATATGCTTTATCATCTCTTAGGACCTGTCAAGCTTGGTTAGTGGGGTGGACATGGATTGCCTCAAACGGGCATTTGCTATTCATTTGTTTTCCAAACACACTACACTTTCCCGGGAAGGTTAATCCCAAGAGATAAAATGTTTGGAGGCTGATGTGGGGCTCAGCACATCTCCCCCCTTTAAAACCAGGTCTCAAAAGGAAAAACAGGAACTGGGTTCAAGGGTGGCTTACCTACCTGAGCAAACTTAAGCCTTACTTAAGCTTCTGCTTAATATTAACTGAAAGTGAAAAAATATATAGTTTTTTGAGCAGAGAATGTATTCCTGTTCAAAATTAGGTTGTTTCTCCAGTTACCTCGAGGCTCCAAGAGTCAGTATCTCCAATCACCAAGCCTGCACTGCCTGTCTCCTCAGGGATATCCAGTGGCACGGGATTCCAGGGGGTTCTCCTGAGGCCCAGAGCATTCTTGCAATGCAAGGTCATTGCCCTGAGAAATATTAACAGGCAATGAAGAACATATGCCCAGGAAAGTTCAGGATAAGATCAAAAGGTGAACCAAAAATGGGACAGCACCTATTTATAAGTTTCCAGTCTCCCTGGCACTGGTGGTGGGGAAAAAGGTGCAAACAGGTACAGAAAAATGAAGAAAGAGGGGAGGGGAAGGAGGCAGAGTCCTCCTGTCTCTGGAAGGTGAAGAATTAGTCTTGTAGTAACTTGAGGGTAAAGACAAGCAGCACACAAATGAGTATTTACATAGAGTGGATGGCAAAACACACTGCCCTAGAACTTTAGGAATGTCAAGGAGGCAAAAAACTTTAGAATAGTGAGGGGGAGGGGGTACAGGTAGAATTCTAAGGGGGCCCCCAAGATTCCCACCCTCTGGTGGGCCTGTCCTTTGTAACCTTTCCCCTTGAGTATGGGTGGTCTCACCCAAGCGGGTGACTCTCTCCAAGACAGTCCAGAGGTCAGAGATGGAAGATGGGAAAGAGCTTCCAGGCTGACTGCATGAGATCTTCTCTTGCCTCACTGTGCTGTAGGGAAGGCCACATGGCAGCAAACAGTGGTGGCCTCCCGAAGCCGAGGGAAGCTCCTGGTTGATGACCATAAGAAAGTGGAGAGTCCCATGCAGCAACTACAAGCAGGTGAGTTGCACCTGTGGGGCTCACGAGCTGTGTTCAGAAGGAGGCAAGCTGGCACCACCATAACCTCAGTCCTGCGAGACCCTGCACGAACGACCCACTGAGTCCAGACTCCCAGCCAGCAGAAACCGGGAGACAACCAATGGGTGTTGTTTTCAGCCGCTAAACTGTGGTCATTTGTTACAAAGCAATAGAAAACTAGTCCACAAGGCTTCTCAGAGCAGAAGTAACTTGAGTTAGGCCTAGAGGAAGATGTAGGCAACCCGAAGGGATTCACAGAGATAGGAAATAGGTATGCTATGGAAAAGGAGGTGGAGCATAGGAACCAGGCCCTGCAGTAACTGCAGGAGCAGTCACACAGACAGGATATGCGTAGGATGACAGTACAGGGAAGGAGACCCTCAAACTTCTCATTTCGAGCCAGGCAGCATCCTCACCTGGTGATCAGGCCCACTGGGCAAAAGAAAAGTGAGGCCACAGATGTGTGTTGACATCTGGGCATTGACATCTAATTAAAGAAGGCAGAGTCGGCCTTCTGAAGGGAAGATCTGATTGGAATAGATGAAATAATCTTTGTTCCCATAACTTACAAAGTAAAAATCCAAATTCTTCAACCAGCTCTTGAGGTGCTTCCTTTCCCTCCCATCACTGTACCTGCGACTCTCAAGCCAAGTCAAATCACACACACACACACATACACACACACACACACACATACAGCTACCACCCACACAGCTTCCCATCCCAACCTGGCTCACTCATGGGCCCCCCATTTCTCCTTTAATACACTGTTGTAAAATAATTCCCCTTGGGAAGCCTTCTCTTACGTCCCCATTAACACCCCAGTACAAGTTCCCTTCAGCAGTCCTATAAGATACTGAACATACTTCTGTTAGCACTAAATGTTAGTCATAGCAATAACAGTAAAGAAATAATATTAACAATTGTTCTCACTTAGTAAGTGAATATTAAAGCCGTAGGTAGCTATGTCTTTTTACCCACATTACCCTGTTGCATTTTCCTCCTATTTTTGATGAGTTTATGTGCTTTTCCACTAAGTGTTGAATTTCTCAAAGGCAAGGATGATGACTTTTTCATCTTTGTATCCCCCAGGGCTTTGCACAGGGTAGGAGGCACTCAAAATATATTTAATACATGAGTTAAAAGAGTCAAAAGTAGGGCTAGAATTCAGGTCCCTGGATCACAGAGCAGGGTTACCTTCTATCCCAAGCATCATGATAAAATGAATGAGGAAGGGCTTTGTACCTCTACAAATGCCATGCGAATGGAAAGCTGCAGATGCCAAGCCAACTCCCCCTTTGCATGCCCCTCTTATCTCCTGCCAGGATCCTGCTGCCAAAACAATTTTAGATTAGATGAAAGCTCATCAGTCGTGCTCACTTAGCCCAGAAACTTAAAAGTATAAAGACCAATGCACCTAGGTCTATGAACAGTGGGATGCCGCATGAAACAGGTACAGGACAAGGGGTGTCCCACTAGCAGGGTGTGTAGCGTGGACACGATCAGAGGATCCAGAATCCCTTGAGCACCCAGGCACCCTGGGCATCAGGGACAAATGAATTCTGGGTGAGATCCCAAAAGACCTGGGCACGCTTACCCAGCCCTCAGAGCTCCGTGCCCAGCTCCAAGCATGGCTTTGGTGAACATGGCAGTCAATATGGCTCACAAGCAAATTGCAATAAATTCATGATGATACAACTAAGCAGAGTTCTCCTTAGTCAAGTCGTGCTGTTGTGAAACAGGTAACAAAATCATTTTCATTGCACTCGCCTAGCTTTTGTCTCTTACTCTTGTGTTTAGGCAAAAGCTCAATACTGAATCAGCCAGCCGCTAACGTGATGCTCTGTTCTGCTGACCCTGTACCCAGCCAGGAAAATCAGAGAAAGAAATTTTTCCTCTCAATTTAATATAACAGACTCTATCAGGACTTCATATGCCCCTTTCTCGCTTTTTTCTCAACTAGCAAGATACACAATTCCCTCTGTTTCTCTTTGTTTTGCCTGTGAGTCTCACCCAGCCCCCACCCAACCCCCAGCCCCTTTCCAGCCCCGCCAGCTCAATACACCCCACAAAGTACAATCAGGTGGGACACCTCCAACAGTGGGCTGCACGAGCACTGTCTAGAAGGTGAGAAAGGGAGAGAAAAAAAATCAGTATCCAACTTGCATTGTCAGCACTGTACTTAAAAGTACCAAATTAAGGCCAATTAAAGGTACAGCCCTTAGGAATAGTTTGCAAAACCTTACTACATTTTCTACAGACAGGAAACACTCAGATAGGCCTTTAACCCAAGAAGCTGGCAGAAATAGCTGATTCTTTTATGTTATATTTGAGGGTCTTTCTTTCCTCCACCCAGTTCAATTCAAGAAACCTTGTTTAGAGCAGGACGAAAGACCAGAAGAAATACGAAAATCAGAATAAAATAGTCACTGCTCTCCAGGAACTAGTAATTGAGTGGCATATTGCGCTAAACAAACAAAATATGTATAAGTGCTGCAAGAGAGGTGACAGTAAAGAGATGAGTGAATAGGGAAAATTAAATTTATATAGGCAGTCTTCTGGTGCCTCTTAACTTTCCCTTTCTGATACATAGAGCAACCAAAACCTATTTCAGCTCAGATTTCTGAAAAATAAAAAAACAGAAAATTGCACTCTTCTACTATACGGTTATGCATTCCTAAGAAATGCTGCATTGTCAGAAATAGTATTACAAGAAAAATTATTTTAATGGGAGAAAAAAAGGATGATGCTAGAGATTTTTTAGATACGCAATAATAAAGTTATTTTTCCTCCAAGAATTTCAGCAGTGAAATTCTTTTAACCAGGCCTGAATGTATTTTGTCATTTTAGGCAACACACTGGTTCATCAAAACTGACAGACAAACCTGAACATCCCCAAGGAAGTCTGAGTAGTACATAAGACCAAAATTAGTACATTTCCAGACTATGCAAACCAAGTGCAGCTCCAACTACAGTTGGGGCAGATTGTTTACTCTGTGCTATTAACGTTGGTTTCTGATGTCCTGTAGTGCCCATCCCTAAGAAACGGTCATTCAGATCTGTGAGTGTTGAGCTCTGGAGAGACCATGTGACTTTTTGGCCAGTGAGGTGTGGGTAAAGTGATTGAGTCACCACCAAGCAGAAGCTTTTCCCTTCCTCTACTGCTTCCAGGCAAATTCTGGCCAGGGAGCGCACCTTCGCCTGAGTCATGGAGTAGATATGACCATGGGACAGAGGCCTGGCCAGCTCTAGGTGTGAGCACAGAGCGCTATGGTCTGAATTTGCCCCCTGAAATTCATATGTTGAAACTCTACCCCTGAAGATGATAGCATTAGGACATTGGACCTTCGGCAGATGCTTAGGTCACAAGGATGGAGAGGCCCCCTGCCTTGCCCCTTCCTCCACGTAGGACAGAGAAGGTGCCATTCATGAGGCAGGAACTGGGCTTCACTCAACACTAGACCCCTGGCAGCTTGGTCTCACACTTCCCAGCCTCCAGAACTATAGGAAATAAATTTCTGTTGTTTCCCAGCTACCTAACTGATGGCATTATGCTATAGCAGCTCAAACAGATTAAGACGCATAGCACAGAGGGAGAAATAAGCCACTTTGTTGTTACAAACCAGTAACACTCAGAGGCATTTGTTACCACAGCATAACCAATTTTTTTATCTTATTGATCACAGGTGCAAAGTAAAGAAACATGAATTGTGCATCCAAAAACTTAATAAAATAACTTCCAGTGAACCCAGAGGTGCTTCCCCATCGTGATCTTTACAAGCAGTTGCGGGGCCCCGAACATGACCATTTGCTGAAGACTCTGTACAAGGCATTTTTCATACACTGTCTCACTCAGTCCTTTTCACAATGGTAATAGGGTAGATATAAACCTCCATTTTACAGATCAGAAAATTGAGAGGAGAGGGAGGTAAGGCGTTTGCCAAATGTCTGTCACCTATTAACTGCTAAAGGAGGAATTTTGCTCTCTTTGATTCCAAAACCAGCCTTAAATGACTCCTCCGAAGGGCTAATTAAGGGATAGACAAATTGGTCACACAGGCAACCCGGAATTACAAAGCTGAAGTTGTGAACACTGGGGTTATGTTAACATGATCTGTGTAGGTTACTTGGCCCCCCAGAGGGGTAGCTTTTGTGTCTGGAAAGTGGAAGTGATATTATCTTCAGCATCATTAGAGGATGAAATACATAAGTGGTGCCGAGCACACTGCCTGGTACATACCAGCATGCACTTAATGACCACCCTCAATAAATCAGTGTGCTTTCTGATGTTGCCCAGGAAAACCAGGACTGGAGGAACATTCATTCTTCCTGGGGACCCTAGGGAAAGCAATCGCTTTCTGTCATCTTTAGGAGGCCTGGGCACAGTGGGAGTCTAAACTGACAGAGGTGGGCGCCAGGCCATAGAGCAGAATGAGAGGTAACACTCCGACCACAGAAGGCTGCAAAGCCAGCCATGCAGGACAGTAGCCTCCAGCCTCTTCCCTCTGCCCAGGAATGGCCAAGGGCAGCCATTGGCAGTCTCCTGAACAGATGGACTCATCGAATACGGGAACAGGCTGGACATCAACGACCAGAGAAAAACAGTTGAGAGGAGTGGGGTCGGGTCTGGATGAAGGCGGAGCAAGATAGCTGCAAACAAGAGCAAGTGGGTGACAGGACAGGGACCCTGCCTAGCAATGAGCTGATGGAAGCAGCTGATGGGACTAATGACAGGAGGTAATGATGATAAAATGCACTTAAGCAATGGGCCTTCAAGTAGCTGCTGTTGCTGCTGAAAGGACTCCTGCTACTGAACAAAGCAATTAGTCAGTCATCCTGCCACCAGCCCCTCCTCCACCACCTCCCTTTTCCCACCTTCGAAGACCTCAGACCATTCATCCCTTTGTCTCCCCATCCCAGACTGCAGCAACCCAGACCCAACAAACAGAAACACACCAGCTGCAGCCCAGCCCTTAATGGCTGTCCCCAAAACCAGCAGCTCCAAAGGGGCCGGGGCTACAGAGAGGCGGGGAGGGGAGAGACCTCTCTGTCTCTGCAGCTTTGCTGGGAATGTTTTGCCGAAAGGTTATTTGTGCATGTACGTAGTTCTGTATGTGGCAATGGCTTTCCTACAACACAGTGGATAGACCCACTGGATTCTGTAGCTAGGAGGGTGATTCTGAACTGCAAATTGAAAACTACTCAAGTTTAGTTGTCTTTCTCCCCAAAAAGACCCAGTCCTAAGGCTTGGAGTTGAAGATTTTTGAGTTCTAGCTCTTGCTTCTATTCATCCTTTAAGACTCATTCAAGCATTTTATTCTTGGAATCCTTCCGTCATCCACAGACTGTCCGCTGCTGGCATGCCTCATTACAGCAGGTATTGCAGGCTGAGACTGCATGGTAATGGTTCCTTATTTTGTCTGTTTGTCTCTCTACCTTTCCCTGGGGACCATGACCTCCCCACAGACTCCCAGGACTATCTATTCCTCTATTCCCAATTAATCCTTAATATCCAGACCATAACTGCTGTACTTGTTCAAGTTTATGACATTCACAACTTTCTAATCTATAAAATTAGAGTAATAATATATTACTGTCTAATATATTACTGTTAAATCTATTTTGAATACTCACACACACACACATATATATATATATATACTATTACAAGCTCCAGCTTGGTGTTTGCAGATCAAATGTGAAGGAAAGTGTTTAAAAAATACATAATGATAAATGAGTTACAAGTGGAAAGTTCGGCTCAGCTCTGGCTTCCTTAATCACCCAGCATCTTCTAAGCACATTTTGTATGCTAAGCACCACGCTGCGCAGATGGAGTCCCTCCTTGCAGATCCCCTGGCTACACTCATTATCATCTCACCCCTTCAGCCCTCTACTTAGCCTCTGGCCACGGTCTAAACCAAAGAATCCATGCTCTGTGGACTCTCTCTCACCTTTCCCAAGGGACTGCCCACTATCCATGGAAAGATCAACAGTCATATTTTGAGTGCCAAATTCAAGGAGAACATGGGGCCAGATACCATGTGCAAAGCATAGGCACCATGCAGAGGAGCAGAATGCGCAACCCATAGGTATAGCACCTCCCCCACAGGAATATATAGCACCGTAGATGCAGGAAGTGAAAAGACGGGGAAGATATGCACAAAAGTGATACCGAAAACCAGAGAAGGGAAAGGTTCTATCAACTGTGCACCAGCAAGGTCTTCAGCAAAAGATGCCATTTGTCACGAAGAACAGAAACAAGTCAGGAGACAGACATTATGCAAGGAAAGCTGTTCTCAGAAAGCTAGAGCCATGCAGGATTTGAGACCATCAGTCTATAACCTCATCATCATAGGACTCAGGAAATCAAGGTGGAGACGCAGTGACTTGACAGTGAGCACTTAGCTAGTGACAGCAGGGCTAGGGTATAGCTGCTATGGTACAATGTTCCCTCCCAAACTCACAATGGAATTAAATTGCCATTGTAGCAGTGTTGAGAAGCAGAATCATAAAGAAGTGTGGAGGTCACGGTGGCACTGTCCTCACAAACCAGTTAAGGCTTTTGTGACTAGAATGGATGAGTTACCAAGAGTTCAGCCTCTTTTTCCTCTTCCGTTGTGTTCTTACACCTGTGATGCTTTCTGTCTCAGTCACTTTCTCAATGCTGGGTCCATCTCTAAACACCCACAACTTGCAGAAGGAGAGGTTTATGCTGGCAGAGCCTGGTCAGCTGGCTTATACACAGAAGCAGTGTGATGGAAGGGTGTAGTGGCGGAAAGCTGCTCACACCATGGTAGTTAGGGAGCAGAGAGACAAGCCAGGACCCTGCAAGGGATGTGCACCCTTCTGGTCAAGGCTCTGTAACCTGCCTCTTCCAACCAGGCTCCATCTCCCCACAGCAAGCCAGGTATAGCACCCACATAATCCAGTCTCTTCCATAAGCTCTGCCTCCAAGCATGAGCTCTTATGGGAACATTTCAGGCCCAAACCACAACACTTCCTGCCATGTTATAGCACAGCATCTTGAACTTGCCAGCCCATGAGCTAAATAAACTTCTATTGCTTATAGTTTCCCATCCTGGGATATCCTCATGCAACAGCAGAGAGCAGACCAAGACACAAACTCTGCAGCCCAAAATTTGGCCAGGAAATAACATGACCAGAATCTTCTAGAAGTAAAAGATTAAGGAGCTAGAAGAAAAAGTGGGAGGGGCGCTGGGGACTTAGCTCAGTGGCACAGCGCCGGCCTGGCAAGCACAACATCATGAGTTCAATTCCTGGTATGGGGGGGGGTTGGAGGGGTTGGGGGGCGGGGGGGGGGAGAAAGTGGGAAGACACGAAAAATGAGAGAGGAAAAGGCAGACAGAGAGAATGAATTAAATTAAAAGCTAGTCCTTTAAAATTCTCAAAACCTCATCCTAAGGTGGTAGCTGCAGGAATAGGAAAGAATAGATAACTCTGGAAAGCTGGTTCAAAAGGTGAAATGTGATGAGCTACAAGGGAAGAAGACACCCAAGATTTCAAGCTCAAGGAGTGACTTAGAAAATAGATTCCCTTTCCCCAGTACCATCTTTGTGAATATCAGAAACTACCAATGTAATCTTTATTTTCCTGCCTTAAAAGCAAAAAACACTGGCACACGGGATGTAAGGAATGGTTTTTGTTACTGTAGAGCTCATGGCAGCAATATTATTGTTAGAAAATAATTGATCTGGGTAAAGCCCGTCACACCCCAGCCAAGGGCACACTGCAGTCAGTTACACTCTCCTGATTGCTCTCGGGGGCTCTATGGTGTACAAGTGCCCCTAAACGATGCCTCCAATCAGTAGACACCAGCTTTGTTGAGATTTAATCATGTTCAAACCTAGGATGTGCCCAAACATGACAGAGGCATTGTTTTCTTTCCCTCAGCCCTCCGTATGTTAAAAGCATCTATTAAAATGTGTCTGGGATGGAAGGCACCCAACACACTGTCATTAATTTAAGGAAATAAAATTACACCATATGAAGGGTTATCATAAGGAAGATGGTGACCAGCTGTTCTCCATCTCCTCTGGGTTAGAATAAGAAAAAGTGGGAGGGCATTCTCTTTGAAATTGAATTAGGAGTGGGGACTTGACAGAAGGAAGGAAGCCTCGCCAGCAGTGGTCCGTGACAGATGAACACGGAGCTGAGTGGCACCAGAGACGATCATGCCAGTGGGGAGGGATGGGGTTCAGTCAGCACCAGGTAAAATGAGGTTATGTTTCCTCTCTCCTTTTAGATGTCTGATGGCCTCAGATTTTCTCTCTTCTCTTCATTCACCTCCTTTTAGAAAAAGGCTGCGTTTTAAAAACCCTTCACTGAAGTTAGAAGTAATGGAGGAGCATTCATGTTAACAAGATAGAGGAAATGCATGAAGGAGGAGATGGACTATCAGAGACCCCTTCTACAGAGTAGTCCAGACACTCTTGTAATATCTGGTCGGGCTCTGTCAACGGAATTCAGGACTTGCCTGGACTTTGGAAATGGGCAGAACAATCTGAAATCCTACTCAGTGAAGGAATCTCTAATTCCAACTTGGTCTGACACTAACTGATAAAAAAAATCTAGTTTATATCAATGGCTCCCAGCCACTATACCCTCTCTGACACTCTGTTCCCTCTTTTCAAGCATCTAGAGACATTCTCTCCATCACAATGTGTTTTAAACAAATAATTTATATGAACCATTTACTTCCTCATATGAATCTAAATCACTTCTTATGTTTCAACCAGTTGGATTTATATATAAGCTGTAACTTTCATTGGGGAACCAGGAGCATGTTTCTCTGGCCAAGAAATTTTAAAATGCTAGTAGTCATAGGAAGATATTTCTCTGCAAGAGAATTGTCTAGATCCTGAAACTGGAAACTGCTCAAAGAAACTGCTTTATGTTAAAGTTTAGATCTCAGATATCTTGGAAAGGCCATGTGTCAAAGACTTAATCACCAGACTGTGGTGCATTCATTAGGAGGAGATAGAACTGAACTCACTCATTCTCTGTCTCTGTCTCTCTGTCTCTGTCTCTCTGTCTGTCTCTCTCCCATTCTTTCTCTTTCTCTCTCACTAGCTCGCTCATTCTCACTCTCCTGCTCTCTCACTACTGGCCCAAAGCAATGAGGTCAAGCTACCATGTACTGAAACCTCTGAAACCCTAAGCCAAAGTTAACCTTTCCTCCTTGTAAATGCTTTATCTCAGGAATTTTGTCACAGAAACATCCAACTAACTAATACACCCTACCTTCCTATCAGGGCTGTTCAATTATAATTGATCCTCCATTACCACAGAAACCCCATTAAAAGTGAAAGGAAATAAGAATAGTCCTCAAGTATAGAAAAAAGAATATGCCTACTACATGAGAGTATAAGACACATTCTTGGGAATTAATCACTGCTGATTATGCAAATATTAGACACAATCCTAGAAATGAAGACAAAAATGTAAATACTCATACTGTCAGTGGAGGAGAAACAAAGTAGTAGAGACTTTCAAAGGAGGGAGAGGGGGTGAACTTTGATTAAATTAAGCAAGGAAGGACACCTGAGAGAGACAGATTTGTATAGCAATAGGACGAGTTGGCAAAAGCTGGCTTAGCATTCAGTAGCACTCTGTGAGGTGCAGGTGGAAAGGAGCACTGCAAGTCAGCAGCAAGAGTGAACACATGGAGTTAGGGAAGGTTGGCCCAGGAAGGAAGGAGTGAGTTGAGATGGTACACGAAGAAGGTGACCCTAGGACAGCAGTGGGTTCTTAGGCTAGAAAGGAATGTTGAGGTCATGCCTCAGATTTTCCTGAATGCCTACCAGGATAAGAAGTTTATATGTTACTCAGTAGACAAGGGGTAACTTGAAATTCTTAAGAAGAAAACAAGTCAGGCATCACATAATCCATATGATCCGAGCTGTCTCTTTGTTCCTGCCATAGAGTGATCCCAGTCTGCTCTTCTTACAAGAGTCCTACAGTCGCACCTTCTCCCTGGGCCTCCAGCCATGAGTGCCCACACAGTACTCCGTTTTGGGGGAGCATTCTAAGTCTGCCCCTCCTCCATCCTTTTCTCCTTTAAATGCACAAGTTCCCCCATTTGGGCCTAGAGCAGAAGCCATTCTAATTGAAAAGAACAGAAGGAGAAATGCTTTTGAATAATAATCCTTGGCACTCAGATTGCTTTTTCTTTAATTGAGGAACATTTCAGTTGAAAAGCTGGCATGGCCCCCACGTTGAGGACAGTTGGTAACAAATGAGGGGAAGGGGAGCGGGGAGGAAGGGGTTGGGGGACAAATTAACTCCATGGAGAGGCAGAAAGCCTTGGAATCTGCTTTCCTTACACTTCGAAGCCAGAGACCAAGCTTCTCTGTTTTTCCTGGCAACCCTAAAACAAGCACAAGCCCTGTCTCCCAGTCAGACCTTTGAGTGCAGTGAGGGTCACAGGGACAGCTTGGTCCCCCTCCAAATCAAAGCAGCATTTATTTTGTCTTTAAGTGTTGTAAAGTTAGTTGATGATAATTTACTCCCCTGCTGACAATCTATGTCAAAGTTTCAGCCTCACTGGAAATGATTGTGATCTAAGCCCTTTGAGGGGAAAGAAAGAAAAATGGAAGAAAGAAAACACACAATCCCCACAGAACTCTGGCTTGTTTAATGGAGACGTTGACAGGGCCCCTTAACTAGCCTCTCTCTGGGTCTGCACCATAATTATAGGCTGGAAAGGAGAGTTGTGTTTCGTGTGATCAGAAACTGTTTGTGCTTCTGTCCATTAGGAACAAAGAGAAGGAAGCATGTTCAAGAACTTGATGCCAAACATATTTCTCTAGGGAATTTTACTCCATTACTTGCAAAATAACCTCAAAGATGGTCATTTCATCATTAAAATGTTCTCTTAAAAACTCACCACAGGCTTGTTTGGAGCCTGTTTTGACTGGTGGCACTGCAGTGATGGGCTTGTTTTAGCACCATCTCCTCCTGAAAGAGCACCCACCACGCCCCTTCCTGTTGGCACTCTGTGTAATTGATTCAGGCTCCTTTCTCCTGCTCAGACACTGACAAAGATATACAGGGCACAGCTCTCCCACCACTCCCTCCCACACTTACATCAGGATATTCGGTCTACCTGGAGAGGTTGGGGAGGCAGAAAGACCCTGCAGAGGGAAGAAGAGTGGAGGGAGAGTCAGAGTGAGGGGAGCTGGCTGATCACCAGCAGCCATTTCAGAAAGGACTAGAATTAGTAAAGAGTTTTCCTTGCTGAAAGAAATCTTGATATTTGGTGGTGATATGGCCAGCCCAACAGGGAATGGGAAATTGGAGAAAGAAATCTCTTTAACATACTTTTGAAACTCAACAGATCTGAGCCAAAAACTTTGCAGGGAAATCCATGTGGAACATCTAATAACTTCTTCCAATATTATATTGTCTGTGATTTCGGTGCTTTCAAAGTCTCCATCGTGCACTTCATTAAGTAATTAATCAAAGACCTGCTTTGCCTGGAAAACGTAGTGCAGATCCCATTTCCCTGCTTAGCTCTCTGTAGCTACTTTACCCCTACCCAGTTCTTTCTTATCTCCAAAATCTATCTTCCCTTATGGTCACGAGCACTAAGTCCAGTTGTTCCTTTAGTCAGTGTTATCAGGAGAAGAACCCAGAGGGGCAGAAACTCTGTGAGACTTAAATAGCTCACTGAAGAAAACCAGCCCAAAGGGTGTGTCAGGCAGAGATGGAGCAAAAGTGCTATGGCTTATAACTAGATGTCCCCCAAGAGCTTCATGAAATCATAGGGACCTTTGGAAGGGGTCTGGATTATAGGCCCACTATAGCTGACTTGCTACTAGAAGGTCAGGTCTGGTGAGAAGAAGTGGACCACCAGGGGTATGACTTGGCAAGTCATACCCATTCCTGCTCCTCCCTTGACATGCTCTGCTTCCTGTCCAAAATGCTGTGTCCACCAGGGACACTCTGACCTGGAGCCAGCCAGCTGTGGGCTGAAATGTAAACCAAAATAAATTTCACCTTCCTTGCATTGTGGGTTTTAGATATTTTTGTCTCAGCAACCAAGAAAGTGACTGAGATAGGAGATGCGGTTGGACTACTCCATGCACTTCTGTGGTATAGGTAGGTAAGTGTTCTTTCCCCAGAAAAGACAATGAGGGCTGTCTCTCACAGTGCAGAAGGGAGTTGGAGTTGTTAGCAGAAGAGGAGAGGAAGGCACTGGAAAGGAAGAGGACAGAGAAATGGAAATGAGGCCCTGATGTTTGCAGAGGCCTCTCCTTTTGCAGAAGTTCAATGAGGCTACAGTATCAAGGGGAGATTGTAGAGACAGTCTGTGTGTGTGTGTGTGTGTGTGTGTGTGTGTGTGTGTGTGTGTTGAAAAGAAGCTGTCATTAAAGGTGCTCCTGAATTAAATTAATACAACATTTTCTGTAGTTGGGTGTGGATGTAGATAGTCTGTCTGGGTTAAAAAGAAACAAAAAAGGCATCTATAGAATTCATGTATGGATGAATTGGATTCCTAAGTATGGAAATTGAATTCCCAGCACCACTGACATGCAAGACAGGTCAGAGAGAAAAGGCACAGAACATTTCTTACATTATACCTATGGAAATACAGACTTTCTTTTCTGGAATTTTTACATATCTCGTTTCTTACTCTTCATCTCACACACACACACACACACACACACACACACACACACACCTTGTTCCTTCTCTCCCCAACAACTCATGGTTTGGCTCTTTCTCTCCAAATTTTTCTCCATTGAAATGATAGTGCCCATTTCCTCCTTCCAAGTTACTGAAAACCAACCAGGCATTCAGTGTCATGGCACAGTGCTGTCACTGCCAGTGACCCTCCCCAGGTGGCACTGGTAAACCAGCACCTCCTCCTCTCTGAGGTCCTACTGCATTAAGCTCGTCTTTCTGTTCCCTAGTACATGTGTGATGAAGGTGGGGGAGTTTGGGGTGGGCCATATGCCTGTGCCAGTTCTCATTGGAACCAAAGTTTCTGGAGGTCTAGGCAAGAGGACTCTTTAAACATAGAGTAGGTGACAGTCAGGTTGGTTGATTAGATGAATATTGGCTCAAACTCCCACAGATGTAGTCACTACCCAGTAATGCATACTATTGAGCCTTAGGCACACAGGAGAGGCTAAGAGATCATATTCTCATCTTTTTTGGTAAATGAGCCTGGGGACTCAGGAAGGCCAAGGAGTGCTTTGGAGTTCTCTTCCTTTTCCCAGTATTGAGTGAAATTCAGCCTCCGGTTTTGCTCATCTCCCCTGCCTCAGGTAGGGAACCAGTGACCTTTATTACTAGTACCAAACCTAGGACCAGGATCCTCCAAGTGTCCTGGAGTCGCAGAATCTCAAGCAGTCTCACCTGGGCAAGGCATTCTTCCACTATGGAGGAAGTCAATAAACTATCTTCGCCTTAACCATAAGTTTCTATCTTGTCCATAAAAATAGGAATTTCTGTTATTTTTGAAGTTTTGGCAAAATTTACTTCTGTTCTTCCTTTTTTATCCTTAACTGATGGACCATCTGACGGTGACACTAGAGGCAAAGAAGTTGTGCATGCTTGACATCCCACCTTCTGGGTGATTGAGGCTGTCTGCCCACAGGGTGGGTGCTCCCAGTCCTGTGCCTGACTCCCATTGAGGGCTGGGGTCTCAGGTGGCCTCACAGAGGGGTCCTGGAGGCTCATGTCTGTTTCTATTACTAGAGATTAAGAGGCAAGAGAGAGTGCTTTGAGGCAAGACTGACCAGAAACACAAACCACATACTGTGAACTCCAGTATTACCCAATAAAAAGCTAATTCGTACCTCCACGTTTTACTCTTCTGTCTACTTCTCAACTGATTCCGAACTCCACGGGGACTTCAGGAGTGATAGCAATTATCAGCCCCCAAGTCTTACAATCAGTGCACTGATGCAGAAGTTTTGAGACGGGCACAAAGACAGGCCAGGGAGAGGAAAATAGTACAGGGAAAAACTGGTGGTACACATCAGGGATGTAGGGGTCCACACGCCCACATGGGATTTGAACTTCACAGCAGGACAGTCCAGAATATCATAGCTATGTCCATGGGGAAGTGGCTGGTTTTTGTTAAAGGTGCCTTGTCTTTAAAAAGTCCAGTTCCGTTCCATAGATGTTGACCCTGTGTGCACACATTTCATGGGCCTGAGAAAGACCTGGGGTACTTAGGCCTCTTCCAATATTTTATCACCAATAAGTCACTGACCCCAGAGGACTCTCACACTGCAAGGCTCAGAAGTAGGGAACATGTGCTATCATGCCCCGATTTTGTGAATAGCAATCAATATTGTGAATGTATTATATTTCTTTATTATAATTTTCTGGTTTTTTTCTTCTATTTTATATTGATTAAGTGTACCATTTAAGTCTATTGGAATGCAACCAAGTGAGAAATGCACATCACCTTGAGACTGAAAATAAGCATTTGAAGCAGACCCTTTGACATCAGCTGTAGATGCAATGATAGGTCACGACTTCGTGCTTTCTCCTAATGGGCAGAGGCTGAGTAGATGTGTGCCTGTCTATGTGAGAACACAAATAATTTTAACTACCATTTTTTTTAAGTGCTCACCTTTGGATCTAAGCATTTTATGGGTATTTGTGACAATGACATTATGAGGCAGTTGCTGTTATTATTTCCAGAGAAGGACACTAAGGCACAGAAAGGTGTAAATAACTTTCTTATAGATACAATAAAACTAAAATGGAACCAAGATCCAAACCCAGTCAATCTGATCCTGAAGTCTATCCTCTTCACTACTAAGTTTTTTAAAAAGCTGTTTATTTAGGCAGGGACATACTGGGGATTTTATGTGCAAGAAAAAGAGAAAGCAAAGAGTAGAATATAGAAGGGCTTTCTTGCTTCTCCCCACTGGCCATAAGCAATTGAACCAGGAATAGACACTCAGCGCAAGAGCTGTGAGAACAGAGGATGGCTAGCACCCTATAATTCTGTTTGTTACTTTCTCTGTCACTGGGGAAAAGAATCCCCAACACTCACAACTTAAAGGAAGAAAGATTTATTTCAGCTCACAGTTTTTAGGAGATTCAGTCCACAGTCAGCCAGCTCCAAGACAGGAAGCATATGGTGAAAGAGACTGATGGAGAAAAGCTGCTCATCTCATGGCAGTCGGGAAGCAGGGAGTGAAAGGAGTGGCCAAGTAGGGAGATCTACCCTTTCAGGCTACACCCTCCAGTGACTCACCTTCCACCAGGCCTTACCTCCTACCAGTAGGTCAACTATAGTACCGGTATGATCCAGTTACCTTTCAAAAGCTCAGCCTCTAAACACATGAGGTTAATGGATCTAAACCATAGCATTTCATCCTTACCTGCAAAATACTCATGTGCATTTCTTTATGCCAAATGCATTTAGTCTATCTTTAAGTATTGCCAAAATCTTAACAGTTCCAGAATTACTAAAAAGTCCAAGTCCAAAGTCTTCATGGAGACTCAAAGCAAACTCTTAGCTATGAATGCCCATAAAAATAAAAAAGAGAGTTAAAAGATGCCAGCATGTAATGGCATAAGGTAAACATTACTGTTCCCAAAAGAAGGAGGGGGACAAAAAGAAATGGAACCAAAACAAGACTGAAACCTAGTAGGGCAAACATTAAATCCAATAGTTCCATATCCAGCATCTGGGCAAGTTATAGTGAAATGTGAGCTCTAAGTGGTGTGGCCCACCGCACCTCTCCATCATTGCTGGTTGTAGCCCTCCTGGCCTGTCTCTTCGGCTGGCTCTCCTCACTGTCCATAGCATTCCTCAGCAGACTTTCCATATCCCTGGCTTTTACAATTTCCTAAGGTCTCCACTTAACTTTTAGCTTCATTCTCACAGCTTTACAAACTACCCTCTCAGGAATACATTGCCTGGCCTCCAAGACTTTCCTCTGAAATGTGAGTGAAACTCAACCTGAACCCACAACCCCTGCATTCTGCATGCTGATAAAATGAGCGCCAGATGGATGATGCTCATCTCTGTTGCCAGCTCAAGCCATATCCAGGACTCCTTGGCCCATGGCAACAGAGGACTCTGAGTGCCTGGATAGCTGAGCAGTATGAAACAAATCTGAGGGAACCAGTTCCCCAAGTGCCTTTTTGGACCAGAGGGCTCATGGGCTCTCTTCTCAAGTGAAGCCTTTCAAAAGAGTTTACTTTCATCCTCTTATACCATTGAGCCAGGAAAGTGTGGAGTCTTACTGATTTTTGAGATGCTCTCAAGCCATTTTCTGTTCCTCTCATGCAAAGCACTTGGCTTCCTTTAATGCTAATCTTTTCACAATCATGCTCTCCATAGCCCCACCTTTACAGGTGCTTTATGACTGTTGAAACTGTGAACTTTTCACATCTTTTTGCTCTAATAGTTTCTCTTGATTCCCATTATAAATCTGGCTAAATGCCTTCAGCAGTACCTATACCACAGCCTGAACTTTGGGCTACCTTGAAATTTCCTTCACCAGATTAATTAGTCCACCATCTCAGGACATGGGCAAGGGTTGTCTCCCACAACATCTCAGCACATGGGCAAATGTGAACAAATTTTCTGTCAGAGTGTAACACACATGGCCCTTAGTCCAACTGTCAGTGGAGTTCTTGTTCCTAATTGAAACCTCCTTATCCTGGCCATTATGTTACATATTCTTATCAGCATTCTAGTCTGAGACCCAATCAGAATTTCCCATCAAGCACAGCTTATAGCATTCTAAGCCTTCTCTAGTCTGCATCTCCAAACCTTTCCCAAATCCTCTTGCAAATCACTCCCAAAGGCTTCTAAACCACCTCATCAGGTATTGTCACAACCATAATCTCACTGTTTTGGTGTTGATGTCTGTATTGGTTACTTTCCTCATTGCTAGGAAAAGTTACCGAACACCTACAAGTTAAAGGAGGAAAGGGTGATTTTGGCTCATGGATTCTGGAAATTTCAGTCCATAATCAGCCGACTTCAAGGCAGGAAGGTCATGGCAAAAGGGAGGACAGCTGCTCACATCATGGTGGCCAGAAAGCGGAGCAAACAAGGTGGCCAGGGAGAGTGATACACCCATCCAGGTCACACCCCTATGACCCATCACCAGTCAAGCCCTACCTCCTAACAGCAAGTCAGCATTAGCATTGCTGCCATTCAGTCACTATTCAAAAGGCCCACCTCTCAGTACATGAAACTTTGGGGGATATTTTAGATTTAAACCACAACAGACCTGCATCTAAAAGACAAGTTGGTCAGTCAGATTCTCCAAGGATTTAAACTAAGATACTCAAAGACACTTGCCAAAACTGAGGGTGGGTGTTGTCATTGGAAGGTTTGGAATATTAGATCACATGGTAGACATTTGTGACTATGTAGAAAATGAGGCCGGGCGTGGTGGCAGACGCCTGTAATCCCAGGACTTGGGAGGCTGAGGCAGGAGGATTGTTGTGAGTTTGAGGCCAGCCTGGGCTACAAAATGAGCTCAAGGTCAGCCTGAACTGCATAGCAAGACCGTTTCAAAAAGTCAAAAAGACAAGAAAATGAGTAGACAGGGAAAAAATGACTAGAAGCAAGGAGAACAGAACAGAAATTTAGAGAAAATTTTGAGATTAATACAGTGTCTGAGAGAGAATTATTTTGTTTCATTGAGCTTTCTTGAGTGTGCCTGCCCTTTTTCTCTGTAATCTAAGTTTTCCAAATAACAGTATAATTATTTTCTCTTTTTCTTAGCTACTGAATCACCAAACAACATCTGGAACACAGTAGGTACTTGATAAATGTTCTTATTACAAAGAAATGACAAATATTTGGGGTGGCAGATGTGCTAACCTGATTTTACAGTATATACATAGAAATATCACATTGTACCCTATAAATATATACATTTATTATTTTTCAATTAAAAATTAAACAAAATTTTAAAATTCTCGATGGATGTGACACTATTTTGAGCTTGTTTTACCTTCATTTTCATTGAGGAAAGGTCTTAGTATCCTTAACACTAACTCCTTCTGCACCCAAGGGATACTTAAGACCACTTTGCTAGACTCTTCCTAAGGAATTTGATATATGACATCTATCCAGAAAAATTACCCTTATTCTTCCCCTATTACCACATCTTTAAATTATGCATGAGATATTCTTCTATTCACCCTTCTTCAGAGGGAACCTGGGCATCATGGAATCCCTCTGTCAGGAAGGAGCTGCCCTTGCCACCCAACCATGCTCCTTTGAGAAAAGAAACAGAGAAAAAGAGGCAAAGAATCATCAGCTTGAGGCATCTCAGAGCAGCTCTGCTCACCCCTTAATCACCATCTCTGCTCCTGCCACACCCAACCCATTTCTCGAAGTATTCACCCCCACAGTCTTCCCACAGCCAGTCTTAAAGAACATGATGGAGAGGCTGGCTCTTTGGCTCACTCATGACCCCAAATGGCATCTGTGCTACAATCTTAAATTAGTTGTAATGTAGTTAGGGCACAACTGTGCCTCCCTCCCTGCTCTCTCTTGTTCCATGCAGAAACCTTGCAGTGGGGTTATCACTACCCTATTTGCAAAGGAGGCAAGTGGGACTGGTGGGCGCTCAGCAAAGGGCCTTCCCAGTGTTACCACTGGGAACTGGCATCGCTGGTCCTCACTTCTGACTTGGTTCTTCCCAGCCAGAGCCACACACCCTCATGCCTGGCTCAGGTAAGAGGGCATGGTCGGGAAACCATAAGTTGGCTGGGGATGTCGTATCTGCTCTTTGTGTGGGGTGGAGCAGGGACTGGGCCCACTTCACACCCAGAAGAACAGAGAAAATTAAAATCACATTTTCCCAGCAATTGGGAAGTACACAGTAAGTCACAGCATGGCTGGAATTTGAAGACACCCGGCTCCTACGCACACTCATCTTTCTGACCTGTGGGTAAAAGGTGCTTCTTGTCAGTTATCCGGGGCACAGCAGATCATTACAGAGGGCACCAGCACTTCTAAGCCACTGCACTAGATGTTAAATGAAGCAATTAAAGATGAAGGGAACATTTTAATTACCAGGCTTGGCCAGCTCTGAAGGGGCCCAAGTTTCAAGTGAGCATGAAAACTTGATTGTGCTTCAGGGGGACAAGTCACCAGCCATCATGAGGATGGCTATCCAGAAGCCCAAGGCAAAAGAAAAGGGATCCCAAAGAGTAAAACAGAAGAAAATGATACCATACCCCACGCAACTCATAAGACAGCAGGAAAGTGCTGGAGATCCCTACTATCCTGGAGTAGGGACAAGGCTGTCTCTCAAGAGTAAATGGACAAATTAGCCCTTTTAGCAATTTTAGAAATTCCTTATCTCCCTTTTTATGCTTCTACAATTTTCATGTTTCAGATTCAAGTATCTCGTGAATGTTTTACCTTTCCATCCTTCCCAAGGTAGGGTTTCCACTTATCTTCATCCCAAGAACCCGAATATGGATGTTGCAGGGATGCCAGAGCCAGCCTGTCCTCTCTGGGGCATACCTAACAAGGTACACAGGGAGCCACCCTAAGAGTAATGACAAAAATTGATTAATATTCAGGGTGCCACACATCATTTTTTAGACACACGTCTTTAATAATGAATACTGGACCTCCAACTGATACCAAATTGAAGTATTTTCTTTCTATTTCTTCTCTTAATCTACCTTAATATAAATTAGAATCCCAAAAGCAAACTTTAAAGACCTTTACACCTGTGAGAGATGAAAGATGTGTCTAAAGAAGTTCAGGAATTCCCAGGCTTAAGGTCATTGCTGTTTTATGTACTATGAGATCATTTTCAGGCAGATACACAGTCACTAGGGCTCCCCCTCTGCTCAAGTGATTAACTATCATTCAGTAAACTTGCAACTTGGCGGGCTCAGATAACCTAATTGGTTAGCTCCAGAGTCAAACTTTAAATACCTGGACTTCTAATCCCAGCACTTCTTCCATGTAACTGCATAATTTGGGGGGCTTTTGCTTAATTTCAAAAATTAAATGCATGATCCACTGAACTCAAGTTTTTTTTTTACTTCCAAGCTGACATATGTAGACTCCACATAGCTTGTTAGCCCAACCCTCGACATGTATAGAACATAGGTAGAGAGGAGCTGTCAGTGTACTCATCTCTGCATCCCCTTACTTCTAGGGGGCTTCAGCTAGCAACGCTTGTGGATGGTGCTGGAGGGCACCGGCTCTTTCTCCACTGCACAGGGCTGGGGCTACACTTGGCCTCCTTGCACTGCAGGGAAAAGGCCATTTCCTGGCTTCATGTCAGCAACATCATGGGACATGAGCTGACAGCTGAATAGGGCCAGGGACAATAGTGGCTTCAGAGAAGCAGGCCAGCATCAGAAAACTGGACCTGTGGCCAAGCAGCGGAACCAGCCCATTGCTGCAAGACAGGAGATGCACACAGAGCTTCTCTACAGATACCTTGTCTTCCTTGCCCAAAGCAAAGACTGCTCGCACAAATACATGTCCCCAAACTGTGCTCTGAAACAAGTCATCCAGAGGTCACAACATCATCCCCCACCTTAGTGATTTCAAGTCCTCTAAACAAAAGTGTGTCTGAATGTGACTGGTAAGATGGGGAGCAGCACCAGCAGTTCCAAGCTCACCCCCAGGAGAAGTATGTCTGGACCCTTCTCGTTTCCCATCTCTCATGCTGACAGGAAGTTCATGTATGAAGCTGTCCCCTCTGGGACCCCCTGTCCCACGCTTTCTGTGATCATATTAGTTTGTAAAAGCAGTCCTTCCACATGCCCTGAGACAGCTGGAAAAGGTTTATTTGGGTTTTGACAGATGGAGAGAGAGGCAGAAGGAATAACCGAGCAAGGGACCAGAGGATGTCTGTATTCTGAAGACCAGCCTACCTAAAACTTCCAACTTCCCTCTCATGGAGCAGAAGAGTGAATGTTCTCTCTGTCTACCCCTGCAATTAAACCAGACTGTCACCACTTCAGTAGAAGCAAGATTTGCATAGGCCAAGGAGGGACTCATGTTGACATGCCTCCCGCAGAGCTACCCCAACAAGAACAGCACCTTGGCGTGTGTCCACCGGGTCCCTTGCATGATACTAGCTATTCATCAATTCCTGCCTTCAAGCCAAGAGGAGGGTTGGAACGCAGAAAAAATTAATACACTCTTCCAAAAACACTGTGGTGCTTTCCTCTCTTTTTTGCTTTTCACCTTTCCATTTAGAAGTCCAGAATATAAAGCTCAGGGCCTACTGAATCAGAGAGCTAATGCTTTCCATTCCTAAGCTCCTGTAATCTGACAAGACATTTCACAAACATTGCTTCCCTCCACCGAGTGACCCATTAGTAACGTACAAACGCTGCCTCAAGTTGGAAGAGTCGGACGAGAAGGCAGTGATGGGTACAGAGCCACCCATGTGTCCTTCTACGTCTGAATTTGGATGCTGCTCCTGTGGCCAGCAGAAAAGTCATTCTGCTTTGGAAATGTACTCCATTGGCAACTTTGCTTTAAGAAAGCCCACCATAGGAAGCACTAAGTAAATGGCCAAATTCCCCTCCTATGAAAGATTTTGAGGACAAGAGACCTGCTTAAAGAAACCTGTCCTGGGAGCTAGGAAGCCTGGGTTCAAGTCCTTTCATGGACCATTATTGCTTGAATATGTTTATTCTACTAAAAACTAGCAGGTAGTATGTTCCAGGCCCTCTGCTAAAGATAGAGATGCAAAGGTGAGTAGAACATCTCTCTCCAGGATTCCAGGCCCAGCTCAGACACTGATCAGCTATGTCCTTGACTTAGTAGCTCAAGCTGTGTGGGTCTCAGATCCCCCTTTTGAAGAAGAAAAATAATAGCTGGCTTCCCCGTAGCTTGCAGAGCGAGGAGGCAGTAAACCTGTGCATTTAAGTGTTTCTTTACAGATCATTAACTACTATGGGGAATGGAGGGTCATACAAATAATAGAATTTTTGAGCTAGAAGAAACCAAAGAAATCAACTGTTCCAACCTTTTTATATAAGAACAGACCCTTAGAAATAAAATGTTAGCAGACTCTGTTGAAAATCCATCAGAAATGAAAACAAAACATCTTGAAAATAATAATGTAAGAATTTAGACCAGTTTGGGGGTGGCGCTCAGGAATAGCCATCAGGAAATATGGGCTCCCATCCTGAATGTTGCACAGCCGGGTCTATAGGTAAATGCCATCTCTGACACTCTGGCGCTACCTCCCACCTAGGCAATGAGAATGAGGAATGACAGATGCAGGACAACAGGAAGACTGGGCTTGGCTTCCGCCCCCGGCCACATTTCAGCTGCGTAGCTGGGAGCATATTAACCGTAAGTGACTCGCTGGGTCTCGGCCTCCACTTCTGAGAATCAGGCAGAATTTCACCTCGAGATGAAGTTGCTAGGATTAAATATGGCAAAGCACATAAAGCACTTGAACATGGTGGTACTTTTCATCAATGATAACTCCTGCCCTTCCTGGATAACCCCCTCCAGCATTAACATTCTACAGTTAGGAGACATCTCCTTAAAACCTGATCGCAAATGAGTTTACTGGCTTTACTGCCTTCTTACCTTACAAGACAGGGAGGGGCAGACAGTTCCTCTGGCAGAAGAAGGAATGCAGATCTGGAACTGTGACAACACAGCCAAGGTCACGACGGGTTACCCACAGCAACAGGTGTGGGACAAGTGTCTGCCTCCAGCCTGGAGGCATTTCTCCAAGCAACCATCTGCGGCTAAAAGAGGGAACCCGCTTATTTCCCATCAGCTGCCTAACCACAGACACAAATGGTTTGAAAGAGCTGTAGAAACAAGAGAAAGAACCCACAGTTTAGAGTGCTGATGTTCACACAGGTGCCTCACTTCATCTCAGTAACCCCTTGGGGTAGAAATCCCCGTTTTATAGATGAGAAAAGGAGGAAGAAAGTGTTACAGGAATTTGCCCAGAATTCCCAAGACTGCCAAGTGTTGAAGACAAGAGTCCACCCAGGCATAAAAAGAGGTCTCCGACCTCGCACTCTGCAAGGTCAAACATGGTGCAGACCCACAGGGATACCTCTACTTTCTGCAGAGATCTTCCAGGATCAGAAAGGGCTTGACACTGTAGGCCATGCAAGGAACTCCCTCTTCTCCACAATCTCGTTCATCATCTTTGATAGGAAGGCCAGCAGAGCATTTTCCAGCCTGAAATTTACGTATACCTTACCCATACACACATGCCCACAGCCAAAGACGAAGGCCAGAGGAGCTTCTGGGAGAACAGTCCTCACCTCCGACCACCCCTGGGTAAACTGGCTGTGACTTCTCAGGCTTCAAAGAGTCCCAGGACTTGGGAACATGTGGCATGCTTTAAGGCACAAGCCAGCAGCTGACGATAAATGAAAAAAGACTTCTCAAACAGAATGAATGTAAATGAGAAAAGAAGCCCCTGGTTAGCGAAGTTATTCTACCAAGTGGCTATATAAATGTCTTTATACTGTTATTTCCAATATTAGTTTGTTGTTCCTCCATGAAAGCTGATTTATTTGAAATGTTATTACTAGAAACACCCTAATCTTTTGGTAATAATTCATATACTGGAAGATTACAGTTTTGGAAGCCAGCCCAGTGCTGTCTGGAATCCTATTTATGGATTAAAGGATTTGAACAGCATTGCAAGCAAGATCTCTAAAGAGTAGGATAATGTAAACCTGGTTCCATATAAAATGCTTTACCCCAGCTGTAGTAACCCCATTAAAGTCAGATTGTTGGAGGACGCTGGGCCCGAAGACTTCCATTACACTAAACCGGGATATCACTGCCCCTGAAGAGTAAGGATTTTCAAGCTCAATTGCCCCCTTGTTTTGACAGCCCATGCTGAACTTTGTGCTTCCCCTTTCTCTTAGGATATGCTGGCCTCACACGATAGGTCTTGACTTTTTGAAAGGCTAGATCCAGGTGAAGGGAGGAAAAACTCATTTGTCAAGCACAGGTAAGTGAAACGAGTACAGTTCATCCATAGAGCTGGGATGTTGTGTCCCAAGGGTTTTTGTTCTTGGAAACCCACATATTTAAAATAATGCTTCTCCTACTGACAATGCCTATTCAGTGAGTAGCTCAGGCCTTGATACTGGAGGAAGTCAGGGAAAGCTAAAAAATATGGCAAGAGATGGCAAAGGTCTTGTTGTCCGTGGGAGGATATTGCAGTAAAAAGACATGGATGAGCTACTGGGACAAGAGAACCTGAGCATGTGCAGCTTCAGGGGAGCCCTCATGCTGAGACAGGCAGTGGAGAGGCCGTAAGGGTTGGACTCAGCCACCCAATTCCACTGTTTCTGGACTGTGTTGTCAAGCACTGGCCATTGGACCCCTTTAAACCTCAGTTTCCTCATCTTTAAAGAGATAATATCTACTTGGAAGGCTGTTATGAAAACTTACTGAGGTCAGGTATGGCCAAGAAAAGGTATCAGCACCCACTGGAATTATCAAGTGACTGTCATAACGTTGGAAGATGGTCAGCCGTTCCTAAATCAAAGACTTCATGTTCTACTTCACTTTTCTGTCACAAACTCTTACAAGGTGCCCAACCAAAAACGCTCTTAGAACTGCCTGGGGTGGATAGAAGAACAGAGGCAGCAAGCAGGAGGGAGGGTGGGGAGGAAGGCGAGGCCAATGTCACAGTCCCCTTCACGGAACCACCGCCTATTAACACGGAGTCATCAAGCACCTCATGAACATCGTCTGCCACATAAATAATGGATCATAATTCTAATTATACCACCATCTAAAACTTGATTCAGGAAGTCTTTTATTTTTTTCTCCAACTTATTTCAGTCACCTCAACCAGATTCTATTTTATTTTATGACTTCCAGCTTCTGCTCAAGTCTGATTCAAGTCTGGACTCTGACTGTAGTCAGAGTGCAGGAAGGAAAATTTTCTCTCAAGCCCTGTGTGTCCTAGGGGGCAATAGGGCAGCATAGATAAGCATATGTGTGTGTGTGTGTGTGTGTGTGTGTGTGTGTGTGTGTGTATCTTTAAAACATATGTACACATATGAAAAACATATACATACATTATATATCATTAAAACATATTTGTATATATTAAAGTGTGTGTGTGTGTGTGTGTGTGTGTGTGTGTGTGTTTAAGGTAGACTGTGAGCCTGTGGAGCCCATGTTAGAATTATTGGGGAAGGGAGAAGTCTTTTTTAAAGTGTGGATTCTGAACTGTAAAAGACCCTGGGAATCTGCACTTCTACCGTGTGCCTCTGAATTGCTTTCTGCATACGAAACTTGGGGACGGCTAATTTAGGGACTCCTAGGGAAGGAGGAGCCAGTAGACAGCAATGCCACTCAGGACTCCCATTGAGCACGTAGATAAAGAATATTGTTATTATGTCTCACTGTTTACAAAATGCTTCCCCAAATGTCATCTCTTACTAAAGGGTGTGCATACAAACTAAACAAGTATATCCATACTGCAAATTATTTATGTTGGTAAACAGTACGGAAAACTCACCAGCACAGCACTATCAGAGCAAGGACCACTCTGTGCAAATAAATATTCCAAGAAAAGCTGGGATTCACCCGTCAGAATGTCAGGCATTTGAAACAATTATAGGAGGTATGATAGAAAAATATAGTGAATATTTAAATTTTTTAAAACTTTATTACAGTAAAAGACACATCACCATCACCTCCCTCAGAAGACTCCTCCTCACATCAGACACACTTATCCCACCATCCTTGGTACTCTCTGAAGCAGTTCTGGGAGTCCTTCTTCTCAGGTTGTGCTGTCAGGGCTGCCTTGATATCCTGAATCAACTCAAAACATTTACCTTTCATTTTGACTTTTCAGAACACCTAGAAGTCACACTGTGCCAGATCCGCTGAATGAGGTGGATGAAGACATACTACAATGTTTTTAGGAGCCTACCTGTCCTTTGGGTGGCACTGGAAAGCAGAATTCACTCTACTTTTGATCATATCCTATAAAGACACTCAGGAAAGAGGATGTCCAGAACTGCTTCAGAAAGTGGAAAGAATGATAGGATAAGTGTGTTCAAAGTAAAGAGGAGGAGGATTTTGAGGGGGATTAACAGCAATGTAGCTTCCACTGTAATAAATTTTTCTTATGTAAACCCACAATATATTTTTATATTAATGAACCAAAGATTCCACATGTACTTTAACACTACATTGACTTTAGGTCACCAGGAGCAGTGCTTGCTGCAGGTGATGCTGTGGAAGTGGTGATACAACAGCAAAATCCTAAGGGCTGCAGTGTGTGAAGCGAAGTCTTCCCTGACAATTCGAGATGCCAGCCTGCAGGCACTTTACCTGCCACCTGTAGCTTTTTATTCCTCTTTGACTTGACTATCAAGTGGTACTTCCTGCCAATAAGACCAGAAGCACTGCATCCTTTACCCTCTCCAGTTTACTGTTACTATTCTAAGCTTGAAAATGTATTGTAATAAGTACAATGAGAGGAAATTAACTCGGAGGCTTTGTGAATAAAAGGCCCTCAGGGTATGTGTTCTGCGGATGACATTTTCTCTGCTCACCTCTGCCTTGAGCGTCTTCAGGAAGTCCAGGTGGGTCTGCACCTGCTTTGTGGCTGATGAAGGTGAATGATCACATACGTTTAATGCCCCCAGCACAAGGTGACTGCTTGCCAAGAAGGTCACAACCAAGGCATGGGGACCATATGTACTCACCCTCATATCAGGGAGGGAAGGAACATGAGGAAACAAGGTCTCTCAGAAAGGGAAGACTGGATGTTGATGGGTGAAGTAGTCTAAATTCTTTCTGTTAAACAATCAGATAAATGACTTGGATTGATTTAAGCACGGGTGGGGGGATTAGCTCACAGCACTGGCAGGTGTCTCTCTGCACAGCTCTTGCTCCTGCTTGTGTGTGTGCTGCGTATGCTCCCACACAGCAGCAAGCACATCTACCTTTGAGGCAGGTGTGAGAAGGGGCAGCTCCCCAGAGAAAGTGGGACAGCAACTCAGCAGAAGGAGGAAAGTGTGACATGGTACACACAAGGGACGTTCACTGTGGCAAGTGATGCTTGAAACCCCTCCTGACAGAAGTGCCCGGGAAAGGCAGGAGAGGCTGAGCCCAGAGGCATCAGTGTGCATAAAAAGGACCCATTTCTACTTGTGGAGACCCCACCCAGAAGATTTTAGCAAGGAGGAAACTTTGTTTTGCTCTCTGTAGGTCAGTCAAAGAAGCACAGTTATGCTGTGGGGACCAATATATGCAAGTCCCAGCTGCTTCACATAAGGGACCTCTGCTTAGGGACATTATTGCTATCCTGTCACATGCCTGGAAAACACTGAGTGGACAACAACAGTGACCACCCAGACTCCCGAATCCCCAGCCTCAGAAGGAAAGAGAAGTGCGGGTGGGAAAAGTGGAGCCCTCCCAACCTCGTCCTAGACAGCACAGCACTGTAGGTGCACTGCCCCCACCCATCCTCACTGCTGGTGCCCACTCTGCTGGATCAAAGGGCAAGAGAACATGGTAATCTTGGCCCTGACATCATAGACATAAGGGATGATAAGACTGAAAAGTCTAGGAGGGGACAGTAAAAGGGCTTTAACTCTCTGACTAGGGTTAGTTATCCAGGAGAGACAGTAGGCATAACACTTGTGTAAAAAGTGATCCCCTGCTAAAGATACTAAATCATTATATGTAGCTTTAAGAACAGAGAGAAATGGGGAGGGACAAAAGGAGGTAGGAAGAAAAGAAGGACAGCCTAGGGACAAAGGGAAGGCAAGAGGAAGGAGGGAGGAAGGGAAAAAGGGGGGAAGGAAAGAGCTTATCATATATTGACATAGGTCAGACATTTATTCATCCCATATTTGCTAAGTACCTACTGTATTGATCAAGTAATAAAGTAAAAAAAAAGACTTAACCATAGATCCTGCCCCCAAAACCTAATGCCTACAGGCAAACAGGCAATCAAAAGGAAAACATAAACACAGGAGCTACTGCCATGTCAGGAGCAAGCTTCCTCCAAGGATATCAGACATCCCAAGAATAAACACCTAGCTCTAACCTGACCATGAAGTCAACTGTGAAGGGTCATTTCTGGGATGCAAACTAAAGGAAACAAAGAAGTTAGTCTAAGGAGAGGAGGTGGTGTCAGAGAGAACATTCCAGGGAGGATGGGGCATATGAGGAGGACAGGTGTTGTAGTAGTTTGGAGCTGGGATAGCGGGGATGGAAAGAGAAGAGACTGGAAAGAGCAGTTCATAAGAGATCTTGTTTAGCTCATGAAAGAATTTAGAACTTCTCCAGAGATAAATGAAAAGAACTTTAACCAAGCAATCAAAAGGGTCAGATTCACATTTCAGAACAGCCACTCCACCTAAACTATGGAGGCAGCCGGAAGAAGGCAGGATGCAAGTCGTGTGGGAGCAGTCAGTGGGCCTCTAGTAAGTAATTTACCAAACACACTTTGAAAACATGAACTGATGGATGGGGACAGAAGTAGGGGTGGATATCAACAAATCTCACCTCTGATTAGTTACCTAGGGCAAGGTAACTAATTAGGAGAGAGAGCAGGATGAACCTGGAGTTCTTTCAACCAGATGGCAGAGACACCACCCTATTTATTTTTTTCCTTGGACCTTGCTACTGAAACAGGTTGTAAATAACCTAGCTAGTGCAAGAAACCCAAGAGAGCTAGGTGGCCTGTACCCATGTCTGATTTGCAGCTGAGAGGGTACAGAACTTAGGGGGATCTTGCTCTCCACTTTGCACTCAGTATTATTTCAGCTGAACAGGTTATGGCTCAATAGAAAACAATGTGCAAATTAAATTATTGCACCATTTCACAAGCCACAACCTATAAATAGTAATTATTTGGTCTTAAGCGCTGTACAGAAATGATGAGTAGTCTTCAGTACTGCAGCTATTCCAGGACATCTTGAAGTCATAAGTTAGACAACAGCACCATCATGGAGGAAGAGTCTAACCCCTCTGGAGACTATGGTTACTGTAGGAGATGCCCCAGATACATCAAGAATATGATGATTAGGTCTGCTCTCCTTTATCCTAAATCAAAAAGGAGGCTCAGCTCTACCCAAGCCAACTGAAATTGTTACAGTGGACAGGAGGAGAATCTGGACAGAAGCTGGAGTGCTGCAAGATGAGGGAAAGGAGGAAATTCAAGGAAACCTCATTTGTCTGTACATGGATCCCATATTTTCAATTTATCAGCATTGTGTGGGGTGGGCCTATGAAATAGGACATAGGACCCACATTCTCATCTAACAAAATGTATAATTTCAGAAACCCTTTTTCTACTTCCCAAATCTTACACTTTATATTTCAGAAACAGGCCTCCACTGCTTTAAGAAGAGTCACTCATCCTTGTGAATAATTCACAGAGCCTGCTAACCTTCCCAGCACCTGGCTACCAGCTCAAGGGCTCAATGGAGAGAATAGAACTCCTAAGACTGGAAGATGAGTTTCCAACAACTTCCAAGGAGTCACAACCAGCCAAGCCATGCTGTTATTCTCCCCTGCTCAGGCCCTGCCTATGGGGATATTACTTGAAATTGTATGTGAAGGCAGAACTTCTCAGCTGCACCATTTTCTCCTCTTTCAAAGATGGCGAACAGAAACAGGTATAAGAGCAACATCTGGATGCCTTTCAAAATATTCTCTCACTCAGAGACCAGTCTTTCATCTCACCATCACCTGTTTCAAGGGAAACAGCTAAGAGTGCTGGAGCCTTGTTTTGTGTGATGATAAACACCCTATTCCACATGGCCAACCTGTTGTATTTTTGCCTTTGTCCTGTGGCATGCTGCCAATGAAGGGAAGGCCACAGGATGGGTAGCAAGGACAGAATGCTTCTCTGGACATTTTGATCTGGTCTCATGGACAGAAGGGTTGAATTCTCTAGCCTGAGGTGACTTGAAGTACATCCCTAAAAGTTTCTTTTGCTACTAGCCTTAGTCCAAAAAATCTCCCCAGTAGTTGTCTAGGATGTCAGAATTTCCACCATGACAGTAACATGCCTTTCATAATGTTGTGTTGTAATTGCTATAAAAATACAATAAACCAGCTCAGAAGGAGGGAGGAGTGCCCAGCCTTTCATCAGCACTAGCTTCTCAGGTTTCTACTCTGCAGAACTGAGATTATGGAAGAGCATAGAACAGACCATCGCTGAGGTCCTAGGTGTGAGATGAGGTCACACGGGGCAAGATGAGGCTCACTTTGTACTAGAGAAGAAGCATTAATGGAGAAAGTAAGCAATTCCTGAATCCTTCACCTATGCATTTGTTCATGGCCAGGCTTGAGCCAGAGTTCAGACTCCTGCTGGATTCCAGGTGCTAGAGAAACTTCTAGAGAAATGCAAGGCAAAGGTCCATTCTCAAGTGCAATGGAACCCTGTTTCTTTCTAACTAAGTGGAACGTGAATTGATGTTTTCATCTCAATGTGTTGATAGAAAAACATCTCTATTTTTCACAAGGACCATATCAGCAACTCTGTCAGACTTTCAGTAAACATTAGTTTGCTGGCTAGTGCTTTAATTTTATCTTCTCTGCCAGTACATCTACCTGCCCCCAGCTGGAGGGAAAAGGCTTTTCTGTCTAGTCATTAATGATGTATACAAAGTCTCTTAAGAGGACTGGAGGAGTCATTCTTCAAAGCAGAGTGATTTTTGAGTTTGAGGTTTTTTTTTTTTTTTTGTAAAACAAATAACTACCTCCAAGTGTGTACTCAATATAAAGTGCTTCCTGTATTGGGTTTTCCAGTACACTTTGTAGAGAAAGAAGATCTCAATAGAATGTCATTTTTTTTTTTTTTTACTGAATTAGAATAAGTGGGTTTAATTTGGGGGATGAGGGAGCTTCTCATAAAGGAAAGCTGCTAACCTTTGGAACAAAATCAATGATACCACCTCCTTCTGTAGCGCTGCTCATGAAGTGGCACTGTCAAGGTCAAAGTACCACCTAGAGAGAGGGCCACCAGCACATGTGACCCCAGGAGGTCTCTGTGAAACTCAAGCACCAGAATCCTCCAGCCTAGTCCCTTCCCTTTGGGTCCTCTGACAAAGCAAGAAGACAGAACATCTTGTCCATCCTGTCCTCATTACGTGCTGGGAAATCTAATGAGATAAAGGCCCAGGTTTGCATAAGAAGTAAATCAGAAGAGTCTGTCTCCACAAATTCTGAACAGAGCCCATCTTGATAAATAAAATGTGACATTCATAACAAACAAACCAAAAAGCAGATAAAGGATGAGAGCCTTCAGCATTAATGCTAGAAAACCTTTGGTGATAAATAAATAATATTATAATGAAAGATATTATAATGCATTGTCATTTGCAAGAAGAAATGTAATATAGTCTGAGGAAGAAGATAGATGGCTCAAGTTGTTTCTCTGACACTGGAAGTAATAGCTATTGAATGTTATGTTTAGCATATCATAAAATCAGTGTTAGCAGGCAAGACAGCCCTCCAGCCGTCCTGAAGTCCACATTCAGCCTCCTGACATCAGCAAGAAACAAGACTAGAATGCAGTTCACCCGGGATGGATGGCCTCAATTCAGACCAAATTGGAAGAGACAGAGCTTCCCCTCGGCCCTCAGCCTGAAGTGGAAGTGAACGTGGGGGTCACTGCAGAACGTCTTTCTTCAGCCCTCTCTGTACTTGCCATTCCCAAGGGGCTCCTGCTGGTTGTAGGAGCCCAGCTGTAAAGCTGGAATTCATGCAGCACTAGAAACTTCTCTGAGGATGATGGCAGCCAGATCTCCTTCTACACTGGGTGGCCATGGACCAACATAGCCTTCCTCAGAGGTGCTGGAAAGCCTCCTTGTTCTACACAGGTCTCTCTCACACTGCCAGGAACTCCTCTAGTATTTATTATGTAAGTGTATCTCATCCATTAGAGGGAAGAGAGGGTACCTGGGCATATATGAGACCATGGAGCCTGATCAATGACATTTATTAACCAAAGCTGTGCAGCCTTGCTCAGAAAAGCCAAAGGAGGGAATAATTCCGCCCAGTGCTTACACAGGAGGGGTATGTTACTTTCCTCATGGCTGAGACAAAATACCTATGGTGGTTAATTCATTAATTGTCAACTTGAGTAGGGAACACCCAGCTGAAGTGAGCAGCAAAGTTTTGAGAGTAGAAGACCCACTGAAGGAGGCTTATTGTCAGAACAGTATAAAAGGAGAACGGGAGGGAAGGACCATTCCAGCTGCTTTTCATCAGAGGGGCTTTGTCTGTTCTCTTCAGCTGGGTTCCAGTCTTCACCTTCTCCAAAGATGACTGTTATTCTCTTCAGAGGAGCTGGGGTCTTCGCCTTCACCTTTGCATTGAGCATTGTCTCTCAGCTTTTGGTACAGACTCTTCAGCTCCCAGCACTAGCCATTGGGCTTTCCAGGGCAGACTCTTCAGTCTTCTGGTTTCCTGATACAGACATGCGGGGGACATTGCTGTGGTCTCCAGGCCTTCAGCTGGATTCTTCAGATCCTAGCACATGCACAGATCTCTTATACTCTTCTACATTTGACTCTGTGGGTGGATTGTCACCTAATCTTATATATTTCGGCATCCTGCATTAAATCTGTTTCTCTTGAAAGTACTGACTATAACAATACCCAAAACCCAAAGTTAAAGGAAGAAAGGTTTATCTCAGCTCACAGTTTGTAGAGGTTTCCACCCATACTCAACTAGCTCCAAGGTAGGGTGCCATAGCAGAGGGGCATGACAGAGGAGAAACTGTCCCTAGCAAGCAGCAGCAGCAGCCTGCCTCTTCTTTTTAGACCTTTTAGGTGGTGCCACTCATACCCAGGGAGGGCCTTCCCATTATCCACACCCAGAACTACACCAAACCAATAAGTAGACTAATCTAATAATCACACACTCTTAATCCCAGAGTCACACACCCTACATCCAGCCACCTCCAAAAAGCCCCACCTATGACTGCATGAGGCTTGGGGGGGACATCTAGATACAAGCCATAACAAGAGGCCTTCGCTTATGCCAAATGCATGCAAAAAGGATACCATTTTATGTACTTTGTTTTCAGGGTATTGTTTGCCAAGAGAGCCCACTGATAAAGTACACTGGGCAAAATATTATTTGCAAAATGTTATGCCACAGTTCTGGCTGGGATTAAGGGGGTGAGTGCTCTGTCCACCCTACAAAAGGTAGCCTGCATAAAATACAAGTGACAGAAAGATGGCTAATGTGTTCTCATCTGCCTGCTTGTCATGGACTGTTTCTCCTCCCTGATGCCCCTTTGCCATGCCACCCTGCATTGGTGCCAGCCAATTACGGACTTAAAACTCTACAAACTTTAAGCTTGTGTATTTTGTCTCAGCAATGAGAAAAAGTAATGAAAACACAAAACTACAAGGGAAGAAATTCAAATAAAGAATTAAGGGAAGTTTACAGACATCCAAATAAATTTCTTCACTCCAGGCCAGCTTATGCAGTGGCTGTGAAAAAAAAGCAGAAGGTTAGACCTTAGCCTCTGCTTCCCAAGAGCTGTAACAATGGCCCTGGAACTGAGCACAGCTGCTTCTGGGCTCTGCAACCTGGAAGGGTAGGGTTCTAGAAATCTGAGGCAATTTGGACCCAAAGAAAGGAGGAAGAAGAGGCTGAAGGAAAGATATATCCATCAATTTTCTGAGGAGATTTGACTGGGAATTTTTCTTCCTTCCTTTCTTACCCTTATGGTGGGAATACCATCCAAACCCTGTAGTTCCTTGCTCCACCCTCCTTCATCAACCTCAGAGACAAAAACAAGAGTCTCTCAGTCCAGAATGACACTGGGACCCAAGAAGAGCCTTGGGTGAGATGGTTGGGCAGGAGCAGGACAGAGTGAGGCTGGGTGCCTGGGGCAGACCACCTTGACTAGTAGAGGCCAATGACCCTCCTTCTTGGCCCTGAATCATTGGCCACCTACATAATAGAGACACACAGTTATGGAGAATCTTCAATGCAGAGGGCTCAGTGCTGGGTGTTCTATGAGATAGTAGACAGTCCCTTTCTTACTATCAAGGAATTGAAGAGATATATACTCTTGAGAATAAGGATGGCCTGGCAGTGCAGCTTTAGTTGCCTCCCAACATCCGCCAACCCAGCTCTGTTGCCCATAACCAGTTTCCTTTCCATTTAAAGAGCACACATAGGAAGTCATCTTGGAATAGTGGTTAGACGGATGGGTTTTTACGTCCTTCATTTTGCATTTTATTTTGATTACTTACTTTCTGTTACCCTGGGAAGGTTATCTCAAGCTCTCTGCGTGCTGGGTTTCAATATATAAAAACAAGGTGGTCACTGTTGCTACTTCGTGAGACAATTTAATGAGTTCATGGATGTAAAGTTTTAGCACAGCATATACTGAGTGCTCAATAAATGCTGGCTGAAAGGAAGTTAAAGAGTGCCAGGCACAGGCTTGGAGCTGGAATACCCAAATTCTTAATGCCTTGTCCTAGGAGCTCAGAATCTAATAGTGAGAAATAATTATAGAAAGATAGGAAAGCACATACTGAGCTGCCTAGTTTTATTCAAATGTCAGACATGAAATAACTTTTTTGGTTGGGATTGTTTCTTGCAAAGAGATGTTTGAGTCTGGGAGATCGTGTTTTCCAAATGTGCACAAATAAGAAAAAATTATTTAATGAAAGTCTCTCGGATAGAGAAGTAAGGGCTATGGTTCCAAAACACCTCAGTTTGACCTAAAGCTGAGTGTGTGATCTGTGAAAGTTAATTAATTCATTGAAATATTTCTTAAGCACTCTAGTGAGAGTGAAGCACTATGATTGGTGCTGGAGATATAGCGGTTATACTAGAAGTTGCTAGTGTTCACCAGTACCCCTGCTTTCTCTGCTTCCTGTGTCCACAGCTGGGTTACATTTACCAGTCTTCCTTGCAATGAGGAGGAACCACATGACTTGGGTTCTGGCCAATAGATACCACAGAGTCATATCTGGCTCATAAAAACTTCCTACCAATGATCACTTGTTCTTCCCACATTCACCAGCTCTGCTCAGATCCGGATCCCTTCAGAGAAGCAGAGAGAGTTTCTAAAGAGAGTCTTGAGTTCTTGAATCTAGAGCCCACACTAATCTATGATATGAATGAGAGGCACCCTTTTATTATGCTAAGTTACTAAGATGTAGAAGGTGATTTGTTATAACAATTAGTATTATTTTCCATATTTAATAAAGCAGCAAACAATAGAGACATCCTGGCATGGTTGAGTTGAGAGACATCATAAAAATGAACAATTCAAAAAGTAAATATAGTATAACAAACATTACGGCAGCAAAAGACAGAGTAGTGGGAGCAGACAGCAGGAAGACCTCAGATAAACTGAGAGTTAAAGAAATCCTGTCAGAAAATGTGTGTTTATGGTGAAACCTGAGAGATGCTGTATTAGTCTGCTCCAGCTGCCTTAACAAAGTGGCACGGGCTTAGTAGCTTAAACAACAAAAGTTTATTTTCTCATAGTGCTTGAGGCTAAGAGTCCAAGGTGTTGGCAGAGTTTACGTCTTCAGAGACCTATCCCATCAGCCCATAGAGGGTCATCTCCCTCAAGTGTCTGTCCTTGAACGATGTCTACAGCCTGATTTCCTTTCCTTATTAGAACACTGCATTTTGCATTTGGGCCCACCATATTACCTCTTTTAACTTTAATTACCTATTTCAAGATTGTGTCCAAATATGGTCATATTCAGAGCCATTGGAATTTCAGATCTCAAGATATGAATGTTCAGGGGACATGATTCAATCCATAACACGAGTGAGAATTAACCACTTGAAGGGTGCATTTGATCTCTGGTGCTCTAGCTGGTCGAATCACAAGATGACATTGGGAACACAGAAGGATGAGAAAGAAGCTCAGATTTTCAAGGGCCAAAGTGTTAAAGCTGTTCTAGTGAGGACCCATATCAGAGCCTGACCATAGTGCTGTGATTGCAGATTTGGAACTTACAATATCAAACATCAAATTATAGAAGGGTAGAACACTGCAATGTACTCTCCCTGGAGATGGGACAAGATTGCCTGCAGATGTGGTTTGTAGGCTCGCAATCTGTGTGGGAGCTACTAGGCTTGCTAAGAAATCCCAGGAGAGTCTTTTGGAGTACAGATTGGCTCCAGAAAGATCACGAGAGTGATAGCTACCTGGCCACAGGCAGACATTGAAGATCAATGAGTGAAAGATCAATCTGAATGAATGACCTATTAATACATACACAGATTCCCACAATTAATCTGCAGGAGATGACAGCAGTAAGCTGCTGACGGTGATTGACATAATGGGATCGTCTGCAGCTGCTCAGCTGCTGAGTTAGTGACATTCACATTTATTTTCCTACTTGGATTGAAGTATTTTCCAGCTTGGATTCTGGGGCAGTTCTGGAGTTGAGGGCTGAAAACACACTGCTCAGAAGACCTAAACACTCTCTTCCCTAGGAATGAGTGTGCGTGAGCCGGTCAGGACTTATGTCTGCTCTGCAGAAAGGAGGCAGGGGGGCTTTCCCAGCAACTAAACCTGTGAAGTGTGGGCCTCGGTGGAAGTCCAAAATGTAACCAGACATTTGAGAGCTGCCACTGCAAATGAAAACAGCTGCACGTCTATGCGAGATACCTGCTTTAGAGGATTTTCCAATCTTGTTCATTTCAGAATACCATGAAACCAACCTTGTACCATCTAAAGCACATGACTACACTTTTCATCTTCTAAACCTAAATTGTTTGGTAGCTGCCTAGTGAGTTCCTGCTTTCTTCACAGCCCACCTCATGACCTCCTATAAAAGATCTTCCTGGATTCTCTTTAATCCACCACTCTCAAAAACTTATCCTAAATGCACCCATCTTTCTCCATGTCAGACTGTCCATCTGAGCCCCCTCACCTTAATCACTCACCTGCACTACTACAAGGGCCTCCTACCTGGCCTCTTCTGACAGCTCTCTTCTCTGTAGCCAGGTCTCCCAGAGCCAAACTTGATGATTCTGTATAGATCAGTACAAATTATCACAGCTGCACTCCAAGTAAAACTCAGTCTAACATTCCCCTTGGCCTGCCCAGCCCCAGTGTCAACTCCTCCTGCTGACCCAACGACCTTCTTCTCTCACCAACTGACCTGAGTTCCTGCTACCCCAAGCAGAGGGCAGACTTAATCTCTAAAGTCTCCTCCTTCCCCACAGCCCTCTCCTTCCACTTCCTACGGATCAGATCTTCCCATGGGTGCTTCCCTGTCATGCGAATAGATCTCAGCTCCTCCAAGGGACCCATCTAGGCCAACCTAACACAAGCTGCTCCCAACCTCCCTTTCCAGGTGCCCTCTCATCACCGTGTTTATTGCCTTCACAACACTTATCCCTATACGGAATTACACATTTGTAGGGTTGTTCATTACCTGTCTCCTCCACTACTAAATAAGTTCCATGAAAACAGAAAGTTTTCCTTTGGGTTTATTTGTATTTCACCAGCACGCAGAAGAGCGCCCGGCACATGGCAAATGTTCCAGTTTCTTCAGTGAGTGGTACAGTTGCTCATCTGCTGGTCTAAATTTCCATAGTCTCCTGTTCCCATCTCTATAAAGACATTCATGGCTCTGTAGTGGAGGGATTTGTCAGAATCTTCAATTATGAGCTCCTTAAGGGAAGGAATGTTGTCTCAAGACGATGTGAGTGAAAGCAGGGGAAGCAATGTTACCCATGGAGCTGGTGCTTCTCAAACAGTAATGGGCACACGAGTCACCCAGGGGATCTTGTTAAAACACAGCTCTGATTCATCGTCTGGAGAGGGCCTGAGATTCTGCATTTCTAACAAGCTTCCGAGTGATGTTAGCATTGCTGGTGCTCGGCACAGTTTGAGTAGAAAGGAGTATTTGGGGGATGCTTTAAATGTTATTTTTCCTTCCCTTTGTGTTTTGTACAAAGCTCTATAAAGCACCTCTTTGGAGGATGGAAACTACCCATTAAATTAGTACACTGTTGAATGAATGAGCCCAATACAGTCAAATTTATAGGAAGAAAAGCTGAGTCATGAAGAATTAAGTAACTTGTTTACCTAAAACCTCACAACTAGCCCAGCTCGGTCAAGAATCCTTGTCTCTACTGCCCGTGGGCCAGGGTTTCCATGTTCTGATGGATTTGGAGGATTGAGGGGTGGATCTGCAGGCATCAAGGATGTGCTGCTAAAGGCAGAGCAGCTCCTCGCCCCATAAAAAGTATGAAAGGAAGTGAGGAGCAGCCACAGAAGTAGGGGTTTGGTCAGCACAGGTGCCCTGCAGTCTGCCCAGTTCTCATGCACTGCTCACATGGAAAAGCTTCATCAGGAGCCCTTGTTTTTCAGGAAAGCAAAGGACATCTCTTTTGTCAGAACCTGTCATGTTTATGTCACAGGAGCCAAATGCAGAGAGTGACCAGTGAGGGTCTGAGTGAGCTCTGAAAGAGAAGCTGTAGAGTCTCATGGAGCTGAAGGAATATCCTGGTGACCCAGGATGTTGGGGGTGGGAGGCAGATCACAGCTAAGCGGCCCCCTCAGCTTTCCTCCCAAAGAGGAGGCTGCAACAGCAGGGACGGCTGCTTTGACTTCTGCTCCAAGTTAGCCCAGGATGGCTGCGCTTGGCAGACAGAGCTTAGTTCACAGCCCCTCTGACAGTGCTGTCGCTGGCTGGGAATACACACCATACACTCACACCAAAAGATCCGTCTGAGCACAATCCAGTCTGACTCACTGACAGCTGAGCACAAAGAACAGCTCAGGAGACAGATGTGCACAGTTGTTCATATTCCCCCAGAAGCAGCATGAAGGCAGCCTGGGGAGAGAACATGGAGCACATGGAAGAAGTGTATGTTGCCAAATCTGACCCGGTTTGGAATCTTTTCCAAGTTCCCTACTTTTGTCATTATCTCCACCCACAATTGTCCTGAGAAACAGCGATTGTTAGGTTAGTCCTTCCAATCAGTCATTTAGAGTGGCATCTGGCCAGCTTACCGGGCAGCTCAGGAACCAGCCCCTTCTAGCCTGTCAAGAATGACATAGTTCCTGCTTCCCAGATGACTCTGGGGGCACTTCACTGAAGGAAATTTCAGAGTTTCAAAAGACTGACATAAAGAGGAAGTATCCTAGCTATTTTGTCCCTGTGCTGCTAGCAGAATGAAAAGGGCAAATTCCTGGTCCCTTTGAGTCAGGCGGACAGACTTCCCAACTGTGATGATGAGGTGTGGGGAGGCAGGGCCCCATCCCACAGAGCTGACTGATGCCTTACCCAAAATGTGGTCCAGAACCCACATTGGCAGCAGTACCAGGAGACAAAGGAAAATGGGATCCCGGCCCACACCCCAGCCTCCCAGATCAGAACCTGCAGTCTTAGATACTGGATGCACCTCAGATAGTTCCAACCCTGGCCAGCCACAGGGAGACAAATTTGTGGAGATTCAAGCTCCCTGGGGTTTCTTCTCTGAACCTTTTCTATTCCCCTGCCCTGATTGTAGGACCAGGGGAAGAAACTGCACTTCTACTTTATCCAAGGGACACATGGATAGTTAGATTCTTAGGTACAAAAAGTAAAGTATGGTAAGCTTGAAATGTTCCCATGTGTTACAAATAGAGCCAAGAGTGGCTTCTTTCCTTTGAGGAAAGTGCAGGGCCTACTGTGCTCCCCGTTCCCTCCTCACAACATTCCATTCAACGTTAACTTCCCAGTGTTTCTCCTCCTCCTCTGCCTCAACTCATACAAGTTGCTTACAAAAAAGGCTTGGCACATCTGGGCAGGGAGCTCTGTGCCGCTCAGAGTTTGGCTGAGTGGTTGAGACCAGTAGGAAGGCGCCCTCCCTTCTCCATCCTGCTAATGGCTGTTATATTCTAGTCTGTCTGTGAGCTCTTCCCACACTGCCCTTCTTCAGGGCTCCGGCTGCAACACTCCACTTTCCCTGTGAGCGCTCACCGCCGCATGCTCTGCTGGCTTTCACTCCTCCTTTGCCTGGCTGCACCCCACGCCTCCTCTCCTTAGGGAACCACAAATGGCAGATGGCCTCCTAGCGTTGGAGACATCTTCACAGGTGAGTGCCTACACTCCAAGCTGTGGAGACTCCCATTGGCCATCCCTTTATGGGATGAAAACATATACCCTCAGGGACAATGCGGTGTGGTGAAAACCCATCACACTGCTTAGAGCCAAATCCCAGCACTGCCATTCAATTTGTGTGACTTTGAACAACCACTGGATCTAATTTTTTTTTTGGAGTTTTCAGCTGGGAGTCATGGATAATAACATGCACTTCTTGCATGATACCTGGCACACACCCTTTAGTTTTTCTAGCTTTCCCTTTCTTCTACAAACTCCCCCTGGTCAAGAGTGCCAGGTGCAAGCTTAGCTGCCACTGGTTCTGGCTATGCAGGCAACATACCTGGTCCTTTACTCTTCCACATCCATAGGTGACCCTTCTCTAGGCACCAGTGGTCAGTGTAATGGGGGCTCCTAGGAGTGGCCTGCTCTCACTTGTGGAAATCAATCCGAAAGTTTTAACCCTTCGCAAATGAAAGGATGTGCTATTACCGTTGCTGGGTGCTTCAGACGTCAAGGACTACCAAGAGCACAGGGCGCTGGCTCAGGTGCTCTGATCTGTCTCGTGTTCAGATTTGAGCCACCCCTTGACATGTCTGCTGCAACTAAAATCTGAACAGATCAATTGAGATTTAATTTGTACTCTGCAATTAATCCAAAATAATTTTGTGGTCTTTTAATTAGGGAATCATTTTGAAGGAGTAAAAATCATAAGAATAGTTATGCAACAGCCCCTCCCCCTCAGGGAGGCTTTGACTTGATGTTCTCTGGAGATGTGAACCCAACATAACAATTTTATTAGCTCTTATGAGAGCTTTGATACATGCACTTCAAAGGAGTGGCCGTTCTCCTTTTCATTTGAAGTTGAGAAATATCTCCTGGCATCTGGGCTGTCTGGAGAGGCGATTGCTTTCCATAGGTCTCAGAGCTGAAACCCTGGGACAAACAGAGCTTTCCCAACATCCTAGGTCCTGCCTAAAGCTGTTCATTTTCCTTCCCTCCGTCTGCTCCTGCTAAGTCCCAGCAAGGCAGGCGTGGCACTGTGAGCAGTGGCTACTGTCATCCAGGCCAAGCACTAAAATCAGGAAACGGGGTCAGACTCTCAGAGTTGGAAGCGGCTGTGGAGACCCTTTGGCTCCCCCCAGCTACTCTACACTAGAATCTTCTCATCCTGATCCTCAGGTGATCACTTAACATCTGCCTTCAAACTTACCCATGGTCAGGAGCTGGCTACACAGAGGTCACCTTCGCCAACTGAAGATACCTCTCATTATTTCAAAAACTCGTCTTTACATTAAGTCAATATCTGTCTCCATCACACTACTGATTGTCACTCTAGTACTATGCTCTGAAGCACAACAGAATAATCCAATTCAGGAGACTCTTTTAAATGTCTGAAGCCAGTTGTTATTACCTCTAAAAATGTGCTTTTTTGAATGCATTGTCAGCCTTCTCAATCAGTCTTCAGTTGACAAGATATCAAGCCACTTTTTACCATGGTCTCCAATCCTCTGCTTCTTAGATATGGAGCAGAAAGCTGACTGTGGTGTTCTAAGGAACTTCTATGGAGCTCATTATAGGCAAGATCTGACAGATTTGTGCATGGAGGGATGCATGGATGGATAGATGATAGATAGTCTGAGATAAGTAGGTGGGTATATAGAAGAGATAGGTAGATAGATAGATAGATAGATAATAGATAGATAGGTAGATAGATAATAGACAGATAGATGATAGATAATAGATAGATAGATAGATAGACAGATAGATAATAGATAGATAGATAATAGATAGATAGATAATAGATAGATAGATGACAGATAGATAGAACTTTTATTACCTGGTAAAGACTATAGTAGGTCAAACCCACTCAAATATTCCCTGTGTGGGGGAGGCTCAGACTACTTTTCTCCTATTTTCTACATATGAAATCAACTTGTCATTCCAGCCTAAAACCAAGACTCTACTTTTATCCCTCTTAAATGACCTTGTTAGTTGTGATGCATCTTCCCAGATAGCAGATCTTTTGAGAGCTATTTATATTGGTTGTCATCTAGTTGACCTTTGCTCTGTGTCATCACAAATTTGATCAGGGAATGGCCAATGTTTCATTCAGGTTTTTGATAAATACTTGACAAGGACAGGAAAAAAGCCCTGTAAGCTGATACCAGATACCTCCCTTCATGCTGATATCATTTAAGAGGCTGCTTTGAATGACATTATCCTAGCAGCTGCAAACACACAGCCTGTATTCTCCAAATCTTTCCAGAGGACATTGGGAGAAATTCTGTCATAGGCTTTACTATATCACTGTTCTCAGTATTTAAAACTACCCACTTTCCTCCCACTTCTAAGTGTGCCAGTTTAGTAAAAAATATCAGAGAAAGACCAGAGGTTATTTGGCATGACTAGCTGTGTGGAAGCAATGGATGCCTCTAGTGATCACTTCTGTTTTTGGTCTCATATGTTCATTATCTGCTTAATAATATTGTCTAGTATTTTCCCCAAAAGCAAGCATCAAGATCAAGTCTATTCGTGTTTACAATTCACATTTTCTCCTTGGTAAAACTGAGGACAGCATTTATCTTTTAGTCTGATTGCTCATGTTTCAGATGATAACATCAAGACTGCTCAAGATTGTATAGTCATACATCAAATTCAAGTTCAAGTAATTGAGAACACTTCATTTATAAAATATATTTCTTAGCCAGAGAGAAAAGCAGAACCAAAGCCTCAAACCTTTTTGTTTTTTCATTATTTTTTTTCTGCTTGTACCAGGGATTGAACTACTTTTTAAAATTTATTTTGACACAGTGAATCTCTAAGTTGTTACATTGCCCAGTCCGGGCTCAAACTTGTTGCTAAAACAACCTCCTGCTAAAAAAAGGGTAACGGTCAAATTCTAGCTCTGTCTCTACCCACACATCAGTGTCTATGGTCTGTGTTTCCTCTTATATAAAATAATGCCATGCATTCCACTTTTAGCTTTTAGTGAGGTAAAAAGTTAGTTGCTAGAAGTGACTAGATAAGCAGCTGGAATCTCCCCCAAAATGGGGGAGAGTTTGAACAGTTGTGAGATCTTCACTTGTTTTCTGGAAGTGAGCATGACACCCCTATGCACACACACATACACACTCACACTCACACACTCACACACATACACTCACACACTCACACACACTCATTCCGGCATCCACAGTCTCTCTGGTACATGTATCTGATGAGAACAAAGTCCATTGTTTTAACTTTATCTCTGTCATAATGAATCTGCTTAGGAACAGCTTGTGACATCAGTCAAGAATGTGTTGCTCACGCGTCTCAAAATATTCTTTATAATCTGTTCTTCATACAGAACAACACTGAGTCTGGGGAACATTTATTAACTATTCGAAACATTGCCATATGACTTCACACACAAGGTCTGAGGGTTTGTATGTGTTGTACCCATGAACAGTTCTAATAGTGAAACCCTAAGTGAGCAGTCTTCTCCTGTGATATTCTGTCAAGCCCAGTGTACCCTATTTATTCTTCCTGAGCCATTGCAAGATACACCATTTTATCCAAACAGAACCATGATGAGATAAGCAAAACCCAAGGAAGCCAGGGACACATAGAGAATGAGGACAGAGAAAACCTTCTCTCATTTGCTGATCTAGAGAAACAAACATACACACCAACTGGAATGCAGCTGTCTGTTTGCACACAGCATCATCTCAGGCTCACACTCGATCCATTGCCGTGGAGAGCTCCTTCAGGTGGGGAAGAGTTGCTTGAGGACATTCCTTACCTCCTGATGAGGGCTCTGAGCCCAGCTGGGGCCTTGAGAAGCTGATACTGACTGACAAGGTCACTGTTCTTGTCTCCTAGAGGACTCATGCTTGAGAACTGACTCCTTTTTCAGGCCTGCTGCCACTCACTTCCTAACTTCAGGCACGGCACAATCAATATGCTGCCTTCTTTCATGAGTAAAAGAATACTACACACCCACGGTCTTGTCTTGTCTCACACACACATGCACACAAGCAAACACACACACACTCCAACACTATCCAAATTCAGCTGCCAAAGATGAAGAGAGAGGCTGTAGAATTTGGCAAATAGATCTAAGTGCCCTTATTTACCATCACAAAGAAGATGGTGCTGTTTACCTTGCCTTCACTGTCCTATCTGTACCTCCTTTCTTACATAGAGGTAGTGTCTTGGTTACTTTTCTCTCATTGCTGAGACAAAATACCTGACACCCAGAAGTAGGGAAAGAAAGGTTTATTTTGCTCCCAGTTTGTGGAGGTTTCAGTCCATACTTGGTGGGCTCCAAGGCAGAGTGACACATGGCAGAGGGCAACAGCTCATGGCAGCAGAAAACAACAAAAGCAACAAGAGCAAAAAGGGAGGAGCAGTAGCAAGCAGCCTCTTTCCCTCCTTTATACAGTATTCATACTACCCACCCTAGGGTGGGTGTAGCACTCACACCCATAATCCCAGCATTGAAGGATGAATCAATCAAAAACTCTGGAAGCCCGCCCCATGACTACATGAGGCTTTGGGGGGACATCGACACACGAACTATAACAGTTAGAAGAGTCTGAACAGTGGCTCTCAGTCCTCGCAGGTGATCAGAATCAGCCCCATAGGTCATTTTCAACCCATCTGTGCCTAACCAAAATTTAGACCTTCCCCCCAGGTGAGACCTAAAATTCCTGAGCACTTTCATTTTGAAAAACCTAGATTTGATGGGGACTCCATCCTCTAGCCATGGCTGCTGCTGCCTATGACACAAATCCGAGGAGTATTTAAAATGCAAATACACTGAAGGCCAATATGATGTGACAGAGTGGCTGAGCAGGTCACTCTGAAGCTAAACTCCTTGACTTCAGATGCTGTCGTCATCACCTTTGTGCATTTTGTATGGAACAGGGCTCCTGATACCATTATCACAATAGAAAACATATAAAGGTCATACAGTGACACTTGGTTCATGATGAATATTCCAAAACTATAAGTTCTGTCAGGCAAATGTACTTGCACGTTCTAGGACCTGAGTTGGCACATGTATCTGTTTCCTATTGAAATTGTGGCCAGCTTCACAACACACAGCCTTGTATTTGATTTTCTTCCTGCTCTGCATTGGTCGTTTTTACTCCACCAGTCTTACTTCCCTAGGATGGCTTCTCCCACATTCAGACAGGAAGGCATTTGCCCCTTGTCCTCTCTCAAGCTCTGCTTTCCAGAGGTGCAGATGAAGACTTGGGATTATTAAGCAGTAATTACACAAACCACCAAACAGTGTTATGCTTTTGAATAGAAAACAAAAAATACCCAGAGTTAGAGTTACAACAACTATCAAAGGTGAAGAGCAGTAGTGGTTTACCTTGGACTTGAAGGTGAGAGACCAATCTAAAGAAGTCTTTACATCCCCATCCTTGGTCCGTTCCCCTAGTGAAAGCTGCCAGAAAAAAATGTGTAGTTCAAGTCAATGAAAGCCTGTTCTCTGAGAATGAGTTACTATCCAGTTTGGCACTTCCTAGGTCACAGGATCCAATGCTCACCCTGGAGAAAGAGACCCTGTGGAAAGATAGAGGCCTCCATCACTGGAGCTCCTGATCCAAGATGGTATAAAGTCAGTTATTTCCACTCCCAACACACGCAGGACAAAGGTCCTGCCTACACTCCTGAAAGTGTCTGCTGAATAGAAGTGGGACCCTTCACCAGGAGAACCAACTGAGGCAGAGGGGAGTCCAGCAGGGCCTGAGACTCTTAGATCAAGTTTGGACCAGGAGTCACCTGACATTCAAAACAATGCTTGTGCAGCCCAAACAGTTTTCTAAGTAACTTCATGATAAAATGCTCCATGTGTGGGATGCTGAAAAGAAATGCAGAAGGGTCATGGTTCCTAGGGATTTGTCAAATGCTAAAGCCCACGGCTTTGTGTGGTAGCAGCAGAATGCAAATGGGAACAAACACCTATAACAAGAACAATTTCTCTTCCACCTCCTCAGTCTGCCTGAGGCAGCTATTCTCACTGCATCTTCCTTCGAGTCCTCGTCCTCAACCGCCTCACCCTGGCACTGCCCACACAGGAAGAGTACAAAGAGGCCCAGAACCAAGGCCAGCGATGCCTCAGCAACCAGCGTCCTTGTTAGTGGTACTACGCATCCATACCCTTGTTTTTCCTTTCTTTCTACCATCTCTGAATTTTAGTACATTCGCTGATCTCTGTGATTTAAAAATTTCCCCGTCCTTGTACCTTTTGCTTACATGATCTTCCAGTGAGGCTGGGTGGGCCCTCTATATCGCCTCTATCTTCTGTCAGACATCAGCTGATTCTGGCCCTGATTTCACAGCCTTCCCCTTCCAGGCATCAGCTCCTGAGCTCCCACTCTGCTCCTGTGAGCCCCAAAACCTATCCCCCCCATATACACACTGTACTGTAGAATGATAAATGACCCACTTTGTGACAGAGTTTTAAGGGAAACAAAAAGCCATCTAATTCTGTTCTTGGGTTTCTAAGCTAGATCTATTATCCCCATCATAGCGTAAGGTCCAAATGAATCACAGAGACAGCCAGGCTGCAGCGCGTGTGGTGCAGAGCACACATCCCTTGGTGAGAGAAGACCTCAGCGATGCTCTGTGACCCTGCCAGCGTCAGGCTGATTTATCCCAAGCTCCTTCTCCTCTGTTACCCTAACTTCCAGGGCACAGAGGCCTCCTTTTGCCATTGACGATAAAGGAGAAGAGAAGCAATGCTGGGAAGTGGATGAAATCAGAGAGGGGAAAACAAATCAAAGCTGTCTCTTGTCTCCATTTGTATTAGACACCATCTCACAACCTGCCATCTAAGCCCAACCACTGCCGTGGGTGGATTCTCACTGATAAGGCAAAAAGCTGTTTCTAGAGCCACCAAATTCACATTACTTAAGCAGGATTGAGCTGTTTAAAATTTCAGTGTTGTCCACCAAAAGAAAAATAATAATAGGAAGTTGTAGAGAGCAGAATGTGCTGACAGCAGTAATGTTTCTGTAATAATTCATGTGTAAGAGATGATGTTCTGGAAGTCGGCCTGGCTGGCTAATGCAGACTGGGGATGCTCTCCCACTGATGGCCAAACCATTGATTGGCATTTCTGCTTCCTCATGAAATCAGCTCACAAATGAAGAGGAGGTGGTTCCAAAGGAATGGACAAGGAAAGAAGAGAGGAAGAGAGGGAGAGGGAGGGAGGGAGGGAGGGAGAAAGGGAGGAGGAAAGAAGGGAGCGAGAGAAGGAAGGGAATCAACAGTATATGTGGAAGATTAAATAGACCAGAGAAAACATGCTCAAGCCATGTCCCATCTTGATCTTATGCTATCATTTTGAAGAGCTAATCATGTAACAGAGGAGATGACATTCACCTATCCATTGTATCTTCCACTTAGGAGCCAGATCTTTCCCAAAGAAATCAGCTGCCCTGTCCAATGGTTCTACCAATAATATCCACACAATCAATCAGCTCTGCCTTTAATATGCACAGAACCAAGTGGTTTTCTGGCCCTGCTCTTCTCTGGTGGATGGATCACTGCCTCTCTGTGTTCCCCGGCTGGGTTCACTCTGCCACTGGGTCGCTTTGAGACTATCTCTGCTTGTTACTTAGGAAGGGCAAATCCACTGAGTTATGATGTACAGAACATAATTAGATAAGGAAAAGTACCAGACTCTAGCTATATAATGCATAATAAAGCAATATGGAAATAAGTTTGTAAATGCTATGGACTAAGTTTCCTGAATTGAATGCAGATAATTGAAAGACTAGATTTCTTTTCCTATATTTTGTTGTTGTTGTTGTTGTTGCTTTTTTTAGGTTTTTTTTTGTATGGGGAATTGAACTCAGGATCTTGTGCTTGCCAGGCAGGCACTTGTGCCACTAAGCTATATCCCCAGCCTGAAAGACTAGATTTCTAAGCAGATATCTTCAATATTTTGAGGTTGAAGGACAGGAACTAGAGAAAGAATTTACAAAGGGCCTGCCAGGAGCTACATACAGCTCTAGGCATTCTGTATTTGTTTTCCTACCTAATTTTCACAACTGACAGAAGTCAATAACTTTGCTTTGCATGGGTTATAAGTCAAATCTGCACTGCCCTGTGGGGCAGCCATCATTACTGAGCACATGGAACATGATTAGGCCAAATTGAAATGTGTCACAAGTATCAAATAAACACTGGATTTGAAGAGTCAATATGAAAAAAGAATGCAAAATATCTTATTGATAGTTTTATATTGATTATATATTGAAATATTTTGGAAATAAAGGTCAAATTAAATGGGCACTGAAAATGAATTTCAGCTATTTCTTTCGTTATTGCTGTTGTTTTTAGTTTGACCTGGCTTCAAGTCTCCAGTTCTTCCAAGCTCCTTAATCTCATTGTCTCTTCATCTAGAAAGCAGTAAGGCAGGGAGACTCAGAGAACCAGCTGTACCACATAATTGCTTCCTAATAAGTGGTAGAGCTATTAAAGTTGTTACATTGCTCTGGTCCGTAGTTTTCTCATCTATGAAAGGTATTTAATAAGAAATGTTTTTGGAAGATTATAGTGTTGAGCAAACAAGATGAAATGCGTGAAGCACTATGTCACTGTGCCTGAGCTATGGTAGTCATTCAATAAATTTGGATAGTTCTTATTATCTGTCAAAAGAAATGATTGCATCAGGTGAGTGTAATGTCTCTGTAAATCTGGTATTAAATCAGCTGTTCAATGTCTACTGAGGAAGTTTTGCAACAAATACTAGCTGCCCTGAAGATATTTGTACCTTCACAGATCCAAAATATCCTCTGGGATCATTTCAAAGCTTTTTTAATAGAGAAAGGAAGACATCTCAACAAAGATCAAGTTCCATCTGCTCCCTGTCTGGACTCTGCCACCTGCTGGAGGGGACCATCTGGATCCCGTCCTGGGGATGAGAATCTCCTGCTAGGGGTCTCCCTGACCACACGGTGCTGTGCTGGGGCCTGGAGACAAGAGTGCTGGGGCACCAGGGCTGAAGCTCTTGCCCTGTCACCCCTCTGCAGCACCTCAGCTGGCTGAACCTTCCAGGGCAACTCCCAAAGCTTGCCCAAAGAACATCGGGTCATGTACATAAAGCTAAACAGAAGGGATCGTCTTTTCCTGCTACCTTTTGCTTAGCTTCCGATGGTTCTTAGAGATAAATCCATAATCCTTAACATGTTCCACAGGGCCTGATATGATGTGGTCTCTAGCTGCCTCATCAGCTTGTCTCATCTCCCACCCACTTGCAGTGACTGTGCCCAGGAACACTGGTCTCAGATCAGCGTCCAACATGCTGAGGTCTCTCCTACCGCAGAGCTTGTGTATATGTGGTTTCCTCTTGCCCTGGACTTTGCCTGGCTGACTGTTGCCTACACATCAAGCCTCTGCTCACTTGCCACTTCTGCAGAAACATTCCTCATCTCCTTCTCAGACTACCCTGGTCTTTCCTTCTTGCCTCTCACAGGCCTTGCTAATTTACCTCTTCCTTTCCACTCAAGAGCATGGCTATCTTCTTGCTGCATCCTAGCACCTTGCACTTAGCATACATGCAATGACCTGTGTGGTATAAACCATGCTTCCTGATGCCTTCCCTTTTCTATTCTAGACCCTCATTCCAGAACTCCTCTTTGGTGATTCCTTAGCAGTCCTACACTTGCCCAGCAGATGACATGGATGAATTATTCCATCGCCTGATGAGGTAGCTGAGGAGCGCGACGCAGAGGCCCATCACTGCTTGGGTGCTGCACAGCACATGACATGCCTGGTACAGCAGTGTACTAGGCAATGCATGATGAGCATTAGGTATGCTCCCATCTACCCTTCACGTCAGTCTTGTGGGAGAGAGACCAGCTGTCAACTAAGCAAACTGAGACTAGGTTAGGCAATTGGGTGATGCTGAGGCCACACAGCAGCTAATCACAGCTGGGATCTGAGACACATTTGGTCCGATTCCCACACTTGTGCACCCAGACCCTGGAGCTGTGTCTTTCTTTGCCTGGGCACCAGCTCCGAGCTTAGCAACACCCTGCTTCCCTCCCAATCCATCTAAACTCTTGTCCTAAGGAGTAAGACCTTAGTGGCAGGTTCCAAAACCAAGGCCAAATTCAGGCAGAAGTTATTTTTTTCTCAATATTCTGATGCTATAGATTGTTCTGCCTTCCTTTCTCTCTGGTTCTCAGATCCAGCATTTCTTTAACCAGATTTCTATGACTCACTCTCTCTCTCTCTCTCTCTCTCTCTCTCTCTCTCTGCCCGCTTCCCTCCCTCCCTCCCTTTCCCTCTCCCTCTCCCTCTCTTTCTCCCTCCCTCTCTCTTTTTCTAATGGGATTGTGACTCTTGAATTTAATTGAAGAGAGTAGGAAGAAGAGTCCCTTTTATGTGGTAGTCACTAATCTAAGTATTTCATATATATCACCTCATCCACTTGTCTAATTAACTCATTAAGCAGTTATTAGTATTCCTTTATCATGCAAGATAGCACAGAGCTTCAGAGAAGTTAAATAATTTGCCCAACATCACACAGCCACTATACAGTACAATTTTCTTTGATTCCAAAGTCATGTTTTTTCCTCTATACATAATTTATCCATAACCCCAAATGGTTCTGTTTTGTCTAGCCACCCCTCTCCCTTGATGTGTGCGGGCCTTCTGTTTATTTTTCTTTGCTTGTTCTATGTAGGCTTGCGCAACATTCTTCTCAATCTGCACACTGGGTTTTCTTTTATCTCCCACCCTTCCCTCAAAATAATTTGGTCTCCCCTTTTCCTCTCTTGTGCAATGGTTTGCCCCACATAAATTTATGTTTATACATATATTTTTCCTATTTACATTTGCAGAGCAACCACATTTGCATATCTCTTTCCCACAGCCACATTCCTCAGAATGTTAACCAAGGCAAAAGTCCTGCTCATGGGCCAAAGGAGCATTTTACTGAGAAGCTGGTCTTGTTCAAATGCAAATATGTTGTCAGGTATAGTCATATTAGCAGCAAGTAGGACCTTAGGGGAGTGGGACATAGACGGACCAGCTTTGATAGGACAAGTGGAAACCATGTAAGTGTGAGGCACGTGTTGTGATGGGCTAATGGGCCGGTGGGAAACACAGATGCTCGGTGAGGGGAGGAGAATGGAACGGCCTGGGGGCTTTGAGGGGGGTTGGGGCCCTGACGGGAGGAGGGAACCAAACAAGGTCATGAGCACACTGTTTGAGAAAATGAATAGTGAACTTCAAATTTTTATTCAGTCTTGTCCTGAAAATACCATCACCTTTAATATAGCCCTAAAAATCATAATAAAATAGAAAAAGAATTGGAGAGATACATAATTGGAATGGGGTCCTCTGAGGAGAGGCCATTGATCAGAGATGACTTGGGTCACTCACTGAATCTCATAGGGCTCCACACACACGGACACCCAGGAAATATGCACAACATCGACCACAGGTACACACAATTGCTTGGGTTCTTCACACCCTGTAAGCCCAGCACTCACACTGGTAGGCCAAAACACAGAAGATTCTGCTCCTAGGACAGACAAATTCTAATCTGTGGGATGTTCCTCCTCCAAGCCAAGGTCAGCTTTTAAGATTATTCTCCTGGGAATTCCCAAATTTTCCCTATCTTGGATAAGAGCTGTATGGGCTTTAAATTATAAATAAGAATGAAATTTATGCATAAGCATCATGGTTTTCGTTGAGGTGTAATTGCTGCTTTTGGTGACATATGTGATTGAGAGACACACTGATGGGTTCTTTGTGGATAGAGGCCTGGGCACGAATGCCTGGAATTCTTGATGAGAGCCATGAGTATATCCAGTTCATAGGTCCCGCAGAAAGGACCTTTGGGAGTCTTACTGGGCCAGCCAGTGTAATGCAGTTCTATGAGCTGTTGCTGCTGGTGTGGCTGTGCCTGCACTGTGCACGCAGAGGCTCACCAGCAGAGACAGCCATGCCGACTGCGTGCATCTACCAAATCCATCCACCGCATCTCCTGCTCTGCAGAACTGTATGACCCAGCAGGAGCCTCCTCGGCTCTGACGCTGACCTCTCCCACCACCTCCAGAGCTGCACAAGGCCACAACCTCATCTCAAGTTAGGTCACGTTTTGGGGTGTAATTTGTGCCCTAAATCTTCCCATTGGACCTGACTGAAGCTAGCTCTAGAAGAGAACATATTCAATTTAACTTTTCCCCTGCCCTTATCCTGCTGGCTTCATTTCTCTTTCCCTAAAAGCTGGCATCCAAAAGTTCATTTGAACAAAAGTCCCCATCTGAAGTTCTACCCCTGGAACAGCCATGTAGAACTGATCTCTTGCCACAGATTGACCAAAGTTTTCTTTGACCTCGAGCTTGGTAACCCCCCACCAGGTACCTCACAGCCCCTCTCAGCCCTCCCTTGTCCAGGGAGTCATGAGGTGCTATGGCCCATCCTCTGCCCTCGGCACAGACAGCCAATGGGGATCCCAGAAGAGACTTACTTCCCTTTCACCCCATCGGATTTGTGTTCTCTGTGGGATGAGCCAAGCCTGCTCTTGAATTCACCTTCAGGATTCAGAAACAAATCTTTAAACTGACTTATTCACTGTGACTCCCCACGCTGCTGGGGGACATCACTGGGAAGGGTAGAATACTCAGGTCTGAATCGAACCAAGACTGGTAGCCTTTGTACCCATCATGAAACTGTCCTGATGTCTCCTTAAACAATTCCTTCCTGTGTGGCTGCGACAAGGGTGGTAAGGGCTCCTTTCCAGGAGCAGGTTCCCCTGTCTGTTCTCCTATCAGCCAAGTAATGAAAACAGAGTTGCATGGGAAACTTGCAGGGACCCTGGCCATCCTCAGACATAGAGTCCCTGAGGCTCTGATGCTCAGGAAGCTCTGCCCCTGGCTCTCCCTCCAGGTCAGGAAAAATAAGACTCAGGAAAGAAGGAGGTCAAAATGCCACCTCCACCTTAGATAAGCTGCATAGGAAATGAGGCCTTTTCCCAAATGGTCTGTTAACACTCATCCTAAATTACGCAACTTACAGACTCACTAAGAGGCTGGCAAAACAACCCCAGGGCTCTTACGGAGTTCCTTACTCAGAGGAGAACAGGAAAGAAAGAGCTATCTCTAAAGCACAACACAGGGCCAAAAGTGAGAGGTGAAGGGCTGAGGCCAGCCTTCCCACATTCACCCTGTTGCTGCACTCAGATTCACCTGCGAAAGAAATTGCTGCTCCTCCCTTGGGAAAAATAAAAGGGTGAATGGGCAAAGTCTTCCTGTTTCACTGGTTTTGAATCTTTGCCATCAGGACTAAATTTCCTGGAGCAGAGGACAGTGGGAAACATGTGGGTGTGACCAGCACACAGCGGGCAGGAGCAGGAGCCAGGAATGCTAAACATCCAACAATGTGAGGGACAGTGCCATCCGACAAAGGGCAGTGCCACCCCAAATGCCTAGGGTAATGCCCCTCTATGTGAACCACAAGGCCAGAGACACTTAGGCTCACACCTCACACACACACGGATCACTGAGACATCACAGAGCACACTGGGATATCACTGGGAAGAGTTAGTGGTAAGAAGCCAAGCCAGCTTCACATCCTTCAAAACCCCAGAGGACGCAGGCACGGCACTGTTCCATGCACTTCCTCAAGCTCCTAACTCGAGAATCAGACAGAAGCTAGGTAGCCAGTGCCTTTCCTGCAAGGGGTGAAAGGTGGAGGAAACGGGTGGTGCATGGCAGGGCATCTCAGCTGGCTCCCTGGGAGTCCCCACTTCCTTTTCTTCCTCCCCTTTTTCTCTCCCCATTTTCCTTCCTTGTGGTTCTCTGTGTAAAGCTAATGACTTGTCTGTCATTGGGTCTAGGGTTCTTTCTGTCAGTGGCTGCTGTGGAAGGACCAGAGATGACAAGAGGAGAATTTCTCCACCCTCTCATTTCTTTGCTGCTTCCAAGAGAGGCTCATCCTCCCTGGGTGCTGTCCTCAGAGGACCACGGCAGCCCTCAAGTCTTCCCAGAACCACTGCTCAGCTATCTAATTCTGCACACGTTATGCGTCTGGCCACATGAACAGGGTTATAAATACGTCTGGTGGAGTCTGAAGTGCAGAGTGGGTGAGTGTGATCAGCAAACTGCTGAAATAAACATGCTCATTACCGAGGCCTGCGATGGACGTGACGGCATGCAAGGCTCATGCACACCCTCTCGCCCTGATTTTCTGCTCTTACCAACTTTTATTTTGTGCTCTGTGAAAAATGGATGGGGAACTGCTTGCTGTTTCTGATGAGTTTTCTCTTGGGGTGTTCTTTCCCCACCTGCTGTTTCCGTGAGACTGATGTCAGCGATCCTCAGAGTCAAAAGCAGGGTCAACACATTAGGTCCTGGCCAGGTCAGTCAGAAAGGCAAAACTGACCCCCGCCGCACAGGGAAAACAGTAGGTCAGGGTGGCCATGAAATAAGGAATGGGTTTGTGTGGTGGCTGCCACCAGGCCCTGCAGGGCGGGCAGCCTTTCCCCTCTCTAAGTGACTGAATGAGACAGTGGAAAATCAGAGTTTAAAGAAAAAAGTAATGTATGAACCCAGGCAGGGTGCATACCTATAATACCAGAACTCCTGGAGGCTGGGGTGGGAGAACCACAAGTTCAAGTCTAGCCTGGGAAACTTAGGGACCTTTCAAGAACTGCCTCAAAAAAAATAAAGAAAAACAAAGAAGGAGAGGGCGTTGTAGCTCAGTGTGAAGGTCCTGGGTTCAACTCCCTGTACTGCAAAAAAAAAAAAATTGGAAAATCTACTGTTTGCTGATATTTAGTTTCACAACTAATCTTGAAGGCTTTTCCAAAGTGATCTACACAGGCCCTTATGTCTTGTAGGATACACATTTCATCATAGCAGGCACTCAATTTTACCCTGTGAATGTTGGCCAACATCTGCCAGCAAGACTGTGTGAATATTTCATTAAGAGCCCCACTAATAACTGCAGTGACAGCTAAGTACTCTGACTATTTAGGATGAGCCTGGCTCATCTGAGCTCTTTAAAGACATTGACTCATCTGATAATCACAGGCATATATCCATTATGCAGATGAGGAAACTGAGGCATCAGAGCAGATTAGCAGCATGCTACTAAGGGGCCAATAAGGAAGCAGACTTGAGCAGACTTGTTCTGTATCCCTGACCCTTAGCCACAATGCCGTGCTCCTATTTACACTCACGGTCATCAAGATTCTGTTATAAACCAGCTGATCACGTCAGTAGAGTCAGATAACATCCAGACGTGTCCACACTGACAAGCCCAACTATAGGCAGACACGTATAGAAGTGAGTAGTAATATCAGTGTAGGAATCCAGCAAGGTACAGCCAGGCCTATGCATTGCAAACAATGGGTGAAGCCTAAATTTGGTATGGTGGTTGTTGTTGTTTTGTTAGCACTTTGCTTAAAGAAAAACATCTGGGGGCCAAATTCTACCTGCTGGCTGCCAATGTGAGAGCCCTGGTTCTAGTCCAAAACTTGACATTGAAATTGAGGTCCCAGAGGGAGAACGTGGTCTCCATAGGTCTCACATGCACAGTAACTGAAGCGGGGCTGACATTCAGGGCTCTTGGTAAAGTACCTTTTAGTCTATTCCACATCAAAACCATTCTCTGTCCTCTACTTCCACGTTCCCTGTCCCCACCTGACTTCCCACCTGTCTTTTGCACAGGCAGTAAGGCTTTTATTCTATTTGTGAAGTAAATAGAACTGAGCTACAGCTTACTCTCAAGCACTGATGGTTTTATCCAACAGAATCAGGGTAACTTGTTCCTTTCACTGCACACACACACACACACACACACACACACACACACACACACAGTGGCTTTATGCCAACACTAGCATAATTAGCAAAAGGCAAATAGAACTTGACCCACCTGGCCAAACTGGAGAACACCACATCCATCCGAAATAAGCAGGAGAGGCTCTGATGTTCCCTGGGGTCTTTCTTCTCCCCACTGACCCTTCAGTCTGATTTAAGGCCAGATTGGTAAGCATAAAATACATCAGAGACAGAAAAGCTGGACCCAGGGAGCCAGGAGAACCGGTCTCTCTCCTGACCTCACTTATTTGCAGCAATGTGAGAATTAAATGGATTCATACAAAACAGGGATCTGAAACGCAGTGTTACCAGCATCCCTATTCTCTGCTTCTGAGAGTTCCCAGACTGATCAAACAGAGCACACACACACAAGGGTGCACACAACCCATAACGTATGCATGTGTCTGCAGAGTAATACACATACTTGGGAAGGTACATGTTTATGATATGGGAGCTGCCAGTATTCAAATGACTCATTTTGCTAAGAATTAACTCATCCCTGAGAAAGATAAGAGGGGTTCTGACAAATCTGGAGTAACTTTGAGGTCAGGAAATCTCCACTTGCTGAGAGTGGATTAACTTGATCTTTTGTAACAGTTAAGCTGTTTCAGAATCCCAGGGAATAAAGTTAGGAAACAAGCCCCAGGACTCTATTTTTCAATTTAGGGACTGGAGAATGCAGTGAAAAGGGCTTCAGGTTCTGAGCCTTTTGCAGTGATTCTCTGCTCAGGCCCTTCAAGTCCTGTGATTTTTGATGAGCCTAGGACCTCCCTCAGTTAGTTTTTTCATCTGCAGAGTGGGAATGATGACCATCCCTTCAGAGGACTTTTATGAAGATTGGAAAACATAATACATGCAAAAGGATCCTTAAGACCACAAATTGTAAATATCAGCTTTAAATTTTATTTTATTTTTTGCAGAGGATGTGGAGTGAGTAGTAAACTAAACCTCAAGGCAGATCCTATGAAGGACCTTAAAAGTCACTGATCAGCAGTAGCAAAGAACAGCAGCTCAGCTGTTCTTGGTAGAACTACCAAGAAGTCTCTAAATGGCCACACTTCATTCAATCATTCATTCATTCATTACAACTTTCTTGAGCACCCAGAAGTGTCAAACTCTGTTAGACTCAAGGAGTACAGCGTAGCCCCCTCTTCCCTCAAAGCTTACAATGGGTTGTGATTTGATGTCTACCATTTGCTTTTCATTTATCTCATCACTTTATAGTTAGATATGGTATAAATAAATGACAACTGCAGAGCAAGTTTAGATGCTATTGAGGCTAAAATCTTCCCAAGTGTCTAAAATATGCTTTGGAAAAATAAGAGGTGCTGTAATAATGTGTGCAAAAGAAAGAATGCACATGAGAGAGGGTGAATGAAGGCCATAGAGGGGGCAGGACGGAGGGCAGCGGGGAAAGGAAGCAACAGTGGCCCAGGTGGGAAGTGCCTCCCATAGCTCAGAAGCCCCGCCCCTTTGTCCTGAGGCACTCTCCCTATTTTTTTCCACCTGTTCCCTAGTACTATAATCCAGAAGTGTGGGCAATGACCATTCTCAGGAGCAATGCTATACTATGTACAGGGGTTGCCATTGCTCACCAATCGCTTTACACTCGCTCTGGTTGTATTTTAGGTTTTTCTGCATTACAGACAGTGATTTGCCATAGCCCAAAGGTTGTATAGAAGAGCTGCAGGACCTCAGTCATGTCCATTTCCCCCTTTGAGCCAGTTTCCTCGTCTATATAATGAAGGATTTGGGATGAATGACACTGAAGGTCATTTTGCTCTAAGATTGTGTGATTCTCTGTTTTGGAGGGTGGCACAACAATGGTAGAAGGAGTTAATTCATCTTCCATCAGCATAGACAAGGCATGGAATATAGGAAGAATCACTCCTTGTCCCTTTCCCAAGAAGACAAAGCCACTTGTCATTTGCCTTTAATCTGTTTTCTTAATTTTCTTCCTAAGGAAAGTCACAGTTCCAATCAGTCCTCTAATCAATGGCTGCACTACTCCTGCACAAATGAGCTAGATTTATTAAAGGAGTCCTCTCTTCGATGGAAATGGGCTCCCTGCTGTGGCTGCAAATATAAACTAAGATTGACTACTCTCAGAATAGGTGAAGATGTTAAGAAAATGAGAGCAGGCAACTGATGGGGAAGCAGACACCCAAGGACTCTGCATGGTCACCCCACCACAATGGGCATGAGCAAAGGGTCACCAGGGGCGACCTGGACCTTAGTACTTCTCTCAGGCTGGCCCTGGGCATGGTAACCACCAATGACTGGCCAGCATGCCTCCTTTCTTCCCTCTCCAAACACCCTAGGAGAAGGAGGTCACCTGAAAACAGACCAAAGGAAACCCTTCAAAATGGGTAATTAGATGACCTCACAGAAGCCACGTTCATAGACCGTCCAAGCTGGAAAGACCCCTTGAAGAGAATGCATAGCCATGATTTGGAGGCATGCTCCATGTTCCTGATATTTCTGACTGATGGTCAGAAGCAGGGGAAATTAATATTGCAAGGCTGTAAGGAGTTATTCATATTGGTAAAATTAAATATTTACATATTCATAGTTGAGAGCTGACTGCACTTTGTGATGTGGAGTAGACACTGCATTAAACTTTTAGCTATGAAGAGAAGAAGCCAAAGAAGATGATCAGGACAAGGAAACCTTGACCTGCTCTACAAAAGTGTCAGTGGCCTTTACTGCAGGCATGTTTGTATGTTTCCTGGAAAGGTGATGAGTAAATTGAAACCTCGGAAAAGTCTGAAAGTCCTGGACCACAGTGCAGAATATGAAAAATGGCACGTGTGTGTGTGGGCAGGTGCATGGTGCGTGAGACATAATAGAAGATGATATATATTGATACTGATGATATTGATGCTGATATTGAGAAAGAGAGAGAGAGAGAGAGAGCTTTGCTCTAGAAATAACAAAAGCCAAGTTGCCTAGCATTGTCTTTTGAATTTTCTATTCTCAGTTCTAATTTCCTTCTGTTACTCTCACACCTTAGTTTTGTTCAGCATGTTAGCATGAGAAAGACTAGTCTGGAGCAACAACAAGGTCGCAAGTTGGTGAAAGGGATCAACCATCTGTGCACATGGGTGTGGAGATGACGTTAATCAACTAGGATGGATCTGTGCACTATATATGGGCGTGCCCAGACACATCTCTCTCTCTCACACACACACACACACACACATGCACACACACACACACGCACACTCAGCAGAGTAACCTGGTAACAGCCTTCCCTCTCCACAGTAAGTAGGAAGGGAGACAATGTTGATTTCGGGTAATAAAGGAAAAGCTGGGGAACTACTGAACCACTGGAGAGTTCAGGGTCTACAAGAGTTAAAGCTTGGTGACAAAGAGAAGCATGAAGTGAAACATGCACAGGTTAGCATAGCTAGTTAGTGACAGAGCTGAATAATTCAGAAAGACACTTGGTGACTTACTCTTGAGCTCTTTGTAGACTTAGACCCAGCGACATCCGCACTTCACCTTGCCCCACCAACTTCAGGTGTTTGGTTCTCAACACCCTGAGAGAGAGGAGGAAGCAGAAGGAAGAGGAGAGAAAAGAGAATTAATGCAGATTTGGAAGAAAGATACTTTCCACAATTATTCTTTTTCTCTTTTTCTTGACCTGGCTCGGTTTTTAATGTCTTCTAATTCCTTCATTTTACAGACAACAAAAACTGTCCAGACAGAGAAAGCTATTTGTCTGAAATTACTAGCTCGTAACCATCAAAGTGTGTCTGGAAACAGGGATCAAAATCCACAAAAACAAAATGGGGAGGGGAAAAATAAGCACAAATTGCCCCCAGGAAGCCAGTAGTTTAGACACAGTCTGGGAGTGGCTTTTGGACTAACGCTGTCCCACTCTCCTCAAGGGGCTTCCAGCCAAGGCAGCTGTCTTCCTCTTTTCTGCTTGGAACCTCCAAAATGGCAAGAAAGCATCTTAGAACCATCCACCCCAGGCTACCATACACTGTCCTGCTTTACCTTGTATAAGTCTCGTTCCTTCAGACTCCCAGCTCCTTCAGGGTAGGAACTGGATTCCAGGGGTATATGACACCACACACTTCATTTTAATAAAACACCCATACAGTTTGAAACAAGCAATCATGCTCAATAAATTCCTGCCTGATTAATCATTGAGAAAGTTGTAAAATGTCTCCTGGCACAAATTCTTAAATGGTAGAGGGAAAAAAATTAAAGGTGGGAAAATGAAACTCATTTCTCTGAAAAATGGAGAGGTAGAGAATCAACAGCATCTTGTGGCTCCTTCCTAATATGTCATTTTGGGTCCAAACCTTAGCTACTGCACTGCTATTCTGGGGCTGCACAGGTATCATCATACCTTGATGTCTTGTACCTTGCCATCCCCTTCTCTCGCATTCTACACACGATCTTACAAAAGCCTTGCCAAACAGCCTGGCTCAGGAGGTGACCGCGGCTCTGAAAGACTCCAGCAGTGACCAGGCAGAAATTTGCCTGGGGCTTGTACATGATGGCTGCTTCCCACCCCCATCCTTCTGCCTGGTCATATTGCGACTGAGTCTGAGAGTGAGCAGGGGGACTCTGAGTCTGTAGTCAGGGGATTTGTCTGCTGGGATGGGTACTGGCCGAGGCCAGGCTACGGGTGATGACAGTCACAAGTGGAAACAGATTCTCCAGCAGAAGGGATGAGGAGGGATGTGTCAGTGCCTCACTTCCCCCAACCTCTCCTTCCTCAAATCCACTGAGTAATTTCACTCTTTATGTCTGAGCATTATTAAAATTTTATTCATATGATAAAATGCCACCCTGACGTCCTAAGGTAACTAGGGGAGCTATAAAACTATTTTCAGAAAGCTGGGTTTTTAAGCCGTCTCTTCTCCCCATTTCAAAACTCTCCTGGTGGGTGGTGCAGAAAAGACCCACTTGATGGTCTTCTACATCGGGTTAGGAGCAGGTAACAAATGATCGCAGAGAAGCAAGGGTGTTCCTGCGTAAGTACCCATTACAAAGCCTTTTGCTTGGCATTATGCAGCCACTTAACCTTTTCCACTTGAAAAGCAGACTCCAGATTTATTTTTTTTGTCAAGCCAGGACATGGCTTCACACCCCTACCTGGGAGAAAGTGCACCCAGCACACATCCTTTTATTCCAGCAAATCTAGGCAGAGCCAAAGACAGATTTCTCTCTTGTCCCCATCCTCTGACCTTCACTCCTAAAAGCCACTTGCTTTCAAGGTGAATAAGACTTGTATTGGAGCCAATTAAATATACATACCATGGTGACTGGAGAGCTCTTGAAAAGATGTGCCAGGGAGTACCAAGAAAGGGGAAGGATTTCAGAATGAATTATTGATTAAAATTTCTCTCCTATACATACACACACGTCCAGGTATGTTATTCCCCACCAGGGAGAAACAGCATCGAGTGCGGTCTTCAAAGGGTTAAGAAAGATAACCTCTCTGCCTAAACCCTATTTATTTGGTGGATGGAAAATGTGTTTACATTTCTGTGTGTCTCCTTTAGTTTGGTTTTCCAAGAAAGCCTAAATCAGCAGATTCCGGCAGAAAGCTAAAACATCCGACAGCTTAGAGAAATGATGTGTGCCACAAGAAAAAAAAAATTAATTGGAAAAAAATAGCTACTTTTCACTTATATCACAGATTTTGTCCCAGTCTCTAAACAGGTCGTAGATATTAATGAGATGTTATGCACCACTTGTCACATTGATTTTTATTAACCTGAGTGGGAGAACTAGGTTTCATCACTGTTCCAGGTGGGGAAACTGAGGCAGTGTGGAAGGCCCTATAAGACAGCAAATGAGGAAGTTAAAGGAATATTCATCTTTACATGGACCACCTGACTGTCATGTACCTTTGGAGAAGTCCCACGGAGATCCAAACGAGATACACCTCACACTAACCCCACAGCTTCCCTCTCATCAGCTGCTACTTCCTGCTGACCCAGCTGATGGAGCTGTCTCCATATAGGGCAACTGAAGTAGCCCAGAATATCAGTTATCTTGGCTATGGACCAAATTACCACAAGCTTCTAAGCTTACCACGCACACATAGAGTCTCACTCTTGCTGTGGATGAGATGTCTGATCGTGGTTCAGCTGCATCCTCTGCTCAGGGTCTTACTAAAGGTGGTCAAGGTGGCCCAGGGCTGGATCCTCACCTGGAGCTCTGCAAGAAAGAATCTTCCTTGCAGAAGATTCCTGTTCATAGAGCTGTTCATAGAGCTTCAGTTCCTCACCACTGCTTTGCTGTAGCTGTCAACTACTGTCCCTAATGGTCACCTTTCATCCCTCATACACAACCTCATGGACATGCACGTGTACTTCCACAGGTCAACACGGTGCAGCATATCAGAGTCTGGCATCGAGACAGCACAAGGTAATCTCAGGATTCCAAACAGAACATCCCATTCTCGGCTGCATACTATGAGAAGCAAGTAACCAGTTCTGTCCAAACTCAAGGCTAGAGGATCCCGAGAGGATGTGGACACAAGCAAGTACTTCAGTCTTCCACGTGCAGGGATTTGAAAGTGAAAACTCCTTCATAGCCTCAAGCTTTGTGGCAGGCTTTTAAGAAAAGAAGAGGTAAAGATTTGGTCATAGTACTTGATATTATCTATCTTGCAGAAACATGAAAATGCAGTAGAACATGTGACTTATACCACAGTGTTTAATAAAGATCTCAAGGAAGCCTGAGTCATTTAGCTCATTAGTGGAGATCTATGGGATTTATATACTCACCTCGAAGTTCCAGTCCTAAGATTGCTACATTCGTATCATCGTTTCTTACTTATAAGGAGGATAAATGAGAGAAACAGTGTGATTCATTAAAAATTATCAGATGCTTACTTTTTGCCCTGCCATCCTAACTGCTGAGGATGAGAAGCTGGGCACTTGGAAACTGAGTCTGTGTTTCTCAATGTGATCTTTGGCTTCCTCTGAGTCATCTGTAGACCTGCAGTGAAAGACGGGATTCTGGGCCCCATATCTTACTCACAGAGGTGAATTCTGAGCCCAGACCAAGCATTTGCACTTTAACAGAAACTTAGGGCTTCTCTTTTTCTCTGTAGTTTGAGAAATGCGAGTACAGCAGTGTTTGGGAAACTTTAAAACACATCAGACCCAACAGAGGTCCTGACCCAGCAGACCTGGAGCAGCGCCCAAGATTCTGCATCTCTACCATGCTCTTGGTCATTTCTCAAGCATATGCAATTAACAGGATGTGAAAATCAGAAGAATGAAAGGACTAAAGTACAAAATGTTCTCCCCACAACTTCTCTGTGAGTGTGTGTGTGTGTGTGTGTGTGTGTGTGTGTATTCTGTGTGTGTGTTCACGTGTACACACACATCATCTTGTGAACTGAGAAGAAACTGGTGTTTTGGATATCAAACTGGGAGGGAAAGGGCTTAGTTGAGTAAAGCAAGTGATGCCAGCAGGTACAACTGTGAGCTTCCTGGCCACCCAGCTACAGGAAGAAGTACACACAGAGGAGAAATTGACGGTCCCAGAAAGTGTCCAAGAAGGCTGAGGGTCGGTCAGCACAGGTTAGAATTGCCCAGATTGGGAAAGATGATCCCTTTGGCAGAACCTAAGAGAGAGAGAGGACAGAGCACACAGACATGGGATCAAGCAGAGAGAGAGGGGAGAGAAAAGGAGATGTGAGTTTTAGCAGTTATAGTTCAGAATTAAGCCAGAGCATCTGGCCAAGTACACAGAGGAGTTTAGAGGACAAATGACCATCCCAGAAACCTGAGGACATGGTTCAGCTACTGGAAGGACATGGCCACCAGCCTACACTCCAGAAAGCTGACAGTAGTTGATCCCAAAGGCAAAGATTCAAATTTTGAACTAGAGGTTGGGAGTAGAAAGCATGCAGGGGAGGCCTGGGGTCCTGACCAGGGTAAAGCTGCCTTCCCTAAGGGGGCAGCACTCTTTAAAAAGCCTGGGGCCACAAAATCTGGAGAAAATCCATGGGCCTGGGAGGCAGGAGACTTGGTTTCTCCTTCAGATCCATCCACTCACTCATTAAATATGTACCAATTGTCTACCTGATTCTAAACCTTGAGCAAATTCTGGAGGACTTAAAATAACGATGACAATAATAATAGAAAAACAAAATGGTATAGCAACAGTAACGTTCATAGTTACACTCTGAGTGATTAGTTTGCATACACTTGGGTCTTCATACTGATTGGGTACTTTAAACATTGGAACCATCTACGGATGTAGGGATCGTCTTTCCTACCAACTCGTCAGATGTGAAAACTGAGGTGGGAAAACTAAAGACATACTCTTTCTGCTTGAATGAACTTATCTTGTAACAATTACACCCTCAATCAGCAGAATGACTTTGGGAGAGTGTTCACCCCATTTTCTCCCTGCAGTCATGGCAATTGTCTTAGTCCCTTTCCTCACTGCTGGAACAGAATACCTGATGTGCAGCTTAAAGGAGGAAGGACACATTTGGACTCATGTTTTAGAAGCTTCAGTCTTTGCACAGTTTGCCGGCTCCAGTCAGAAGCCCTGTGCTGAAAGCGTCTGTTGAAGGAAAGCAGCTCACCTCAAGGCGACCAGGAAGCAGGGAGCAGGGGGAGGAGCTAGGGAGGGAGTCCACCCTTCCAGACCATGACCCCAGTGAGCCACCTCTTCCAATCAGGCCCCACCTCCTAACAGCACCTCTAGCTCTAAATTCAGCAGGGGACTAAGCCGCCAGGAGTTGTAGCACCCCCTTGATCCAATCTCTGCCCCCCCCCAACTATGATCTCATGAGGCTTTCGGGGGACTCTAGATATAAACCATAGCAGCAATAATAACCAAAATGCTAAGAGCTTGCTCTGAGTCAGACATCTTATCCCATTTAGTCCTCACTGCAACCTTATATAGTATTTTCTATTATTATTCCCATGCTACAGGTGAGGAAACTAAGGTTTGGATAGACTATGTCATTTTCCCAAGATGTCACATCTAAGACTTAAGCCTGGCAGACCAACTCCAGACACCTACAGCATAGTAATACTGTGTATGAAGAGTGGACAGCCTCATTACTAAATTCACATAATACTGGATTGTCCTATGACATCCCTATAGATTCTGTGAATGACATACAGGTTTGTATCTGAACCCACTACAGGAGCTAGCAGACTGTAAAGGGGGAGCTCAAGCAAAAGCTCCAACCTAGACCAAGGAGTGACAAAGGAAAAATCCATTTTACCCTGGGTGTGCAATGGCAAGGACCATCAAGCTCAGCCTCACCCCCAGTGGCTGATGGTACAAGATAGGCTGTGTCCCCCACCTCCCAGATGCCCGGACCAGGCAGCACAACAAGGAGATGTTCTGTTCAGCTTGGAGATGTCAAGGCATAGAGAATAACTGACTCAGAGAGAGCAGGGATTTGTTTCAGTACGGATCCAGAAACCTCTCCTGATCGAGACGAACAGGAAAGGATTTAAATTGAGGTCCTGAACTGAAAGGAGAACACATTAATCATGCTCATTGCTGGAGTCAGAAACAAATTCATTTTTCCTGCAAGGAGTGTTATCAAGCAGGAAATCAAGTCCACAGGTGAGAGAGGTGGGAGGTGCCCGAGGGCAGTGGCAGAGGTGCCTGGGTAGATATGAGAATAAGTGCATCTCCACTGTATGCAACTCCCTTCCAAAATAAACCATTTGCCTTCTCTTGGCTTATATAGCAGAGGACTCAGATTTAATATATATCCCCAAATCTGAAACCTTCAACTTTTCCAGAACCAAAATTCCTCCTTCTTTCCTTCCTTCCTTCCTTCCTTTTTTCTTTTTCTTTCCTTCTTTTTTCTTTGTTTCCTTTTATCTTTTTCTTTCTCTCTCTCTTTCTTTCTTTCTTCCTTTTTTTCTTCCTACAAACATTTAGTGAATACCTACTGGGTTCCAGGCCTAAAGCATTTAGAAGTGAATCAAATAAAAATGGACCCTGCTTTTATCAAGTTTATTTCTAGATACAGAAAATAATCAAAGAGCCTGACAACTATAGATAAAGGAATAATTACACAGGACAATTTTAGATGGCGAGAGAGGCTGTGAAGGACACAGATGGGGTAATCTGATAGAGCAAGGCAGAGATGGTACATTTTAGATGCAGCAGGAAGCAGAGATGCGACAAGGGAGGTGACGATGGATCTGAGACCTAAGAGACAAGGGATCTGGGTAACAAGCAGGAGGAAGAGAGAGCTGGGGAGAGGGAAGAGCACATTCAAAGACTCCAGAACAGGGGCAGGTGTGGCCTCTTTGAGGGCCATAGTTGGTGTGCCACAAGGGAGCTGGGCGGCAAAATGTGTGAGAGAAGATGCCAGTGCAGAGCGAGAGCACAGGCTCAGTGTGCTGAGACGAGGAAGTGGGCTTCAGTCTAAGTGCACATGAAGCAATTTAAGAAAGGAGTAATTTGATTTGCCTTGTATGGCAGATCTTCCTATAAATCTGGAGAAAGTGTTGTGGGGGTCCAGGAGGGTGACAGGAAGTCCACTTCTAAGACTATTGCAATTGTGCAAGAGAGAGATGATGAAGCCTTGGTTAAGGTAGGGGCAGGGAGAGGGAAGTAGCAGCTATCCTGGAGGTGGCATTGATGGGAATTGTTGATGGGTTAGGTGTGGGGATAAACGCAAAGGCGTGTTTGTGCTTTGCGATCGCATTTTTTTGTACCTGCAGCTACCTTTTATAAACTTGGCTCAGTTGCACAAAATAGAGATGTTCTCCTGATGGCTATGACCAAACTCTGGCCCTAGGGAAGAAAAAGAACTCAGGGCCTAGAAGATGTTGTGTACTTAGATCTGTACCCTCCAGCCATAATCAGCTTTCAGACTGGCTTTGACTAGAGAGTATCCAGTGTGTCCCCCAGGGACAAAGTGTGGGACCCTCAACACTGGGAGATGGCCTTGCCCACCACTTTGGATGGACCTCCATTCCACTGAGGAGGAATGATCAGTTTAAGATCAGAACAAGCATGTGCTGTGCATAGGCTGTGGGTGCACATGTAGATATGTGTGTACGTCTGTAACTGAGGTTACAATTGGAAAAGACATGAAGGAGGAGCTGGGCCAGCTCTCATCTTTCCATAAAAAGGGCAGCCCTTAGCAATTTTCATGTAATAGAAGAAAAATAACTGCACACTGCATGTCTGAATTACAGTATGTGAGCATGGAGTATAGCAAAACAATGGACCATCACCCGGTTGACCTGTCCCCAGTGCCATAAGCACACTCTCCAACAGGCCCCTCCGGCTAGACACCAAGTACAAAAGCCCGTCCAGTGCCTCCAAAGTGCAGGTCATGGGCTGGAGGGGACCCGGCAAAATGTTGCCCTCCATGCCCTAGTCAGAGCCAATTAGCCAGAAAGGGGAAGATGTAGGTCTTCAAAAACTTTTCTTTAAAGTAAAATATAAACCCTGAGCCAAGCCTTGGTGATCTGACTTAGAAAGCCAGGGGAAAGGAAGTGGACTCCGATGGGACCAAAAGAGAAGAGGAAATGGAAGATGGCTTTGCTTTGGCATTCGATGAAAGGGAAGGGGCCCACGGGGAGGATGGCCCTCCGACCCTGCAGACGTGGGGCTCCCTTCCCCCCAGGCCTGTACTATCTCCATGTTCTGACAAGTTACTTAACCCCTTGGCCCTTCTTGGCTTTGTAAGTAAGGAGGGAGGGAGAAAACACATAGTAAAATTATAATTGCCTGGGGATGGGGACCTGGGCTGAATGACTCAGAGATCTTTTCAAGCTCTGGGGTCCATGAGTCCACACAGGATCACACTGTGCATCGATATCAAGAACACTAAGTCTGTACACCAACTCAGCAGCATCCGTGCAGAGTGGCTTTGGACAAGTCCATTATCATTTCTGTCATTAATTTCCTAGTTTGTAAAGTGCAGATAACAATAATAAGGCTATTGTAAGAACTGAATGGGTTAATGCAAATAAACGGCTTAGAACAGTCACTGGCAAATGGTTGTTGCTCCATAAATATTAGATGTGTTTTCTTCTGAAAGCCAGTCTTCTGTACCAATCACTCTACAATTTTGACTCCAGAGAGTGCAGCTCAAGGCTCCTCAGGCTACCAGAATGGTCTAGAGTCAGCTTGTCTTTTGCTACTTCTGTGGAAACTTTATCTAAACTATTCCTGAGAGATAGGAGTTTGAGCCACATAATATAATTTGGGGAAGCACCCCGAGGTGCCTGGTTTCCATGGTTACCATCAAAGCTGATGGATTTAGATGTGACCAAGAGATCCCTTTGGACTAGGAAAATTTATGGATGTCACAGCCACCTTAAATGAGGCCAACATCAAAATAAAATCATGCATTTGGGCAAAATATCAAGAAATGGGCTGTTTTCAAAAATCAGAAAGCTGTCTAAAGAGCCAACTCAAGCTCTTGTCTCCTGATCAATGTTCCAGGGACTCATGAAGCAGAATAATTTCTTCCCAGACTTGTTTTACTTAGTCAGGCCAGAGATTCATTAATTAACCATTAGTCTCATTAAAAAAGAAGAGACATGATTTCACAAAGCACCGGGGACCCGCCGTTCTCAGAACCAAGGAACAGAGGCTGTCGGGAGAGGTAGAAAGAGAACAGCAACTTCCTGACCCGGTGCAGGGTGCCTGGATGACCTAAAAGTCTTCCCTCTCTTACGGCAACTTTGAATGTGGCTCCAGAACATGAATAAGAAGTGGCACATGGATGAGTGTTATTGAACAAATTCCAAGATGTTTGGAAATAACGACCGTCTTGTTCACTCCAGAAGAAATAAGCAGCATGGCGAATGTCCTTCTCCATCTAACAGAAAACTAAGGTTCAAAGAAGTAGAATTTGTCCAAAGGTACAGGCAGTCAGAAGGCTAGAGACAGAACAGTGTGCAGCTCCAAGCTACTCGGGCAGAATATCCTCTCAGATATTTTAAATAAGAGGAGGAACAAAAGATGTTTCCTCCAGGGAATCATTTGTATAGCTGGCCCTTGTGCAGCCTGAAAGGGGGTACACTGTTTTGGAAAGAATAGGGAAACCGTCCCCTAACTGATCCCCTGCCTGGGCTCCTCCCCTAGAATTCAATACAATTGCCAGAGTGATTTTTCTAAAACTCAAATCTGCTTATATCACTCCCCTGGTTAAATCCTGAAATGACTCCCCGTTGACTTCAGTATGAAATCCAAAGCCCTGTAATAAGGCCATTCATTAGCAACTCCTGCCTCCCTCATAGGTTTCTCCCCTTCCTACCTCAGCATGCGCGCGCTCACACACACACACACACACACACACACACACACACACAGCACTCTACCCATAAAAAGTTGCCACTGGCCCCCAGCAAGTATCCCCTCCTCCTCTTCTTGTTTCTGAGTGCTGGACAAACTGCATGCTGCCCATCCATGCCTGTCAGCTTTCTAACTCCAACTCCAGGAAACCTTCCCTCACCTTCAGGCTGAATGGGGGTCTCCCAGGAGACACCCAGACTAGCACGCTTCACCACCTCTTAAACTGCCCATTTGCTAGGCTGCTGTGAGGCCCCAAGGGCATGGTCATATCTGTGCTTACAGCCCAGGACAGTGTCCACCATGCTCAGTGCTGGGTAGTGGACAAATGTGTCACTCTCACCTAACGATGATTCCTAGTGGTATACACCTGCTTTATCAGAACAGAGCAGCACCAGCATCCCAAATCCGTGGATGGCCCAGAAGCCGTCCTGGTGATGTGGGATGCACACTGGCAGGGCGGAGGTCTAAGTGTGCACGCAAGGAGAAGAGGGGAAAGAGCGACTGTGTGAACTTTACTTTCATAATTCCATCTTTGTACTCGCTAATATTGTACCAACGCCTGTTCCTTGGAGGCAAACTCTTTCACAAAGAAAACAAAGAGGAGACAGCAGCAAGAAGTTGGAGGAAATGGGTCTGTTACTGTGCACCACCAAAGCTACACAGTCCACGCACGAGCCTGCGCCCCAGGAATCAGCAGCAAGCGATACTGTTCGGGGTCCCTTTATAGTCATAGCCCCTCATACTATGGTGTATGTAAGATTTTGCAGTGCAGTTTTACACTACTCATTTATTTCTCCCAATATCAGGAAAAGTATGAAAAATACTTTATCCTGCTTTGCGCTGTCTTTAAGTAATGTTATAAGCAGCACTACACCCACAAACAACACAAAAATTACAACCTTGACAAAAACTTGTACCTGTCTACATGGTGACCTTCTCCCATTCCATCTACTATCCCATCCTACATCCCATAATATTCTGCTAATGGCACTCATCTGATGCCTTCATATGGTGTTATTTTTTTGGTATTGAGAATCGAACTCAGGACCTTGTGCTTGCCAGGCAGGCGTTGTGCCACTGAGCTATATCCTGGGCTCCTTTATATGTATTTGTAAAAGACATACATTTTATTTTAGTGTTTTAACTTTATGAAATGAGCACCATGCCACATGAGCATTGGAGCCTTTTTTTAAAAATGAGTAAATTGCATCCACACCCTCGTTCATTTTCCTGCTAAATAATATTCCAGTATGTGACCAACTATGTCACAGTTTACCCACACACTTTTCCTTCACTGGGCATCTGAATCATTTGATATTGAACAGCATTACCATGTGCATTCTTATACATGAGTCCTTATACACAGGAACAGGTATATCTCTCGGGTATAGCAAAGTCAATACCCATGTGGTCCAATTGCTAGGTAATAGAGGAAGTGGATGTTTGAACCTGAAAATAATATCAAAGTATGTCCTAAGACGATAGGACCAAAGTTTACACCTGACAGCAGAGTATAGGAACACCCCTCATTCTGTGTCCCCTCCAGTGATAGGGTTAACACAAATGACCAAGGGCAATAAGCGTGGATCTCAAACTAGTGTCCTCAGAGATGAGTGACGCTGCTCATCTCAGAGCTATTTACTAGTTATTTCTATTTGACTTTTGAAAGCCTTTAGATGCACAGAAGCTCTATCTACTGTAGACCTTGCTACCCCTGGATGTCTTCCACAAGGACTAATTCAAGCATTTATATTGTCTGCCTGGCCCTTGAAGGCACTGAATTTGAAATCTCTGAGATTTGTAAAGTCTATGATTTTAGATTTACAGGAGAATTACTTACAGTGGTTCCAAGCCCCCCCCAAAACTTGTACTTCCTGAAAGAATGCAAGATGAACATAGTTGAATGCCTTACAGATTTTTGATAATTAAAATATTTGAGAAAATAGAAGCTGTGTATATTCTGCACACAATAAAGTGAATTATAATTTAAGGAGTTAGCATAATTCAAGTTCGAGTGACAGGTGCAATTGGGGCGATACTTGAAATAGTTGTTGGAGTCACGTGCTGCCACAATTAATCCTCACATTGATCCTTAGATGTATATATTATCATCCTAGTTTCATAGGCAAGGAAAGATAATTGGCTTCTCAAGCTACTGTAGAGGAAAGCTGGGATTTGAATTTATAGATCAACAGCTGGCTCTAAAACCCATGTACTGTATACTATAGCCTCTCAAATAACACTAAGTGTCTCCTTTCTTAGGGCCCTGCCCAGTTTTATGAAAAGCACCTAATCTAATCCTAGTAATTCTGCAAGTGTCAACAGCAAGAATTGTACTTGTTTTGTCAACAAGGAAACCGAGGTCCAGGGAAATGAAGGGTGAGTAGGTGGAGGCACTGGAGTATGAATACATCCTCCTCACACAAACCCCACCTTCCTTTTCCACACAGACGAAGTACCCAGTGGATAGACTTATTCTGAAAACAGAAAGCCAATGATGTTCCTACTAAAAAGCTCAAAGGAGAGGCCCAGAAGTTGGTTGTCCCAGGACAACTATGCCAGGGCAAGAAGAGAATGCTTTTACCTCTAGGGACGTTAACGCTGAATTTCTGCACAGATATGAGGGCCACACTTTGAGTGTCATCAGGTCCTTTGGAAGCTGTTAAAATAGGAGGCAAACACTACAGCCCAGAGTCACATTGCTCCTTCTGCAAAGGAAAGCAATGTTAAGAGAAATCTCACGAACAACCACAGGGTAAGCATCTGCTCCATGGGATTCTCATATGCTGCCCTTCTTCTCAAAGTAGGAGATTTAGAACACTTTAGGAAAAGAAAGTAACTGATCACTTTTAGGAACAAGTTAACCTTTTAATTTTTCCAGTCCAAGGAAGCTTTCCTACCTGATGGACCCAGCTGGGAGGTAGATGGCAGACACCAGTTTTAGAATAATCACCTATGGAGCCATCTCTGGTTCATTTCCAATAATAACGCTGATTTCACCTCTAGTGAGAAAGAGAGAATGTTCCCCAAATGAGGATGACAGCTGACATGTCATCAGTGCCAGCAGCTCCAAGCTCTGATGGAAACTGTCTCTACCCTGGACACTCCCAACCTGGGAAAGCCCTGGGTGGGGACCACTCAGCTTCCTTCAGGGTGGAGCTAGATGCAGAAGATGTGATGGTACATGAGATAGGCCTGATGCTCAGAGATTGCAGTCTAGTAGGAAAACATATTTAGAAACAGGCTGACATCATCAGAGTATTATATGCAATGACAGAAGAGTGAGAGGTGAGTAAGACAAAAAACATACAGAAAAGGAGATGAAAGAGCAGTGCTGAGGACAAGTATAATAATCTATTCCATCTATTTGGTCTCAAACACATTCCCTGAACTCTTTGTCTTGAGTTATCTCTTGCTCAAAGAGGCAGAGTAGCAATCTCCTGGGTGGCAGAGAGTTACCACTTTGACTGGTAGACCTGAGACTAGATGTTCCCAAGCCCAAACTTAGCACCTCGAAGGTATTCTTACAGTTTGCATCCCTTTCCCTCCATACCTGAAGAAGACAGCTCTCCTCCCAAGCTTCCTCCAACCGTACCTGGATTCCTTTTATACCTGTAGGGACAGAAGATGAACAGATGCCATTCAGCAGCAGCATGCACTCGCTTGTCTTTCTCCCTATTATTCAGCAATAATAGCAACCTTTTCTGTTGTCTAGGAATCCTCATGTTTGAACAGCATCTCTGTCTCTGTGACCATCACATCGCCAGACCCAACTGCCTCTGCTATCTTCTCTAGTGAAAACACAGGCTAATTTTGTTTCCGAGTAGTAGAAAAGAAAAGTGTATGTGTTTTGGGGGAAGAATTGGCGTCACCTGATTCCAGGCAATTTTAGCATCCCAACCACTTTGGCCCCCTCCCTCCCAAAGAAGTCAAACAAAGCAAACCATCATCCTGGCCTATCCCTTTCTCCTGCACTAAATAAAGCCAGCTACAGATGGCATGCATGGACTGACGCTCCAAAACTCCCCAGTGCCCACTCCCTTCCATCAAGCTGGTTCCTAAATCTGTAGATGTAGCAGACTTCAGAAGAGGAAGCGGCGTGATCACGCAGCATGAGCCTTGGCACACTGGAGCCTGGGCTGTGCCAGGGCAGTGATGCCCGAGTCTCACCCGCTCTGATGCAGCTCTTCAATGGCATCTGGTTGCCCCACTGCCCACGAGATAGGGGCCTGATGCCAAAAGCCAAGTTTGTCTCTTCGTGCACCCGGGTAGTAGGTAAAGAAATCCAAGATGAAGCAAAGAGAAAGGAAAAAAAGGAGATGATCCAGGGAAATGGAGTGGAGCAGTTTGGAGGGAGCATCCTTGAATTCTTTCCTCTTTCCTAGTTCATTTCCTACCTGCAGCTTCTGGAAGGGAGATGTGAGCAGAGCCTGACCAGGAAGTGTAATAAGTTATTTCTGGGATTTCTCCCTTGGGAGTTTCTGTGCTGCTATCAGTCAATACTCTTCAATACTCCTGTCCCCAGTCATGCCAGGTTCCATTGGAGACCACTTAGCAACCCTAATCCCACTCATGTATGGGTATTAAGTGTGTCTAAAGCACAGGATAAAATGTTTTATATTCGTGTTCTCATTTAGTGTTCAGGCAGAACTAAAGGCTGGTATTATTTCCCCATTTTGTCAAAAGCAAAACCAGAGATCCTAAACAAATTGCCAAGATCACACAGCTCTTAAAGGTTCAAGCCAAGATTCAAACCCAGATGTATAGAACTTCAAAACTTTTATCCCTAACGGATCTTGTCAACCTCAACTAGCTGTCATAACAGAGCAGATAAGCGTTACCTGAAGCTCTCTACCTCAGAGATATTTACATTTTAATAGCCTGCCTCTTAACAAGGCTTCAATGAGCAAAGAAATGAATTGCTTGTAATGCTATTTGGGGCACTGTAATAGGTCACAGAGGAAATTCAAGGGGTCAGGGGTGTCTGAAATAACAACAGTCTATCTCAGCTCTATATAATGAAGCCCAGCTCATCTGAAGGAAGAGCAAAGCTTCTGCTTTGCATTTATTCTGATGGAAACTCTGCTTATTGGGGATTGTAACCAAGAGAAATTTTATTGGGATACAGGAAAGCCTTCCCAGTAAGGGAGCCTGTGGAAGTTCGATAGATGACTACTCCACATACACACACACACACACACACACACACACACACACACAAACACAAACACACTCCAACCCAGGAAAGATTCAGTTCTCTGCCTGGTCACAAAGAGGTGAATGAGGTGATTTTCCATCTGGGATCAACGTGGAACCCTTGACCTTAACTTGAAGTATCTCATTTTATTTTCCAAGGCTTCCTAAAAACCCACAAGTAGCTGACATTTTCTGTCCTTGAAACATTTTTCTTCATGTTCTCTGAAGAAAAATAAAAAATAGCACTTTCCCAGATCTGAGTTACAAACAAGCTGCCCAGCCAGCAGTACTTGGGGAGCCCACTGCCACTTTCCTTGTGATATCCACATCTGTCCAGAGAAGGTCTGCAATTACAGCCCAAGGTGATTTTCAGTCCTCCTGGACCAGCCCTTCCAGGAAGTCACTTCCTGACAAGCTACAAACAACACCTCAAGTACAAAGGGCAGCTCCTGGGGCTTATTTTCCTTGTCTCTCCCTCGTGTGCTTGTCTCCAGTGCTGTGCCCACCAGGGGTCAGGGAGTCCCACCATTCTCAGATGTTCCATCACGCCTTGCCCTGCCCCAGCCAGAGGGCTCCTACCCAAAAGGAGAGAAAAGGCAGCTCTGCAAGGGGAAGCCCTAGGTCACATTCCATCAACCACTCGAGATCTCACCAATGCCAATCAAGAATGGAAGATGCACAAACAGAGCGTGGATGCATTCTTTCTTCAAATCCAAATGCAGAAGAGTGGGATGGACAGAGGCTGCACTAACCCAGCATTGCCTTTCCGTGCTCTCTGTCATTTTAACTCAGGCTGAAGCCCTGAAGACTCTAATTCCAGCCTATCACAAAGATGTATATTCTCTGATACTTTCACAGTTGGCTACCAGTGCCACAAGATGTTTTGCCCTGGGCACTTGCACCTAAGAAAGGATGCTCAAACCAGTCAGTGCTTCAGCTCAGAGTAAAGATCAAAGTTCTGTTGCAGACTTGGCAGGTCCCTCTGCGTTTACTGCCCTCTCTACCTCTCTGAGCTTATTTGACACTAATGGCCTGTATTCTACCCTGCCTCTGCGCCTGTCAAAATTACCCCTTTCCTGTCTCTATCTGAAGGTCTTTCCCCTGGCCATCCAGTGGGAATATTTCCCCAGATATCCCTTTGTCTCACTCCCTGACCACACCAAATATTTGTTCTAATACTACCTTTGAGCCACACTCAGAACGCTGCAACCTTCCCACACACTTCTCAAACATCCTCTACCCTGTGCTACTTGTTCTTTTTCCATAACATGTACTATTTTGTACCATACTATCTAATGTATTTGCTTATTGTGTTTATTGTTTATTTTTCTCAGTGCTAGATGTAAAATCTATGACAGTACAGAATGTTTCAGTGTTTTTCTCAGTAATATACCTGAAAGGTCTAGGATAATGCTACACAATAGACACTCAAGAAGTGTGGGCTAAATAAGTGCTGCATGGAAAGGATACACACAGCTAACAGAAAAATTTCACATACTGTCTAGAACCAGATATCTGCTTCTGCCTGCATCCTAGCCGACCACCCTGACATGTGGATTCCTCACAACCTTGGTCCTTCGCCCATCTAGATCTGTTTCCTTTGTACATTTCTCACTTTGCACTCAAACGTGAAGTGAGGCCTCCCATTGTAGAGTCAAGGTGCCCTTGACCCTCGACTTGCTTCTTTACTTGTGTGCATTTCCGGCTGGCTTCCTTGTTCCGGTTCTGCTCTCCTACGCCTGCAGGCCAATGGGTCATGCCTGAGTGCCCGGCTCCCCTTGCGGTCCACAGCCTTCTGCTTGGCTCTCAGGGGCCCCTCCCAGCGAATGTGACCCTAGGAAGAAATAAAGCTCCTGAATGTATCCTCCTTTATTGCTGTCAATAATGCCTGAGTGCATTTAAGTCAATAGCAACAAGCTCTCCACTCTAGCAGGAAACAAGTTTAATAAAGACCATGATGCATAATTATTCCTCTCTTTGTTCTGAACGTCAGAACTAACCTTGAATTTGTACATCAATATGGCAAGAACAAAACATGTAAAAATCTGAAGCCACAATGATGACAAAATGTAGCCAAATTACACACGTGTTTTACAGAAAATTTCTCCTGGTCTACCTGACAAAAATCAAATGATACTTTACTTTTCAGCAGCAACTCAATCTCAAAGCTGGGCAGCATTTATTAATCTATCAACGGCCATGCTGCCAACTTGAAAGCATGGAAACTCCAAGCCCCGCAGGCCCAGGTGGGCTGGTGTGCGTGGGTGCTGCTGACCACTTCACCAGCCCATTACAGCTGTGAAACTTCAGCTTGGACATTAATCACAAAGCCCTCCACTCACACCCATCATTCCCCACTGTGTAGGACCTAACCCCTTCTTTCCACCACATAAGAAATACCTAAAATAAGCATGTAACTTTCCAAACTCCACAATACATTCCTATCCATAACCTAATTTTACCCCCCATCGAGCACACACATTGTGAAAGTGGAAACTACAACGGGAAAAAAGTCAGGAGGCAAAAAACTGGAAGGACTCCCTCCAGGTCTGGGTGCAGTGTGAAATGTAGGAAGGAAAGTGAATCTAAAGGGGCTAAGGACCAATGCTGTGAGGAACCTAAGAGGTGTAAGAGGTAGTACAGCACACGTTTTATGATGTGAAAGCTAAGATATAAGTGACTAAAAATACAAAAGAGACTGAAAGTATAAGAGACAGTGATTCCTATGAAAGCATAATTCATTATGCTTTTCATTAAAAGCATAATTCTTTTGTTTTGTTTTGTTTTGTTTTTTGGTTTTTGGTTTTTTCTCCGGTACCAGGAACTGAACTCACGACCTTGCACTTGCCAGGCAGGCGCTTTGCAGCTGAGCTAAATCCCCAGCCCCTAAAAGCACAATTCTTGATATGGTGACTGCATGGCAGTGGGTGCAGCAAGGCTACACAGATGGTACAGAAGTGAATCTGAATTCCATTTCCAGGTTCAGCCTGCTCCCTGCTGCCAGACTCCATCCCTCAGCCCTCAGTCCTGACACTCATGTGGGTAAGTTGTTTTCACACTACCAACTACTTTCATTCATCCCCTCATCCTAATGCCACATCAGGGGCATTGCCCTTGTGGATGCGCAGTGCACTGATTTCAGGTTCAGACACTGCACATCCTCCTGAGCAGTCCCTTTCCAGCTTTGTGCTTTTGCGTCACATTCTGACCACTGCACCTATTATACTGTTTCACAGTTGTTGTGCCTCTCTCTCTTCTAAGGGCTTCTTCAGGACAAGAGCCATGTCTTCTCAGTTCCATTCCCCCAGATTTTAGCACAGCACTTGATGTGGAAATTTGCAGCAAAGATATATAAGTTCTGAGATGTGACATGAATGACAATCGTGCCCATAAGAGGAGGGTGCATGCCTCAGAGTCCATACCCTGTCCCCCAACATCCTTACAACACACAAACCCCAGGCCTCATCAGCACAGACACACCTGTGGTGTCAACACAGGGGGACCCGTCACTTCAAAAGCTAGAGGCTGGGAAACCCTCAGATCTGCTGCTCCAACCTTCTTTGAGAAAACTCAACACAGGAGAGGACCTGACAAGGACTGAAACACAGAAATGGGGGGAGGGCACTATGGAAAGGGAAGAGGAGGAAGTAGCACTTCCAGCAGGAGGAGCATCAGCTACATTTCCTACTGAGACCCTAACCTAACGTGGCCGACTCCGAGACATCTGTACTGAGTGACTGAACTCTGAGACCTAGAAGGAGACAGCAGGAGGGCACATCCGGATTCAGTGGCCCCTGGCAGTTGGTTTCACCCTCATGAAGCCTCACTCCAAATCCCTCTTGCATCTCTTGGAGCCAGATAAACGAGTATGTGTTCTTTAGTGGGAAGCCAGCCCTGCAGTGGGGTCAGCTCTCTCCTACACACACACACACACACACTCATGCACTCATGCACTCACGCACATGCACGCTATGATTTAGCACCAAACTCAAACACCTATGGTGGTGATGACTTGGATCTTTCTCAGTCATCTGTACAGATCAGTTCAATTCAAGCATCCCATTAGGTCCTAAAGATCCAGCAAGACCTGATGACACAAGCAGGAGCAACAGGTCTCCTGTCGGCATGGGGCTCTGAGTCAGGGGGATCCCATAGTCACACATACTGTTAGGGAGATCCCTAACAAGGACCATAGTAGAAATTCTTGGATTAGGAGAAGGGAGGGAAGAGCTATCTGAAGGAAGTGAGATCACTGTGCATTAGCCTGGGTCTGGAAGGTGTCAGGGCCCCATGGTGTGGCTACCTACATCCCTATGTAGTATCCCTGTCCGCATCATGGTCCCCCACTCTTAGGAAGAACTAGTATGTTCTCCCAGTAGCAGCAAAAGTCAATCAGGAAGCCAATAGCAGGATCTCCTGGTTCAGGCAGCTCCCTGTGTTGGGACAGGGGAAGGCGCTGGGAGAAGCCAACCATGGGAGAAGGATGACTCACCTCACCTGGAAATTGTGACCACGCAAGATGTCGAGAAACCACATAGGTATAAATGCCCAGAGTGGTGCCTGGGTAAAATCACCTCGTAGTACCTTTATGTTTCCTAGGCAGCATCACTGTATGCACTTTAACATTTGCTTTCAAATTTGACCTCCGAGTTTTAGCCTCCCATAGAGAGGTGGGAACTGCATTCCACAGAAATCAGAGGATTCAAAATGGAGATTGTTCCCATGCTGGGTATGCAGGCAGCAGGTGGTTGAGGATGATGGAAGCAGTGCTATCAAAAGATCACAGCATGGGACTATGAAGGCCCAGACAGTAGTTTCAATGGGACATTCCTGCAGAGTGGGCCACCAAAGGCTTCTGAGCAGTGGGTTGCTCTAACCAGGTCTCTGCCAGCTTTTCTGTGACCTGTATCTGCATCTTATGAAGCTAGCACCCTACAAGTCAATGGCGCTAATTCTATTGCCTAAAGGTGCCACCTCTACACCCATTGCAGTGCTGGGGCCTGGTGTGTATATAGCAATTGCTGAGGGTCTTCAGTGCCAAGTACTAGACTAGACCTGATCACTGACAGTCAAGCCGCAGGTAAGTATGAGAGAGCTCCAGACTGTCTGTGCATAACCTTTTCCTGTCTAATGGCACTCGTGTGCCTCAGTGGCTTGAGCCCAGCAAATAATACTCTACTCTCATCTGCAGCACATATTCTCCACCATCTCTGAAGGCCCCTGGGAGATGTGACTTCCTCAGTTGCATGCCTTCATTTCATTGCTAATATGTGACCCTGACGACCCTGTGGGGCTGGCTTCCCACTGAACAAGACACACTCTCTTATCTGGCTCCAAGAGTAGCATTTGTGAGTTGGTTGGAGGCCATTGGTCCCCCAGGCTTGGCACTTTAGGGTCTTTGAATGAAAACAAGGAAAACTGAATCACTAAGACAAGAACGAAGAATAGTATTACCATCCTCACTCTTTGAAGAAGGAAATACAGCTTAAATTACCAGTTGATAACAATGAGGTTGTCCCCCAGCCTGAAACCCTTGGCTTCCTACGCTTGAGTGCAGTGGGGTGGAAACTGTGAATTCAGAAGTGAGGCTCTTTTCTTCTTGATTCTGGGTTACCCAGGACTAGACAATGTTTCCACAACAAAATAAATAATCTGATAGTTACAAAGGAGGTACTTTCACAAATACAAAAATTGGACATATGGTTTAACCAGTACTTGGGAGGCATTTTTTAAAAGCATTTAAAACTGGGACTGTTCCTGAAAAATGTTTGGCACGTGGTCACTTTCACACAATGCCCCATCTAAAGAAAATACAGAACATATAGTCCAGGATGAACTAATTAACACAAATCACTAATAGCAATGACTGCTAACCTACTGTTCAAGCACAAGAAGGATTCCCAGGTGCTTTGCCCTCCAGCCACTCCATGGCCCTCAGGAGCTAAGCTAGCTGGAAACAAGGAGCAGACTCACATGCTCCCAAAGAGTTTCCCTCAGGGTTTTAGCTATCTCTTTTTTTGTACAGTGTAGACCAGAGTAAAGTAACCACTTTCCTCCCTCAATACCTAAGAATTATTTCATGTATAGTCCACACTGAGACTCCAACATACATACACACAGATTTCTCTCTCTCTCTCTGCCTCTCTCTCTACACACACACACACACACACACACACACACACACACACACACACAGAGGACAGAGATGGAAAAGCAGGTTCCATTTGGTTGGAGCTCCCAGGGAGGTGCAAAACGGAGCTGAATTTGCATAGTATGCCAGACAAGCCCTCCGGCCCCTGAAACTTCACACCTGTCTCCTGCCAGTACCCAAAGTGCCATCTGTTTCCCCAGGAAAGCCAGACACCAGGCCCCTTCTTTATGGTTTTGGTAGATGATGAGAAAACCTGGCATGGAGAGCTTTAATTGCTCAAAAATAACTCCGTGGTATGTAACATACAGTTACATGAAGACCTGAGGAAAAATCCTGGCAGAATCTTTTTCAAACACTTAGGGTAATGGTTGGGGCATGCAAAAGGGAAACTATTTAAGGGCTCAACCTAGTCCCAAATTATTTCCACTGCCAAGAACTCTATAAATGAGGAACTCTATGTGTGGCAGAAAGTTCTACAAAAAAGGAATATGAGGTTTCCTAGCAATATGCTGGTTTTCATCTACTGCAAGTTGAATCACTCTCTGTCTCTCTGTCTCTGTCTCTGTCTCTTTCTCTATGTCTCTGTCTCTGTCGCTCTCTCTGTCTCTCTCTCTGTCTCTCTCTCTCTCCCTTCCTTCATGGTACTGAAGATCAAATGCAACACCTGACACATGCTCCGCAAGTGCTCTCCTACATCTACATCTCCCGCCCTTACTTTTTTTTGAGCCAGGGCCTCCCCAGTAGCCTAGGCTGGCCCTAGAACTTGCAATCCTCCTACCTCCATTTCCTGAGCTTATACGTATGCACCACCATGCCAGCCTCGTGAAAATTTTTCTACCATTTCACATAAATAATGTTATTCATCAATGCTACTTTTAAATTAAACTATCCAATTAAGAGAGGACGAAATTTCCTCCTTTGAGTCTGTGCAACAGCAGCTGAGCAAATCCCTGCAGCATGAAACAAGGATGAGCAGGGGGCAGGATGGTTTTGGTGGCTTTAAGCACAGGACAGTCCTTAGCAGGAGGACATATGGTAGTGGTATGCACCACATTTTGGACCACTGAGTAACTCTTACATGCTAAGATATCAAGCAGCATCCTGGCTCTACCATCCTGATACTTATAGCCCCATCGCACCCCCACTTGTAACAACCAAACTCATTTCCAGACCTTTCAAATGCTCCAGGTAGACAAAAACCATCTCTATGAAAAACTGCTGACTTTATTGAGCCTTCATTGAAGCCCATTATTTGCAGGTATGTGGGTGGCAGACAGGGTTCTGAGATAGCATTAATCACACAGAACGGTGTTCGCTTGTCTAGCAGTCTGTACCGCCCAGGAGGTGTGGCCATTTGCAAGGACAGAGACCATTCCCACCATCTGAGCTGCATCGTCTTTGCAGTGCACGGCCAGCTCCTGGCACCAGGGCCCAGCGAATGACAGGCTGGATCTGACTGCTTTCCCAGACCTGTGCTCGCTGTGCCAAGCTTGGTGTATGTGTCAGCAGCGGGGGCGGGAGGGGGATCTTCAGAAAACTCATAAAATAAATGACTAAATAAATGGAACCTCTTGTCTAAAGAATGCAGAGATAAGATAAATCATTCTGTGTCCTGGGAAAATTATCTCCACCATCCTGCCCGGGTTTCTCCGTTCAGCCAGAAAACACTTTAATTTATCTTCTGAAATTTTTCATCCACTAGACGAACATTAAGTATTTCTTCTTATCCTTCTTTGTATTTTTTTTAATATTCCTCTCTTTACAAAGATGGGTTGGCTCCCAACTCATTGGAATAAAAGCTCCATCAGCCTCAGGCACATAAGGCTTGTGGGTTTGGCCTGGGTTCAGGGCCAGGCAGAAGGATAAAGAAGCTTGACACTCATTCTTTGCGTAATTAGAGTTGGTAAAATAAACTATGTACATTTCATTAAGGGAATGGATCCATCAGGCCCAGGACAGGGCTAGAAGCCCATGCTCACAGCACCAGCCTTTTGTCTCAAATTAACCCCAGTTGATGCCCATGAAAAGGTTCCTACCAAGTCATGGGGGGACATTCCTGTACCCCATCCCATATCCTTATGATTGCTGCTTCCTAGCCCAAGTAGCTTCCCAGCTGGCTCAAGCTCAGCACACACTTTCCTCAAGTGGTCCAGGCTGGGCTTGAACTCCCATCCTCCTCCTTCAGCTTTCCGGAGTGCTAGGATTACAGGTGTGCACCACCACGCCTGCCTGACACTCTGAGGATCTCCTCTTACCCACCACACATGTGCTCCAGCTCCCCACAGCTCCTGCTCCAAACATGTTCCCCCTCTACAGCTACTGCTTGCAAATACAGAACCAGGAATTCCACTGTCAGCCAAGAAAGAGGCTATAAGGGGCTGGGAATTTAACTCAGCGGCACCGTGCCTGCCTGGCAAGTGCGAGGTCATGAGTTCAATTCCTGGCACCAGAAAAAAAACAAAAAGAGAGAGGCTATGGCTTTACCATGCTTTCCAGTAGCCAGGTTGGGTTTGCCTTCAGGTGTCAGATATTTCCCAGCTTTGTAACACATAGTAATATAGACTACATGATTGATTGGGAAGCAACAGTGTAATCCGTGATTATGAAATAAGTTATGTTTGGAAAGTCAATAGGATTTTCAAATTATGGCTCACAGCTCTATTAGCAACTCTTCTAATAATCAGAGACAACCCAAAGTCTGTGTGACTTCATCCTGCATTCCAGGACAACCAGACACTGCAGTCCCGGGTGTGTGTGGTTCCCTCTCTGCCACAGCTCTTGATCCTCTCCCTGGACCCCCGTGGTCAACTTAAAATTGGCATCCAATCCCTCTGATGGTCTTCTTGCTCCCCTTACCTAGAAGCTGCCCCTTTTTCATATTTTTTGCATATTTGATGAGTAAGATGGAGCTGAGAATAGGGAAGGAAACATGGCAGCTTAGATAACAGACATCTCTCAACTGACAACACAAATACATCCCAGGGAAAAGGCAGGAAGGGGAGCCAGGGGACTGGCTCAGTCTGCTGGGAAATAAAGCCAGTCTGAGACGAGGTGAGAAAAGCAGCTGGAAACAGATACACTGAGGAGGAGGCGGTGGAAGGAGGAGTCACTCTGTCCGGAGATGGTCGAGAGCATCCTGGTAGCTTCCCCTTACCAAATACTTGCAGAAAAGTCAGGTGTGTTTGCAACATGGTTGCCTCCAGACATAATGCAAAAGAGGGAGGCAGCTCATGGTGCGATAGCAGGTCGTGGAGGGAGGATTTTCACCATTTGGGGAAGTCTTTGAGATCAGCAGAGGCAGTCCTCTATTCAGGGAAAACAACCTGAGCTAGCCTGGGTGTTGGTAACTCCACACAACTATGAAAATGGAGGAGCCTGCAGCCAGGACAGAACTCAGTGACAGAGCTACACTGGGGTACAAGGTCACGCCGGGGAGTGGAATGCCAGCAGGTGCCAGGCTCTACCCCGTGGCTCTATCCTCCCACAGAGATGGTTCTCCTGCAGTTTCAATAAGTTATGAGTGGCTGGGGTAGTTCCTCCCAGTCCCTGCGGGTCTGTAGCTGATGGCATTTTAGTCTCATTGTCTCACGATAGTAGTGCATGTGTATGACTGTGCACACATGTGCTTCCTTGGCCGTCTGCCCCATGGGAAGGTTTCCAGCTATATTTCCATGGATCTCGGAGCCTCGGTGGTGACAGAGTGCAGGCCAAGACAGCTTGGGGGGCTGGGAGGGGGTCTGTTCCTGCCTGGGCCTTCTCTGAGTTCTCCATGAACTCAGCTATCTGGCATCCCTGGTGCTTCTCCCTTTAAACTCAATGCTGATTCTGAGGGTAGCTCCTCTCCCCTGCCATCCTTTGTACACCCCTCCGTCTCTCCCTCCTCATCCCTCTCTGCCCTGCACTCTTTCCCCTTCTCTGGTTTCTTCAATTTCAATGACTTTATTGGCATGACGAATGTTGTCAAAGCCAATAATACTGAGTCTCAGTGTCTGGGGATGGATTTCACAGTGGGAAGGGGGTGACAGGGCCTCAGACCACATTCCCATTGTGGGTTTCTGCCTCCTCCCGAGGTGGTGGCAGGCTGCCAGGAACCTTGTTCACTTGGGTTTGCAGTCTCGGCTGAACTCACCAGCCCATGACACAGACAACAAGAACATTCTTAGGATGGCAGAGGTCGCGTCTGGAGCCGCAGGTCTAGGAGGGGAGGAACTCATGTTCACCAAGCAGCTTCTGAACAAATTCCACACTGGCCTGTACCACCCACACTGTCAAGATGCCAGCCCTCCACAGATTCACATGCCAGTGCTGGGGGACAAAGACAGGCGGTCTCAGCCCAGGCATTCACACAAGATTAGACAGGGCCCATGAGGGGTCTTCTACGCAAGGGAGAGGCCTGCCTTTTGACAGCACCTCACACATGCACACATACACACAGACACGCACCTACACACAAACACATGCAGGAGCAATGTACAGAATATGAGCTAGCAGAGAGAAAATGGATTTATTGTAGGCAGAGCCTCAAACTTATATTTTAAAGGAATTTTAACTAAAGAAGCCTCCTTCCTGATGAATATAATGAATGAATCTTCCCAAACTTCCATTCTTCCTCACTCTCCTACACACACACACACACACACACACACACACACACGCACACACATCAGCACAGGAGACTTTCCCCTCCAGGGTGCCTCAGCTGATGGAAATTTCTATTTGCAATGAAAATCAACTTTGGAAAACAAACGTCACAGCGAGCAACTTTTTTTTTCCTGGCTGCCCCAAGATTGATCTGGTCCATAGGATGCCCCAGATCATTGCATTCGGTAATTTCATTCTGCTTATGATGTATTTCTTATACCATCACTATGATAAATGCTCCTGGGAACAAAGTGGGTTACAGCCGATGCCACGAAGTGAGGAGCGGAGGGAAGCGCTGGGCTGCGGCGCCTGTGTCTCATGAAGCAGAAAAGCAATTCAGTCAAACTAAAGGCTACAGACAAGGCGGTATATCCTCTGTGATAAATGCAAATGATGTGACTACATTTCCCCGGTGACTGGGTGGGGCGGGGCAGGAGAGAAAGTCACTGTCTGGATCCCAGCTTTCTCCTGGGGACCCATCAAGCTCTGGAAAAGGGGGCTCATGGAAGGACTAGAGGGCCTGCGACAATCAGAGCCGGGCAAGCCCCCTCTTCCTAACTCCACGGTGCCTGGAAAAGGGGCCAGTTTTAAAACAAAACAAAACAAAAACAAGGGAAAGAAAATCAGACATTCAGCCCGCAAGAGGCCACAGGGAGCAAGAGGAGGTGCGCTGATCCCCCGGGAGCCGCACCTGGCCAAGCACCACAGCCCCTTGCCTCCCAGCCCAGCATAAGACAGGCCCTTTCACTGCCTGTGTCTTGCACCAGGGTCTGCTCTTCCCCCACAGCAGCCATGTGTCTAGGTATCCTTGGTCCAGCCATGGAACTCCCGCACTGAAGTCAGCATCTGTAACAGGGGATCAACAAGATCTCTGCCACTGCTGCCACTGAGAAGTACTTCACTGAGGGAGGAAGTAATGCAAATAACTTCTAGAAGCTGGAAGAGTTGGGGAGATGCCAACACTGAGTTGTAACCAGAATTCCACTGCTTCATCTATCCTTGCCTTGTAAGAGTTCCTTCCCCACTCTGAGCCTCAGTTTCCCTGAGGAACATAGGCTGTTGGGTCATCTCTAAAGGCTCTGTTCTGACTCTGGCTCTTTAGGAGCTGTCACCTGGAGGCAGATGTTACAGCATGACCTGAGCTTTGGAAGGAGACAAAACAGAGCTAGATTGTGGAACAGGTGGAGAGTATGCTGCGACAAAAGGAAATGCAGGACACTGCAAAGGTGAAAATTGACCTCCCTAAGTCCCTGAACAGGAGACAGCCAGGCCCAGTCAAGCATGTTCACACAGGTGCAGCTTCCGGGACTGAGAGGAGGGTGTAAAGGAGAAACATGGAGGAAGCTGCCTTTGTCTTGGTGCCCCCGTGCAGCCTGCGGGAGGCTGGGGAGAAAGGAGTGGGTGGTTCTCGTGGGGTGGTGGCCTCCTTACCCTAGACTGTAGAAGGTCGTGACCTGCGGTCCTCTCCTCCCATCAGGATCCAGAGCACCAGAGCCTACAGGGAGCCTTCCTGGGGGAGTGCTCTGTCCCCACAGTGCTACTGATGGTGTCCTTTCAGGAAATTAAATTTGAAGCTTCTCAGCCCTGCCAATAGCTCGGTCCCCACAGACCCTCTTCCTGCATGCTGCAGAGAGCCTGCGGCTGGCTGGGGGGGTCGCTGAGGAGCAGGGCTGGGGGAGCTGTCATGGCAGGATGGATCCCAGCAGCTCCCCGCATGGCCACTCCCATCCTCCACATCCCCCCTGCATGGAAGTCTGGCATATGCAGCCTGGCCTGTGGGAAGGGGCAGACAGAAGGTCCCTTCCATTCTCTCATCTACATGGCAGAGGCTGTGTTGAGATCTTCACAGAGAATCTTTATCAAATGGCCAGTGCTCCCAGTGGCCTGCACTGTGGTTCAACTGGTAAACCAGTTGTCATATGAAAATGCACAAAACAATTCCCTGGACACTTCTCATTTGCAAAGAGTGAAGGAGTTCTGTCAATCTGTATTAGGTTTGTCTTAGACTGTACACAATATACTTCTTCAGTCATTCATTCATTCAGCATCTTTTCACTCATTGCACAAAGGAATCCCAAGGCACTGAAAATTCCATCTTTTCTCCATTGCTGAGATGACTGAAGCCTGTCCAGGTTTAGAAAGTTGGTAAGGAGAAGAGCCTGGGGTCTGGGCCAGTGTGGAAGGGCCATGCCCTTTTGAAGGTCTGTGGAGGGGGCACCATGTGCAGCTGATCACATACTAAGAAAAGACATGAAACTTTTAAACCTGGGATCTGACTATTTTAGTTAAAGCTTTTTCATTTCCTCTCTGCCCAAATTTCTTAGCAAGTGTGAAGCTCAGAAGGAAATGCAGAGTGGTGTTGAGGATCAAAGGGCAAAGCACAGCCTCTTGCTCTGCATGAAATGAGTTGTCTAGACAGAGCACACCAGCTTCCTTATCAGGGACCAAGGGTTCATTAGTAAATCAAAACAATTTCATGGACTTGCAAGCCAAAAAGGAAGACATACCCTTCCACTCACCACCTTCTGAGTTCATTTTCTGCTGACTTCACTTAAGCATCTTTGGGTTCTCAGCCTTGAAACTGTTTCTGACTTACTCTTTGCCCACAGCCTGGACCATTCTTCTTTTGTGTGTAAAGAGTTCAAGTCCCACGACAACCAGAGCCTGCTTCCTAGGCTTTGGGGACGGTCCTGGGTGCAATTCTGCCAGTGCCACTTGCCTGAGAATTCTTATAAAGCCCCCAAACAACTTAGGCTCCACTCTCTCCAAAACATGCTCAGTGCTTCCAAAATTGGTCAAATACCAAAAAATCAATGGGAATTTTCCAGCGGGAAGACTTCCACAATCACCAAAGACTTGAATTACCTCTCTATAACTGGAAAAGTCTACCAAAGAGCAGAGAGGTGATCCTTCTTTTTCCCTGGCTTGCCAGTTGAGATACCGTCTGCTCCTAATCCAAGGCATGTTGCGAGACCTCTTCCCAGTGAGCTCAACCCCAGTAATTGGAAGCAGCCCTGCATCGTCTTTGGTCTTGGTATTTTCATCACTGGGCTGCTAGAGCCAAGACTTACATTTTGCCAAGAAAAATTTTCCCTTGAAACTTCTATTTTATCCAGAGAGCTGGAATTGACCTTTGGCAGCTCCAAAGATAATTCTGAATTATGAAAAATAATATGTGTGTGTCCACCAGCCTATGAGACTGTCCCCAGTTTGAACAAAGTATCCTTGGGCACAAGCCCATCTTCTCAATTGGTGAGCTGATAGAGCCAGCAGACCAGTTACACTGGCAGAGCCTGCTTTGTTACCCTTGAAAGCCACCTGCCTGCCTCATTCCTCTGAATGTGTGTATGCTGCAAGAGCTCAGGATCATTATAAGGAAAAGGCAGAGCATGAGTGTAGAGAGTTCCAGTTGCCTTATTCACAGGGAAACATTCACAATCCAGCTCTTGGTAAGGTTGCAGTTTTTGGAAGATTTGGAACTACTCGAAGTAACTGTATTGTTAGAAAACAAGGCATTTTCAGGCACTATCCATCTCCCTGGGGAAGGGAGCGTGTCTTCATGGAAAGAATTATGTTTATACCCAGAGGCTGTTAAGAACATTTTATAAATATCCCAACCAGTGAACTGACCTGGCAAATGGAAGGCCTGAAATCCACAGGTAAGGCCAGGCTGGACAGGGAGAGAAGGGTCTTTCCTGAGTAACACCAGGCTGTAGGAGTGGCCCGCCAGGCCTGAGAGCCCATGGCTTCCTGAGCTGCCTCATCCCAGGCTTCTGATTGCTCTCCTGGTTGCCTTCCAGCTCTTAGAGGTGAACAAGCTTTGCCACAGCACGCACTCAGGGGAGTCACTGCAGTGGGGAAGAAAAACTACATAGAATCACAGACTCTCATAGTGGAACATGACCTTAAAGCACATTTACCAGCTCATCTGTCTCAGGCACAAATGCTGCATGGCACTGTGGACCACCGATGCTGAGAGTCACCACCAACAGCATGGCTGGGGATGCCAAGCTGCATAGGCCCAGAAGGTCCCCGGTGGCCACCACAGACATCAAAGTAAATAAGCCACACTGCCCACTCATTTAGGGCATGAGTGTCGTGTTAGTATTATCGGTTTACACTGCCTGGAGTTAGATCCCCTGGCCGAACGTGTGCTCCTAGAGGACCTTCAGCAAGTGCCTTGACCCCTTGGTCTGTGCTTGAGTTCCTCATCTGTAAAACAGGAATAATGAATAGACCTACCTCGTTTGGTATTCATAAGATTAAAATGAGACAATAGGAGTAAAATGCCTACAATATTGCTTGGAAAGTCAATCCTACCTTTGATCCTCATGTTTTTACAAACATGCTTTACAATAAATAATTATATATATAAAAGCATAAATAATTAGTATAATGAGCACTCATATATCTAAATAGTATCACAAATGCCTTAACATCAACACTAATCAACACATGGTCATGCTTTATCTACAACCCACTCACTTTACCCACACCGCAGATTATTTAATGCAACTCATGTTTAATCTTTTAATATTGATTTAGGGACTCTTTAAAATTAGCCACAGTAACATTATCACACTCCCCCAAATATCAGCATTAACAATGCTAAATCTCTCCCTCCCTCTCCCTCTTCCTCTCTGTCTCCCTCTCCCTCCCTCCCTCTCTCTCTCTCTTTCCTGTCAGAGATGTGACGGAAAAAAGTCTTTTACATTTCTTTTTAAAACTGTAGACATCTCTTTCTTCTTTTTTACCATTTTTTCCCTTTGCAACTTTTTAGTTATTTAATTGAGTCACCTGTACAGTTTCCAATAGTCTGTATTTAGATGACATGTTCCTCTGTCTTTCCTGTAGACAACCAGCTTGATTGATTCCATTTCAATAATTTGACAAAACTGCATCACGGGTTATGGCCTGTGTCTCCTTCAGGAGATTCCTAAGGTCTGGTGTTTCTTTGTTTGGGTGTGTGATGTTAGCAGTACCAACGGTGACCACTGAAATGTATTCATGTGTAGTCAGGCTGCCCATTGATGAGTCTACTGTAATATCAAGTACATTTGAATTTCAGATAAGCAATAAATCATAGTCTAGTATAAGAACACCCCAAATATTTCACAGGAAGTACCTATCCTCAGCGGTTGTTTGTTAATTATCTGAAACTCATATTTAACTATGAGTCCTCATGTTCTTATTTGCTAAATCTGGTGACCTTCATTAGAAAGTTGCAAAATGGTGACATTCTCATTCTATTCTTTATTTCTTTAGCTGCAATACTTTTATAAAGAGGAACTTCCCCTCATCTATTTGATATTCCTGAATATGGGTCATATAAAAGAAGCAGGATGAATGCTTGGTTTTTTTCTTTACTTAATTTGTTTTTGTGATGAGATAGTTCCTTTAATAGCCAGTAGAGATACCATTGTGAACATATGCATGTGAATGCATTTGCTTGGATTTCAATCTTTGGCAGTTATTAACCTTCCTAATGCTCCAATTATCCCATCTCTGAACAGCAAGATCGATTCTGGTGGGCTCCCGTGTCCTTTTGGTATGATGCCAGTAGTGTCTGATATTTAGTTTATTTTCTGGTATGACACATTTTTCTGGATTTATCTTGTATATTTCCCTTGAATCTGGAATCAGACATTTTTTCAGGAAACTCTGATTCATTTTAAGAGAAAATGATATTTAGAAAACATAGTCTGAGTGATAAGAGTCTCCATGGATTGTTACTGGGTTGTTCATTGCTCTTATTTCTTTTTGATAGAGCCAGTTAACATGGATTTTTTGGAAGATAGTATAGATCACAAGTTCCTAATGATACTTCCAGTACAAATACAGAACCACAGGTTTGTTTCCACCTAGTCAACCTCGTCTCACATCTTTATCACTTTTCTGCCCTATGAAAAATCCCTATTTTCAGTGACTTCTTTATACTTACATAGGACACATAGCTATAAAATTATGTATATGTATACTATATCATAATTCAGATACACTACAATACCAGCACTACTACCAACAATATGATTACTAAAAATTGCTTAAGGGCTTGTTTTTGTTTTTCATTCTTTTTATCTTCCTGGTCTATACCACTAGGATTATAACAGAAACACTTGGTTTTTTTAAGTTACTAGAAAGACTTGTTCGTGTAGTTACGTTCCGATTGGGAGCACATTTAAGTTACTTTTTTTTCCCTTTCATTTTATTTTCTAAATTTTTAGAAAATTTTTGTATTTTGTTATAAAATTATGTAAAAATATTTACATGGATCCAAAAATACAACTGCAAAGCATGATGTAGTAAAGGGAGTCTAACTCATTGCTGGTCTTCAAGGGTAAAGAACTCTTTTTGCTCTTTCTAAGGGTAATCCTGTTGGTTTTATTGGTTATCCTTCACTTAATGTTTTAAGTAAATACAGAGAAATATTTTCATCTTCCTGTTTCTTCCAGGGTCAGCTCCAACATTTCACCTCTATGCCTGCTTCATCAGGAATAGAATTCTCATAAAATTGGGTACACCCAGAGGAATGGCCAACAGCACACTGCTGTGGTCACACTAATTGCTCACAGCTACCTCCATTCAGAGAGTTTGCCTCTCTTTCGTAAGTATTGGTGCTTGATTTCACCTGACTACACTTCATTGCACTCCTGTCTGCTTCTCTTGCTTGCAAACATTGCTAGGATTCCTCAGAAAGCCAAGACCAGACCAACCCTGAACTATGTTCTATTTTTTTGTTTGTTTGTTTGTTTGTTTTCATGTACCGGGAATCGAACTCACAACCTTGTGCTTGCCAGGCAGGTACTGTACCACTGAGCTAAATCCCCAGCCCCTATGTTATAAAATGCTCCACACAGCCACAATCTCAGTAAAAATGTGCTGGATCAAATGGATAAATCAGTGTCTTATTAGCTATAATACTCATACAGCTTTTTCAGCTTTTTAAAAAGTATATGTTGCCAAGTTTACCCATGATCCATGGAATCTCCAGAAGTAGTCACCTACAGCATGAATTAAGTAATAAAATGTCCTTACATACTCCTACGCTATGGCGAGTTCATGAGCCACCACCGAAAGCATAGTCACTCTACAAAAGTATCACAGAGCCCACACAGACACTTGCAATGAGTGTTTCTTAATATATTCTCCTCTCTACTGTTTGAGATGGTGCACGTCTGTTGGCAAAGCAGAAAGGAACACGTAGCTAGTCACTTTTATTTATCCTGATTATTTTCTTCACAGCAAACTTTAGAACCTGGAGGGTGGGCTTTCTGCCTTTGAAAGAGAATTGGTTGCATAGAAAGGTTAATTACTTTTTGGAGGTCACACAGTCTGTCAACACCTAGGATAAACCAGAAGGGTGATCCTGTGGCCTAGAGCTTTGTCCGCCATTAGCAAAGCAGCTGCTTCCTTTTATCAATCTGAGGGTTGCCCTGGGGCAGAGATGACATCAACCTTCACATCCCCACAAGGCCACTGTCTCAGGCAAGACTTTCAAGTCACAAGGGACTCTAGGGATCTAGTCAGTCCCTAAGGTGAGCAAACAATGGCAGGAATCAGAGGGGCAGGAAAGGCAGTGCCAGGAGGAGAAAGTCCACTGCCTCCGTGCTCACCCTGCTTTTGACCCTCGTGCTGCTTCAAGAGCAGTGTCCCCCACGCTCTGGTTACTGGAGCTGACAGCCAAAGCGCTGAAGCCTCATGGCATGAAGAAAGCTACGTCAGACCTGCTGACATCTCATCTCAACCAGGGGGCAATAACACATCATTGCAACGTGTGGATGCAAGGGTCAGACTGGACTGCACTTGCTGGAGCTTCAGCAACAATGGCCACTCCCAGACCTGCGTCCAGGAAGCCATGCTCAGTGTGAGCCACGCGCAGGGCTGGAAGATTATCCCCTCCTCCTACAATAACTTTAAATGGGTTCTCTCATTTGATTTTTCTTGATCATTCAACAGTGAAAAGAGGCAGTGGGTGGATGAGACTGCTGGGGGCAGGGGGTCCCAGAAGCTGCCGCACAGTTGGTTTCCTCCCACCTGCCTTTTCACTGTTCTCCTCCAGCATCTACAGGCCAGAGAGAGTCTAATTGGTGTCCTGGTGGCCAGAGATGGTGGCTGGGCTCTGTAGGAATAGGCTTAGGCTTCTTAGCCATTGTGCGGGTCGACATAATCCTCACCATGGGCTGTACCCTTGTCCGCAGTGTGAACGAAATCCAAAGCCTGGAGGTCGTCCCCTTGGCACATCTGGCTATGTCAGAAAGCTCCAGAGAGGGGCTCATCATGGTAATTGAATGCATCAATTAAGTCCAACAGATCTTCTTTTTAATCCCAGGTCACTTGTGCACAACATGTGCACATAGACACACACACACACACACATACACACATGCAATCCCCTGTCTCATTGTTCTCTCCAGTGCTCCGCTGAGCTCTCTGGCTTCCACAATGTGAGGCAGGGTGAAGAAACTACTCAGGGGACAAGGCCAAGGCCAAGGAGGTGGACAGGCATGCCGGTGGGGTGGAATGTGTGCTGAGGAGGGGATAGGAAGGCTTTAAAGGCAAAGAATCCCGTAAGGATGCTAATTATGAGTATTTTATTGTGACAGTTTGGGATACACACTAAAGGGTTAGGAGCCTCCCAGCTGCTCCCTGCATTGCCCTCGGAAGACAGGTTTGTTGTGGGGGAAAGTCTCTGGTTCAAGAGTTCCTAAGAAACTGTTGCTTCCACCTAGGCAAGGTTCAAAATGAAAACAAGCTAGAATTTCTGTCTCTCCCAGGCTGAGCTGATAGCAACACCATAACAGGATTCAGGGTTATTGGGAATATCTTCTATATTCTTTAAAAGTTACAGGGTGGTAAATGCCCTGTTATTGGATGGATCCAAGGAGATACAGAAAGACCACTTCCTGAGTTGATGTAGGAGATATTCTTATTGAAGGTGTAATGGGGTGGAATTATGTTGTTCAAAAAGCTGTGTTTGAGTCCTAACCCCTAGTACCTCTGTATGGGAACATGCTTGGAAATAGAGTCTTTGAAGATGTAATAAAGTTAAGATTAGCTCAAACTAGACTGGGGTGAACCCTAAATCTAATGACTGGTGATGTCCTTATAAAAAAGCACGTAAAAACACTCATACAGAGGGAGAAGAAGAGGGAAGGGGAGGAGGAGAGGGAGAGGGAGGGGAGAGGGAGAGGGAGGGGAAAGGGAGAGGGAGGGGAGAGGGAAAGAATCTGTAAAGGTAAAGCAGAAATTTGAATGCTACAGCTACTGGCAAAGAACGTCAAGGATTGTGGATGTCCACAGAAGCTGGTGGAGGTAGGGAAGCATTACTCCTGGAGCCTGTAGAAACTTGACTTCTGGCTTCTGGTCTCCAGAACTATAGGAAAATAAACTTCTATTGTTTTAAGTCACCTAGTTTTTGGTCATTTGCCATGGGAGTGTTTGGAAACTAAAACACAGGGTGAGACTGGCCTGGGGGTCTCTTCCAACCACAGTGAGCTATGTCCTAGATTGTGGGGGTTTCCTTGCTGGGAGTTCATACAAAGACATCTTTCTAGCCTGGTCCCCATGCAGCCCTGTCCTGAGAGAGAGGGGAGTGTGGCTGGGAAGGAGAGATAGGGAGGCCTGGGAGCCTGACCTCTCATTTCAAGAAGGGTTTTGATTCTCTCGCAGGTGGGCTCCTTCCCTCCTCCTCCCATGAAGAACTGCACACTTAGCATCTGCTCCCAGGAGAGAAGCTAGACCCCAGTGCCTGGGGTTACCAAGTGGGATTCCTGACTCAGGAGCTCTGTTCAATACCAAACAATTAGCTAATCCAATCCACACTGAAGATAGCACACAGTAACACCGCTAGAGGTGAGGTCTCCCAGGGAGAGGGGGCACCAAGCATCCTGGGCTCAGTCTCAAGGTCACTGTGTCCTTCTGGACTGAGTTACCTGACACAGATGGTTCTGAGGTCGTGTCAACATTCCTTGGGGCAGGAGACACCAATGCCCTCTGCTAAGGAACTGAGGGCCAAAAGAAGAGATGGCAGATGCTCAGAAGAAAAGGTATTGTTTGGAGACTTGTAGGAGAAATTGTGCATCTCCAGGAATAGCACACAGGGCTAGAAACAAACAGACCTTGTTTCAGTACTGGCCCCACCATCTGTCACCTGCATTATCCTAGGAAAGGCACGTCATCTCCCAAGCCTCAGTTTCCTCTAGTGAAAGCAGAGATGACCATACCACCCTTGGAGATTTGCAGTGCGGGGCAGGTACACCCAGTTTTATGTTAGGTCTGGAAATAGAAATTGTTCTCTAATGATTACTCCTGTGCATCAGTGACCGTCTGTCTGAATGTGTTACTCTGAGAACAGACATATATCATGGCACAACACTTCCTGTTTTCAAGGAGGGAAACAAAGCAATCTGATTCCCCAAGGCCACGCCATGGCTAAGTGACAAAGCAGTGACTGTCACAGAACCTCTGCCCTACAGTAGTAGCTTTTCTTGCGCCAAACAGTGTGCCTATCATTTAATTCTCGCAAGGGCTCTATGAAACCCACTTTATGTGTTTTACGATGGAGGAGATCGAAGTTACAGAGAGGTTAAGTAACTTCACAGTGACCACAGAGGAATAATCCCTCCATCCAGGAATCAGACCCACTTGAATATCTATGTTCTTAGTCACAACTGAGGTCAGCAAACTTTTACTATATATATATACCTGCTTCTAATGACAAGTTGGGCAACGTTAACTTGCTATACATGTGACTACATTAACTATTCAAATTAACTGCTGGATATAATTACTACAATAAGAGAAGTGTTTGACTTTCAAAGCTTTTCCAAAACACAGAAATGAAGGATGAGGTGGACACAGGAATTCCAAAGCAACCTGGCACATTCTTTCATCCAAGGGCCTTTCGGGGCACTCATTGGTCCCCAGAGATGAGAGGACAGTATACTGTTAGTGCAAGACCCATCCCTGATGGAAAGATGGCAGCAAGGAAGCTCTAAGCTTTGAGCGAACGTTCTGAAGGTGTTCTGCATCCAGTATTCCCCGCGTTATTGGCCTTGGTGTGAGAAACAGCCAGATCGGGGATCCAGATCAGTGGGATGTAGAGGGCGGCTCCTACTGCCAGCCTTAATGGGGACAGAGACAGTAAGCATTTGGCCTTCCAGGCTCAGATTCCCAGCGTCAGAACCAAGGCCTTCTAAAGCCAGGCTCTGAGGGGTCGTCAGCTTTGGCAGCCTGGATCCTTGCTGGGGTGGGGAGTGGCTACAGAGGTCAACATGCACCTTTCATCTCCGAGGAACAACACAGAGCACTGCAGGCCTGATCCTGCACCATGAGGAGTTTGCAACCCATTAAGGAAGGTGAGAAAAAAGTGACGCACACAAGTTAAGCACACAGATTAGCAACAGGAGCCAGGGAGAGGGTTGCAGTGGGTATGCAGCTTAGCACAGCAGAAAGCGCTGGGCTGAAAATGAGAACTCCCAGATTCCAGCGACTTCTCTGCCACTGACCAGGCTATGTTCTGCAAGTCCCTTGACCTCTCAAAGCATCATTACTTTTCACATCACTGAAATGGCTTTTTTTTTTTCATTTTCTTTTATTAGAACCTGTTTGCAATTCATGCAGTTTCCAATCATCTTGGGGTTGGTTACATGCATATGTTACAACTTGTTTTTTATTGAAAATCCCTTCTCCTCTTCCATCCCCTTCCACCTCTTCCTCTGGTTCCCAATCCCCTTTTTCATCCGTGTTGATACCATTTGTCTCAGCTCATGTTATGGCACATACTGTTTACATTAGCAAGGGTTATTAGGTTCCTATATAGGGCTCACTTCATTCCTCTCATTTCCCCTTCCCCTCCTCAGTCCCCACCCTTTTCCCTTGGACCACTTCCCTACTGCAAGAGATCTGTCCCCTTGTCCTTTTCCATCCACCCTTTATCATTCTCTTTGTTTGTACTTCACCTCACTGAAATGCGAGATACCATACAGTATTTAAGCTTGTGTGTCTGGTTTATTCCATTCAACATTATATTTGCCAGATGTATCCATTTTCCTACAAATGCCTCAAATTTGTCATTCTTTATAACTGAGTAATATTCCATTATATATAGACATCACATTTTCTTTATCCAGACATCTGCTCATGGATATACATGATGCTTCCAAGATTTAGCTATTACGAGCTGTGCTGCTAAAAACATTGATGTGCATGTATCACTGTAGTATGATGACTTAAGCTCTTTGGGGAAGATACCTAGCAAGGGGATAGCTGGGTCACATGAGATTTTCTATTTCAGTTCTTTGGAGAAATCTCTGTACTGATTTCCACAGAGGTCATACTAGTTTGCATTCTCACCAATAATGCAGGAAGCTCCTTTTTCACCACAGCTACACAAAATGGCTCTTTTTAAAAGAAGCAGTAACAACCAGCAAAAGTAACTCAGCAGAATGTCTTCTCTGCACCCAGTTCACTGTGCATGAGAACATGCCTACAGATTCTCAAACTGGGTGAGCAGAAAGCGCAGCAGCCTAAGTTGGAAAAGGCATGTCAAAAGAGATGAACATCGCTCAGGCTACGGACAGCTGTGGGAAGACGGAAGTGCCACCTTTCAGGCCACTGTAGGACTGAGGGCAGAAGGTCAGAGGATAAAGGGACCTTGGTATTTCCCAGTGACAGAGCAGGCAGCAGCATGCCTCTGGGGGAGATGCCAGGCCCAGAGGGCAGGCAGGCAGGCATGGCAAGGTGCCGAAAACCTCAAACAACGGCCTTCAGCCCTCTGATATTATGGCGAGGGTGTTATTGTTATTCAAGGGAAGAAAAGAGGAAAAGAGAAGAATGCTGCTCACCCAAACACCAGGACACTGTGATCATCTGTCACTGCACCTCGTGCAAATGTTCTCCCACAAAAAAAGAAAAAGAACGATTAAGGGAAAAAAATAACTACAGCCACATTCATTTCGGCTCCACTGAAGGCCCAGCAGGAGAAAGTAGATGTGTTTGCCCAACTCCAGAAAGAGGCACAGTGGACAGGAGGTGGGGAGGGGAGGCCATCAAGAGCAGAGGGGTGAAGAGGAGGGATCCCATCCTCTTTCATTCTCTTAAGAAAGGACTGTAAATACTGGAGAGGTACAGTGCATGGGAGGGGAAATTGCTCTGACAGGGTCCTTTCAGGAAGGAAAATGGAACTAAATATGTGTTCCATTATTCTTGATCTCTCGTTCAACTCTCCGTTTACGTGGGGGCTCCCGAGAGCCGATGTTTCCCCTCTACTGTCATGAGTAGTCATTGACTGGAGCCCATCATTGCAAAATAGCAGCCTGCAATCCTTCCATTGTCGTGATTAACACAGAGTCATAATTATTAGCCTCGCTGACAACTGCAGAGGAGGGGGACATGCTGCCAGGCTGCCCAGCTTTTTCTGTGAAGCCAGGAAAGTTCCTTGTCATTCCACCAGGGGGGGTGATGGCCGGGAGTGACCACAGGCTCTCTGCTTCTCGTTGCAGGCCACCGGAGCTGGGCGGGGGCTCCCACACCTGGACAGTGGCCAGGGCCCCGGTGAGCCAAAGGACTTCACACATCAGTGTAAAACTAGGAAACCCACCAGCGAGAGAGGAGGCTGCAGTGGAGTGGTGAAAGGGGAGAGGGCAAATATTCACAACTGGATTGTCCTATGCTGCGGAACAATGGGAAATACTATCAGCGGAACAGATCAAAGGAGATGTAGCCACCCATGACTCAGAAAGATTCATAACTCGAGAACCCAGCACAGGAGCGTTTATCAAAGGCATGCAGGGAGAGAAATCATCCAACTTGAGACAATTCAAAGGCAAAGTCCTAGTTTTCAGTTTTGCCCCTGGACTGCCCTCCTCAGTCCATTTTTAGGCACAGGGCTTGCTTAGGTAGTAAAAGAAGGTTTCTCCTTTCTCTAAGGAGGGAGTTGGGGTGACAGCTGCACAGCAGTGGGGCAGGAAGTTGGGAGTGGGGAGCATCCAGCATAAATCCTGCTATTAGGACCAAAGAAGATTCAGGTCCCACAGTTCAGGTCCCACAGTCAAGGAGCCGCAGAATCAAAATCAAATCCGAGTGCCCTAATTCCCCAGGCTGGGATTTTTCAACCTCTGGTTTTTTTTTTGTTTTGTTGAGGTTTTTTGTTTGTTTTAGTTCTGTTTTGGGGTTTTTTTTAATGGAACTATCACCCCTTTTCCTTCCAATGCTGATTTTGAGTTCATAGAATCTGTTTCAGAAAGATAGTGCCCTGGCCTCCAGAAGAGAAGGGTAGAAACTGAATTTCTCTCACTGATCTTTCTCTTCAGCTCTTATGCCTCTCAGAATCCCCTGCAAGAAAGTATTTCACAAAAAGGAAAAGAAAAATGTAGCCTTAACCTGACTAGCGGGGGAACCCTAAGTGTGGACCGGTCTTTCCAAGAATTTAAAACTCAGCCTATCGAAACTATGCCACAGCAGCTATTAATCATTTCATGATGTGGGTGATGCTGCAGCTGCCTCCTGCCTGCCAAGAACTTGTACCCTCTCTGGGTTTTTCCTTTCAGACTCTTGTCTCTCACACCCTGTCCTAAATGTGCAGCACTCAGGCAGGACCGTGATCTGCTCCTGGACCATCAGGTTATGTGATCAACTCAAGTAGATGGTTATTTAGTTTTGCATGGGACAGGGACTGCACTCTCTGCCAGCCTCCTCTCAGGCCCCTCCCCTCCTTGGGCCTGGCCCAGCCCCCACCTCTCTGTCTTGAGGCTTCCAGACCCTCCTGGGCCACTTCTCTGCACTGCTTCACAGCAGAGGGAGCCAGGCATCTGGAGCAGAGCTGAGCTGCAGACTAGCTGCTGCTCAGCATCACATCGCACGCAGGCCCTAGTCCCAGGGAGGGCCTGGCGCTGCCTTAGGTCTCCAGATATCAGTCCGGAAGGAGATGTCAGAAGCTGGTCTGTCCCTGAAGAGCTGGAGTCAGGCGGAAGGAAATCCTTCTGCTGGCATTCCTGTCTTTCTTTCTCTCCTAATTAGGAGGAGCCGAGAGTTCAGTTCTGCTGGGGTTTGCAGGGCATGGATGCAATCAAGGAGAAGGCAGGTATTGGTAGTTTGACGCCCCAGCTCCCCGCAGCTGCCCACAAAGAGTGGCTGCCATGCTCTCTCTAGGGGTGAGGATGGGCGCCACACTCTGCACCTAATTATCCCATTATTCTGAAAGACGGGTGTGGACCCCGATGTGGTGTTGTGCCTGGCAGAAGTGACACAAGCTATGGAGATTTGCACGTGTTGACAACTTCTTCCCTCAGGGCCAGCTCTCATTGTTAAACACAAATACCCCATAAAATAAGGGTGAACAGAGCTCGTTAGTATGACTGTTTATAATAATTACGATAACAATTACAACACAGGCTCCTTTGTAAGAGAAAATGACACTCCTGACCCTCAGTAGCTCGAAGCTCCAAGGTTTTGCCGGGCTCTGGAGGAATGCAGTGGAGCCCTCCTGCTGCAGGGCTGGCAGCCACAAGCCTGGTGAGCACTGTTGGCCTTTAAAGTGGGACTCCTAGACTTGCATGATTTTGTACGCCTCAGAAGAGGGAAAGACTAGAGAAAGTAGGTATCAGACTCCCCAGGTTCACATCATAATCATACCACACACTATCAACAGGACCACGGCTTTTCTGATCATCTGTTTCTGCATCTGTAAGATGGGTTGGCTGGTGGTGCTCACCCTGTAAGATTAGAGTTCTGAGGCGTAGAAATCACATAGGCATGCTGCCAACCAGTGCGACTGGCCTTGGATGGCCCCTTAGGACATTTAACACTTGCCATCGCACACTACTGCTTTGTGATAGCCCCAGCAACTATGGGAAGATGAGGAAACCTGGGTGACCTGTGGTTCTGAGTGTCTGATCTCAAAGGCATCAACAGCACTGGTTTGCTCCAGTCTTACTCCACCCAGGAAGGCCTCTCAGCTGGCCTGACTGTAGGACAGTGAGCCTGCAGAGAGCCCTGGCAGCCCTGCTCACACTGAACTTCTGAGAAGAGTCACCTGATCCAGGCTGGGCATCAAAGCTAGTGAGGATAGTGACTTCACAGTGTCACCGGTAGACACCTCTTTTGACTCCTATATGTCAAGGCACCTCAGCCACCCCTGTTCTCTTCCTACCTGAACAGAATGGGTGGGCATGGGCACCGCCTGGTGACAAGAGCCAACTTCAGTGCACTGGGGCCATACAGGAAGGTGGCTTGTCACAATCACCTAACTCTGTAGCATTTTGACATGACAGAATGAGAGAAGGAGGGACTCCAAAGTGGTAGGAGAGTGTATTAGTTACTTCCTCATCAGGGGGACAAAATACCCAACTTCTGCAATTTAAAAGAGAAAAGATTTATTTGGCTTAGTTTCCACAGGCTTCAGTTCATGGTTGGCTGCCTCCAAAGCAGAGAAGCACGGTGGAAGGGCCTGGAAGAGGACAGTTGCTCCAGGTCATGCCTCTGGTGATCTACCTGTTCTGACCAGGCCCTACCTCCTAACAGCACATTTAGCCATGAACTCATTAGAGAATTAGTCCACTAATGAGTACAGCACCTCTCCAGGATCCAGTCTCCCACCAAAAGCCCCATTTTGGAACGAACGAGACTTTGACAGACATTTTAGACCTAAATCATAGCAGGGATGCTATAGCATCTCATATGCAAAGGTGTATTTCGATGAGCCCAAGTGTTTCCCCCAGAGAGCCAAACAAGAGAATGATGTCAGGTGTGGCCAGTGAGAAGTCCATTTGCCTCTGGGCAGAATATCCTGCTTTAAGGCAGCATTGCCAAGCACTGTACTACACTTTCCAGTGTGTAAAGCCTTCACAGTCAGCATTTTGTCTGGTTCTTGAGTATTCATGCAAGATAGGCAAGGAAAGGGATATCATTTTTTCATTTTGGTGAGGAAACTGAGGCATCAAGGGATTTGACCAGGGATTACATGACCAACTGGGCAGCATTTGCACGGGGGGGGGGGGATGTCTTTCCATAAAGTCAGAGAGCAAGGGCCTTCTCCAGACTCTCCGTGCCAGGCATGGAGCAGCAACAAAGGAGCACTGCAAGCCTTGGCCTTCACTTCTGTGCTGAAGCCTAGCAGGGCCATCTCCCCTGCACTGCATCCTTTGGCCCAGTAAAGCAGAGCCCTGCAAACTGCCCTAGGGCCCTGTTTCAGTAGGTCTAGAGTGGCTACTGCCCAGATTCACAGAAAACATTCTCTTCCCGGAGTAACACAGTGGATGGAGGGATGGAGGGATGGAGGTTAGGGAAAGAGGGCAAAGGATGCAAGGACGTAAGTTTTGCTCCTGGGAGGTTCAGTGAGGAAGGAGTGAAATCTCACTGCGTTTGATTTGGAGCCGTAACAGGCTTGCCACTGTGTGGGTTACACACGGATGTGGTATTTGTGAAGGGAGGAGGAAGGAGGAGAGAGGAGGGTGGCGTCTTTAGGAATGGTGCTGAGAAGCCCAGAGCAGGTGCCCCATCCCTGCGTGCAGGGCCCAGCCTGTCGCTGGCAGAGGTCCACCGCACGGGCAGCCCAACAGCCTCCTGCCTCCATTCACAGGACTTGGCCCACACAACCCCGTCTGGCCTGTCAGGCCGATGCCTTTGTTCCCCACAATGTGGGGGTGGGAGAGGCTGCCTCTCCCGCTGCTGAGGCTGCCCGACAGTGGCTTCAGGGTGAAGGTGAGGTTCAGCGTGAGGGACAAGGGCCAGCCATCAGAGGACATGTTCCTGCCCCTGTGTGGCAAGCCCAGGAGCGGGACACGCAAAAGATGGCATGCATTTTCCATCAGAGCTAGGTCATGTTGGTGGTGGCACACTGGAGCTCGGCTTAGGGAGCCAGATGCAAGGCTGGCGACAGCAGATGCACCAACCAGAGATGGCCCATTGCTGCTGGCAAACGGGAGCCCACTCACCTCCCACCACGTGCCCACACCCAGCCCCCAGCCCACCGGGCGCCCTCTGCACATGCGCGCTCCCACTAGCAAGCAGCCCTCCTGCTAGCAGTGCTGGCTGCCCCCCACCCCCCACCCTAGAGGGAACCGATTTCAAGCGGAAAGCCTGCCAAAGCAGGCGGCTTCTAGTGCCAAAAATACCTTCTGTGCTCCAAGGGGCTACCGTGCTGGCATCTCTTTGCCGACCGAAGCTGCTGCGTGAGACAGAGGATTCCCCTGGGGGTGGCCAGTTGCTCCACAGCACGAGGGCCGGCTTCACAGGACCTGAGAAGGCCGCTCCCGCCCTCAACAAAGGTGGAGCCGCCTTTTGCAGAAATCCTGTTCTTACTGGAAAAATGCAGCTCTGTTTCAAGGTGCTGTTCCGTTGTTCTCGTCTACTTCTCTGATCCTCTTCCCTGAGTCACCCATTTAGTGACCAGCGATGCAGGAGCCCGGGGCCAGGGGCAACTGTCCAGCAGCCACAAAAGACAGTGAAGGCTGAGGTTCCAGGGGAACCATGAGGGGCAGGAGGGTAGGCTAGGGTGAGGGAGGAACTTGGGGCAATTTTCCAAAAAACGAGGGCTTGCCAAACACATAACCCTGTTCATTGGTTCACTCACTGGGAAGATATTATAAAATGCCTGCTACTTGTCCAGAACTGTGCTGGGCTGTGCTCGTCCTTCCTGCTGGAAGTGGGGATGAACTGCAATGTGCTGGTAGGGGACTGGCCAGTGCCCAGGGGCTCCGGGTTTGACCTCAGCTGGACAGGTTGAAAAAGAATACCAGCAGGCCGGCTAGACATGAGAAAACTCAGTCCTCAGAAGAACAGCCTGGGCACGTGGAGTCTGTCAGCAAGTAGTATACTTTAAAAAGAAAAGGTGCTGAGCGCTGGAATAGCACGCAGCCAGTTACAAAGAGTAAGATCTTGTCACTTTCAACAATGTGGAGCGGCCCGAGGACCTCAAGGTAAGTGACATAAACCAGGCACAGAAAGACAAAAGCTGCCAGTTGTCTCTCATATTCAGAAACTTAAAAAGCTGATTTCATAGAGGTAAAGAGTAGTAGAGTTGTTACCAGACTCTGGAGAACAGAAGAGGAGGGGGAAGAGCAGTTGGTGATAGACAGGAAGTACAGTTAGATAGGAGATGAAGTCCTAGTGCCCTATAGTGGAGTAGGGTGACTATGGTTAACTTAATGTGCATTTCCTAGTAGCTGGAAGAGAGGGCTCTGAATGTTCTCAGCACAAATAATAAATGTCTGGGGTGACAATATGCTAATTACCCTGGTCTGATCATCACACATTTTATATAGCAAAATAATCACACTGCTCCCTATAGATGTGTGCAATTATTATGCATTAAATTTTTAACGGTCTCAACAGGTAACTATGTACTACATACAATTCTACTAACAAATTATAGGATATTTGCTCTTAACAGACATTTGTAGGTGAATGAATTAATATCAGTGTTCAAGAGAGTAGGTTTATATGAACACCTTTAGAGGATAGAGACTCAAACGTATTGCCAGAGCTTCAGAGGATGTTATATCTAAGTACATGAATCTGAGTTTTGTTTTTAATTCCCAAAGTATATTATAGTTATATACTCAACTAACAAGCTCAATACTCATTCTAGCCTATTAAGACTGAAAGCAACTACACTCTTCCTGCTTTAATGACATTATTTATTCTGCAAAAACTCTGGCATAAAGGTGTGTAAATTCTCTCAGCTCTCTGGACATGGAAGGTAGAAATCTCCATCTTAAAGACAGACAAACTGAGACCTAGGGAAGTTAAGGGTACTCTATCCAGGGCACCTCAAAGTAGCTCACGTTAGAGTTCTCCCTCCTCTCCAGTGGGTCCCAGATGCTTCCACGGTCCCAGGGGACCCCGCTGTCCCACACTGTCCACTGTCGGCATGGAGACCGGGAGGGGCTGTGTCACCCTGGCCACAACCTGTGCTTCCTTCCTTCTTCTCTCTCCCTTTTTCTCCCTTTACTTGGGAAGGGAGGAGAAGCACGGAGTGAACAAAGAGGCCAGTGGAGGGATCTGTTTTATTCTATGTTTCCTCGATCTTCATTCTTGGATGTACTTCTGGATCACTCAGGTGGACAGATAATATCTGAAAATTACTTAAACTGTAGTATAATCTCAGGATGGGATCAAACTGAGACAGGGGAAGAGCTGTGATCTCTGTTGGGGCCATACAGCACTTGACTTAGAAGCAGAGGGTCCTTATTTTTGCCATAAGCTTTAGCAGCTGGACATCTGCCGCCTGACCACCACGCTGTTAGGTGTAGCTGGCCAGACCACGATGCACTAAGCAAACAGGAAAATGTCCCACGCACCTCCAAATCAGCTTCCTTAATGAACTGCGGCTCAGATTTGATTCACTCAGATATAAGAAGATGGCAAGACTGTCTGGATAAGGTGGTAAGAACCACTTACATCAACACATAACTAACAGTACAGGACAAACATGACTGCCTGAGGGGTAGGGAAGGATAAATTCTGAAGAGGATCAAAGCAAGAAACTGGGATGGATTCAAGAAGATGGATTAGGCTCTGTGGACCCACAAGACAAAGTCAGGAATAACCGGTGAGTTACAGGACTCCAATGTAAGCAAATTAATTGCATGAAGAACTTTTGCAGACTTGGCTAACCTGTTCACAGTTTCTAAGGAATTAGCCAATTGGAGTAAACCCTAGGTCCCCCCAAACTGCACTGGCTGGAGTGCATTTGAGATGACTGATAAGAGCACACTTCCTCGCTCCTCTCCCTGCCTCTGCCTCTGCCTCTGCCTCTGCTTGTGACTCTGTCTCTGTCTCTCTGTCTCTCTCTGTCTCTCTCTGTCTCTCTCTGTCTCTCTCTCTGTCTCTCTCTCTGTCTCTCTCTCTGTCTCTCTCTCTGTCTCTGTCTCTGTCTCTCTCTCTCTCTCTCTCTCTCTCTCTCTCTCTCTCTCCTCTTAAGGCCCTTACTGCCTTACTGCTTGTGAATTCACGCAACTGCGTTCAGGTTTGAGAATGAATTTTCTTCTATTTAGGCCGCTTAGGACTCTGGCCACGAGGGGGCAGTAGAGCAAGCTCATCCGACTGTTATACATGGTGAGTAAACTCGCGTGTGCGAGCAGGGTCTACGCAGATCCTGCGAACTCGCTGGGTCTTGCTCGCAGGCCCCTTATCGGAAAGCCAAATCCAGAGGCTGAGGAGATGCTGACGCGATGTGGCGCGGAATCCGGGCCCACAGGGTGCCGAGGAGTCACTGTCACCAAAACCCAAAGACAGCTCTCCTTAGGTTATTAAACGAAGTTGCCCTCACTCCTCGCCGCCACCTGATTCCCCTGCGAAGCGGGCTCCCCGGGTCTGGATGAAGATCGCGCCCCGCTGGTCCCCCATCCGCCCAAGTCAGGACTTGCCTGACGCCCCGGGTGCCTAAAGCGCTGGAAACTTGAGATCCAGACCAAGGCTCATCTTCGCAGTGCCATAATAATAATTAACAACAACTTCCAGTCTCGTTTGACAGCTCTGAGATTCTCCAGGAGAGGATATGCTCCTGCAGATTCCCAGACCCCTCCTCCGCCCCATCGCATGAGGCCGCTGCTCCGTTGCCCCTCACTCAGATTCCCGGACTCGCGGTGACAGGTGACGGGGGAGGGGGGGCCCCGCCTCCAGGCCCTGCTCGCTCGGCCCGGGCCCCGAGCGCCCCCTGCCTGCGCCCCTCCTCCGGGGCTGAGCCGGCTGGCGGCGAGGCCTGACCTGAGTCCCCCTGCCCGGCACATCTGCGTGGCCCCTGAGCCACTTAAGGCGGTCTGCGGGTGCAGGCGGCGCGGAGCGCTAGGCGGCGGGGCGACCTGGGTCCTCCTTTGTGGGCCGCGGGTGGGAGGAAGCGGGCGGGGCGCGGGCTGGGGGCGGCGCGGCCGGCGCGGAGCGGGTTAAGAGCGGCCTCTATGATAATGAGCTGCACGGTAATATAGGAGCCGGCGCAGGGCTCGCCGCCGCCGCCGCCGGGAGAGCGCGCTCCGGGTGCAGAGCCGCGCAGGGCTGGAGCGGGAGGGCGGAGGGCGCCGCTGCTGGACCTCCCCTCCCGAGACCCGCGAGCCCGGCGGCCCTGGGCGCGGCGAGGCGCCGCTCGGATCTGGAGAGCCAGGTTCCCGGAGGAAGTGGGACCGTGAGCCAGCGGGAGCCGCGAGAAGGGAAGGAAGCGCCGCGGTCGCTGATGTCAGAGGAGCCCGGAAAGTCGCGCTGGAAAAATCCGAAGACAGCAGCCAGGGGCTGCGCTGCTCGCCCCGCACAGGCGCCGCGGGCCACCCCCACGCGCCCCCTCGGCTCCCCGGGAG